>NW_020536999.1:78697336-78765786 GCF_003426905.1 Ctenocephalides felis
GTATTCGGCACACCCGTTTATCGCACGAGCCATTTTAGCCGAATGAGGCGCTGGACAGGGGCGATATCCGTCCGTTATATCTGTCTTGCCTATAGCGGTCGATCATGGGTTACTAGTTCGATGTAGAGACTCGGAATCGTTTGTAAACGACTTAGGTACCTGGCGGGGTGTTGTACTCGGCAGAGCAGTTACCACGCTGCGATCCGTTGAGACTCAGCCCTTGGCTTGGGGATTCGTCATGTTGGCTTGACGTCACCCCACGCTATTAGAGCATAAGCCTTAAGCCGTCGCATTGCACCATGCCACAATCAGTAGGCTTGACAGTCGAAAACTTGTACATGCTGTACATGTGACACTTCTTCGGTATCTACCTAGCTATTTTGTACAACGTGCGTGAGTCAGCACGTAAATCAAAACTTATCGACAAATTCCAATACTAGAAATATTCATTATTTCTTTCAATAACCATAATGTCAAGAGAATAGTTATAAATATTTTGTAAGTTTACGAAATATATGTTTTTAAGAGAAACTTTTCATAATTTTTTAATATAAATATATGATATAATTCATTAAATTCTAAATAGGGAGAATGTTTTTTGCTAAATTTCTTGGAAATGCGTACAAGTTGCTAATAAGCAAAGTACGTATAAGTTATCTATAATGCAAAATGCGTGCAAGTTGTCAATGTGTAAAATGCGTGCAAGTTGTCAATTTGCAGAATGCGTGCAAGTTGTCAATTTGCAGAATACGTGTAAGTTGTCAATGTGCAAAATACGTGCAAGTTACTATTTTTATTTAATTTTTGTAATATACTCTAAATAATTAGTAACATCCAACCTATAAATATATCGATTCTTTTATAATAAAATATTCAGTATATTTATTTCCTTTTTAACAAAATATTCAGTATTTATATATAATTTCAAACTACATCTAGTAAACTTCTAGGGGACATTTGCGAGTAAGCCTAACCTAGAATCATGCATCGAAACAGGTTAAAAACATTTTTCGGCTTTTTGAAATCAGTAACTTACGGGTACATCAGACTACATCAAGTAAACTTCTAGGGGACATTTGCGAGTAAGCCTAACCTAGAATCATGCATCGAAACAGGTTAAAAACATTTTCCGGCTTTTTGAAATCAGTAACTTACGGGTACATCAGACTACATCAAGTAAACTTCTAGGGGACATTTGCGAGTAAGCCTAACCTAGAATCATGCATCGAAACAGGTTAAACACATTTTCCGGCTTTTTGAAATCAGTAACTTACGGGTACATCAGACTACATCAAGTAAACTTCTAGGGGACATTTGCGAGTAAGCCTAACCTAGAATCATGCATCGAAACAGGTTAAAAACATTTTCCGGCTTTTTGAAATCAGTAACTTACGGGTACATCAGACTACATCAAGTAAACTTCTAGGGGACATTTGCGAGTAAGCCTAACCTAGAATCATGCATCGAAACAGGTTAAAAACATTTTCCGGCTTTTTGAAATCAGTAACTTACGGGTACATCAGACTACATCAAGTAAACTTCTAGGGGACATTTGCGAGTAAGCCTAACCTAGAATCATGCATCGAAACAGGTTAAAAACATTTTCCGGCTTTTTGAAATCAGTAACTTACGGGTACATCAGACTACATCAAGTAAACTTCTAGGGGACATTTGCGAGTAAGCCTAACCTAGAATCATGCATCGAAACAGGTTAAAAACATTTTCCGGCTTTTTGAAATCAGTAACTTACGGGTACATCAGACTACATCAAGTAAACTTCTAGGGGACATTTGCGAGTAAGCCTAACCTAGAATCATGCATCGAAACAGGTTAAAAACATTTTCCGGCTTTTTGAAATCAGTAACTTACGGGTACATCAGACTACATCAAGTAAACTTCTAGGGGACATTTGCGAGTAAGCCTAACCTAGAATCATGCATCGAAACAGGTTAAACTACTTTTGTAGAAAAATATTGTTTTTGGGTTTTTAGGAATGACATATATTTATTCTATTATTTATTTACATGACATGGTTTAAATAAAACATTTTTATTTCTTTAAGTTACATTTTTATTTAAAATAAAATTTCTTACATTTAGCTAATACAATTTAAATAAATTAATATCTGAAATCTTGCTTGCTTTCCAGTCGAGGATGCTTTTCACGAGATAGTAGTGTCGCTGTCATAACACCTTCGCGATTTTGCTCTAATACGCGTTTCGATACATTAGCCAGTAATTGAACATGTCTCTCAGTTCCCTGAATGTGGACCGGAATTTTAGGGTCACTCCATGGACACTCATTGCTTTGTAGATATTGTACTAGATGTTCATGAGGAATATTTAGCGTAAAGGCTGGTTCGGATATATTTGAATAATCATCCATATCTATCATATTAGTATAGTCGGTGCATTCGAAATTTATTTCGGGTGTTTTGTAATCTCTCAATTGCGTCAAGTCTTCCACATTATTACGGTAATATAAGATTTTTCTTATAGCTGAATCTCGTATTTCCTTTTTATTATCAAACAACATTGCTAATAAAATATTTTCCGAGTGAGCATAGTATGCGTTTTCTTTAGCAACATTGTTCACAATTTGTCTTAAATTCGAGTCTAAATATTGCGTCCAGCTAATAAATTTATAAAATAATATACTACCATACACCACAGAGTTGTAATATTTAATGTTAAAGTACATTGGAATATATACTTTCATTACGTAGTTTGCCAGAATTTTCAAATTTTTGGATGGCTTATTAGTAGTTACATATAACCGAAGTAACCTACTAGCCTTCGTGAGCCAACGGGAATGTGCTCTGGTTTCATGTTAGCTAAGCCTGTCGATACTTCTCCAGAAGCAACTGCTTTAGCTATTTTTATTAAATAACTTGAGTCAGTTGTCGATTCAGCAGGACTTATATCAGCCAAATTTTCAAGTGGGATTGTTTCAAAGTCTTTTACCGGCTGGAAGTATATAGGAAAAAATAAATTATATTGAATTTGAACATAGGGTATTAAAAAATAGTAAATATGTTATAACTCACCGGTATATTTTCGCATGTTTCAATTTGTTTGCTTAATATTCCAGTTTTTGTTCGTGGTCCAGTGGTCAATGATTTTTCCAAATAGTTAAATAAATGGCGAAGTGGAAGTTCGTTAAAGTGGAGAAGACACACAAACCAATGCAGTGGCCTGTTTAACTGAATTTCAAATCGACGTAAAATACCATTTTCACGCCTGTATTTGCTGGTTCACCATCGCAACATATGCCTATCAAAGAATCGAGAGCTATTCCTTCATCGGCGAAAAACTCGTTCAATTTGATTACTTTACTTTCCGAATCTTCATTTTCCAATTTTGTGTAACCCAACAATTGGCCATTCGGTTCCTTTAAAATAACTAAATGCGCTTCTTTAATCATTCGTGGGTGAAACTTCTTATCGATTTTTTCCATGGTAATAGAATCATTTTTTCGGCCGTCGAATGAAAATGCTATTAATTCAGAAGAATCATATCGTTTGTGTAGAGCTTGCCTATTTTTCTGCCTCTCACGAACGCTTTTATTTTATCCATAATGACAGGATTGCCCCAATCATCCGTTATGCCCAGGTCACGCAGGATTGCCGTCACCACGCCAGAACCAACTCTATCAGAAATTGCAAATCTGTCGCACATTAAGGCATAGCTTGGAGCCTTATATCTTCGACTATATGGACCACGTTTTATATGAGAGGTATTTTGTGAACTTTCCGAACTGCTTTTAGAATCAAAATCAACATCTGGAGTATATGTCTCACCTGGAGTAATATTGCTAGTTATTGTAGATTCTGATACTTCATCTTCAATTTTTATAATATATTCTGGTATCGTAGATTTCCTCTCATTATGTTGATCCATCATAAACGCTTGTAAATGTTCTGGGATCAGTCCACAGGAACACAGTAATCTTCGCAAATCACATTTGCATTTTCCAATATAAAATAATTCTTTCGTGGATTCTACAAACTCCTGAAATGATGCTTGGGTAGACTTGCTTTTATTTGTACTTTTATATTTATCAATCAATCGGTTCAATTTTCTAGCGATACTTCGTTTCTCCATAATTGGAATATCAATTTTTTCCCACGTCTGAATCAATTTCGTTACCACATTTGGAGTAAATGTTTTATATGAAAACATTTTATTTTGTTTTTTTGATATTTCGGCCAAATAAAATAATACCTGATAATTTCCATACTTGTCGGAAGATTTATTCCAGTAAATTCTTTTGCTTCCCCAAATGTAATTTGATCATGCGAGCGCATATGATTCAAATTACTGGCACTTGCGCCGGAATTTAAATAAGAATTCGCCATTGATACTTCACGTCTAACTGGAGAACTGAATGAAGATTTATGCCAATTTTTCACATTAATATATCCTTTTCGAAACTTCGAGAATTATTATAAAAAAATACTAGCGCACTCTGATGGAAATAAATAACAACAAACTAAACCCGATTTAAAAACCCCCGTACAAACTATCAATCAAAATATAACTCACAATTTGAATTATTCACATGCCTAAATTAATATATTAACTTATTAAAAACAGTATTTTATTGAAAATTTCGCTGGCTAAAGAGTTATTTGCGATATATGGTTTTGAAGTCAAAATTCATTTAAATAACACATATATTTCATATGAAAAGGTGCCCATATCGCTTAATTTTACTTCTATAATGATTCGGCCCACCCTAATATATATATATATATATATATATATATATATATATATATATCAAAGTAACTAGCAGCCCATTCGTCGAAATAAAAAAGGTATAAAGTATAAAAACTTTTATTTACGTTTCGACACAAGATGCGTGTCATCATTCAGCAACACAGGACAAAAACACTCAACAAAAATTTATTTTAAAAAATTAAACTTAATAACATATTAGAGAAAAACATTTTTTTAGAAAAAATTATGAATAACTAAAAGATTTGAAAACTAATTTGACTAAAAGTTATGAAATGCATAATTGTGAAACGAGAAACACGCCCATACCGAGCATCCAGACTCGACTCAATTTTATTTCGACGAATGGGCTGCTAGTTACTTTGAAATATGTTTCAACGTCGAAAAAACTATCAAGATATATATATATATATATATATATATATATATATATATTCATACTTTCAACACTTTTAATAAATTAAGAACCCTTATGACTATTATTTTAATAATTATATACTTACTCCGTCAGAGTTTTGAATAAATTAGTCTGGATTAGTTTAAAAAAAATTGACAATTTTAACACAACTGCAAGACAAAAAGTTGGGTTTTCTTCTAAAATTAGTTTAAAATTTAACAAAATATAAACTCAATGTCTTCCCAAAAACAAATTGTAATGCATATAAAAAAAAATAGTTCTGATTTGGGTTGTAAGATCTCGTTCAGTTGATATCAAACAATATTAAAATAATAAAGATATTATATATTTTAATAAATTTGATATTATTTGATAATTTTTGAGAAAATATTTCTAATTGAACTACAAATTAAAACTAAAAATAAAGTATACCCTTAGCATTTCTGCCGGATTTACTACATTTTAATTTTTTTTAAATACATTTTTTAAAATATTATTTAACTTTTTATAAGTCAATCTTTTCATTTAACATTATTTTTATTATTTCTCAGTACTTTTTTTATAGCAAAACAAAAATTAGATGTGTGGATAACAAATAAAAGGTAAACTAAGGTAAAACAACACTCAAATTACTCAATGACTATCTATAGACAAATTATAATTTATATGTAAATAAAATAATACTAATAACAACAATTTCCTTTTAACGTCCTAATGAAGAATTTGGTGAAAATTGATAAGAGCTTGCATTATTTTTCTAAGATAATTGGTCGAACCATTTTTTTTCGTTATTATAAGCTATTATTATAGCAAAAAAGTGCAATTTCTTGCAACGTTTTGATGAAACACCTTCAAAATATTTCTTTAAAAGTGAGGTATAAGTAAAATTAGAAAGAAAACTTGAGGTAAGAATCGTGGACTGTAAACTGTTATGTTGTATTATTTTTATTAGTCAATGATTTAATTTTAAAGAATTTTATTATTTTAAATAAATTTTATTTTATCTGGTATTTAACTGTCCGAAGGAAAATTTGCAGAAACTCGATAATATCTTGAAATAGTTTTGAAAGGTGATCGGTTGCGCCGTTTCTTTAGAAGAGTAACATTTTTATTAGTCAAACATTTAATTTTAAAACCACTTTGATATTTCTCAGAAAATTTATTTTTATTCGAGTTTTTGACTTTCCGAATGGAAATTTGGTGAAACTCAATAAGGTCTCTCATTAATATATTTATCTGTATTATATTTATTAGTTACACCTTTTAAACTAATATTATTGTTTCTCAATATTTTTTTTTTTATTTAAGTTTTTACTTTTCAAAGGAAATGTTTGCTGAAACTGGAGTACTCGCATTAGTTTTGCAAGATGATCGGCCGAGCCTTTTGAATTTGCAAAAATGCACTCTATTTTTACCCACTTTTTCTTAGAAGATCTTGACCATATTTTGGTAAAAAAATGAAGTATGAGTAAAGTTAGAAAGAAAACTTGTAGTTAAAGTCATGAAACGCCAAATTGTCATTTTGTTATAAATACAACATTTTCGCTTTAGGCAAAGGTATTAAGTAACTTGGTATTTAGTAGCAAAGAAATAACTGAATTCCCTGAAAAACCTCCAAAAAACAAATTTATGAATAATTTTTACATAAAGTCACTATTTATAATATAAAATTATACCAATTTATAATTCCTAATATAATAGTAATAGAATGGTTTTTCACATGAAGCAAAAAATAAACGGAATACTAATGTAAATCTTAATAGATATTTCATATTAATAATTTAATATTTGTGAATCAAATATAATATCTGTTTATTTGTAACATTTTGTTTATTAAATTTTTATGTAACAATCAGAATAAAGTAAGTATTCAACATACTTTTTTATTTCAATTTGAGTTAAAATTGCATTATCAAAATCAGTGTGAAATATATTCTATTTAATTAATATAATCATATGTTTTAAATTTTTTCAAAAATTCTATTTCATTATAAACATCTTATATAATATGACAATTAAATATTTTTGCATGTCCAAACATGCTCTGGATGATGACTCACATTATAACTTGTTACCGTAGATTTTGATTTGTTATTGAAAAACGTCCTTCCTTCTGATTGGTCAGCAGGTACCAAAATTCCTCTACCTCGAGGTTAGGTCGAAGAAGGAACCCAAAATTTTTTCAGTTAAGGTTCTGCAGTCGGCAGCATCGCCTCGGCTGTTGACTCGACGCGTTATTACACATTTTACCGACAAAGTTTATTAAACGATAAGTGAAAGTATTATTTAATTTATTAGTTTAGTGTTAACATTTTTACTTACAATTATTAAATACGATTGCGCGTTATTAAAATAATTGTGTGCCTTATGTGAGGAATCTGATGACAGCTGTTCTAATTATCTTCATGTCTCGGTAAGTGCTAGCATTAATATATTATCTTATAATTTGTCATGACTGTGGAAAGCAAGATAGATAAATGATTATTATTACAAACAAATTATATTTAAATAAAATAATTCCAATAAATATTAATACAACTGAATTTAAGTAAGAACCTCATGTTCTAAAACAAATTGTTCTCTAATTGATGTGCATTACTATTTTACAGTTTCATTTTTGTATATCTTGCTTGATACATTATTTTATTTGAACGAACTGAGATTATTCTGATTATGAGGCTTGTATTGTAAATCTACGGGTCAAATGCTAATATTACTTTTATTAAAGTTGTAAATTGTTTTACGTGTATATAGTTGGCAGACGCACATCTGGTAGACCCAAGTATTTGACAGTTTCGTGGGCGTGGCCAACATTTAAAACCTATTTTTTTTTATAAAAATGATTAAAATATAATAATTTATTCAATTAAATTGTTTGACATAAAAATCTTTTAACCTACAATCAAGTATTTTTACATATGTCATAGTACATTGATACCAACCGACAAGATCTGCCGTGTCAAAATATGTTCGATGGGTCGAAGATATGTTGAAATAGTGCAAATCATTGCAAATATTTATCAATTATTGTATTAAAAAGTGGTGAAAAGTGAATATTCATTAATTATTGTATTGAACAGTTGAAGAAAGTGATTACCCACATAGCACAAGTGCGAGTCAGGGGCGACCTGTGGTTCGACTTTTAGGTCGATCGGTTAAACTTGGGTCGCACCACATACGTATATTTAGGTCAATCTTCGCACAGAAATGGACCTAAAGTTCGAACCCGGTTGCAATATTAGTCAACCTTATTGGCATATATTATGGGTTGAGAAAAGTTCCATTGGGGGTCAAAATTTGGCACACGCATTGAAAATATTTTGATAATAGGTCAAAAATTTGGTAAATGGGCTGAACACCGTTCGATCAAATTTGGCAAATGGGTTAAAAATGAAACGTGAATAAATTTTTTTTAATGAATTAAATCTGAAATGAATATTTAATAAATTAAAAATGCAATTCTAGATTAAAATAATATTTATTTTCATGAAAAAAAAATCAAAGCATTTTACTGTAATATTTTATCAAAATGATATATGAAAATCTTACAATATACAAGTATATAATAAACTTAAACCAATAAAATAATACAATAAACCTAACAAAATAATACAATGAAAAACTTAACTATAATATTACAATAAACTTAACTAAATATTACAATAAACTTAAATATTCCAATACATTTAATTAAACTTAAAAACTAATCCTGTCTTCTGGTCTTCTCTTCGATCCTGTTATACCGGTCCTGTGCGTGACGAAGCCGTCCTCTAACGTAGTCTCCTACCTGAGCCTCCGTCACTTTAATCTCCTTAAAAACCATTTCAGCTACAATCTCTGAGATCATTGTTAGTTTAAAAAATTAATACAAATATTTTAGGTGACGAGTTTTATTATTTACTATTATAAGAACATCATTATTACCTTTTATCAATTTAACCAACTGCAGTATTGAAAAATTCTTCTTTCCTTTGGTCCCGGCCCAACTGTACCCCTTGGCAACCACATCAGTAAATATAGTTTTGCATAAGAAAACGGTTGCCACTTTTGGACAATGCCCCCCAATACGCGCAAGTCGTGTTTTCTTAAAATAAAAACATCATATCATTAGTACATACTCATTATACCATCCATTTTGAATAAGTATATATTTACCAAACTCAGTCTTGTTGTCTGAGTTCTAAGGAAATTCAACCAATATTTCATCATTTGTCACCGGCAACAATCTATACAATTCTTCACAATCGTCAACATCCTCTTGGGTACTCTGCAGCGGTTTGTTGACAACTGAAGTGACCAATTCAGTCATCCGCTGCAATTGCATTTGCATCCTCGAAGTGCTTTTTGCTGATTCCTCCTCGCTTTTTGTTATTCTCTTGTTGATATCCTCTAGAGAATGTGCACTTGTTAATGTGCTCTTATTATCTACATAACATATTTTTAAATTATGTTAGTAGCAACTTACCAATTTGCAATTCAATCCTCTCGATGCTCCTCTTAGTTTCTTCCTGGCTTCGTTCTTGAGAATCTGCATTTGTTAAACTCTTATTATCTATATAACATATTTTTAATTTATGTTAGTAGCAAGTTACCAATTTGCAATTGAATCCTCTCCATGCTCCTCTTAGTTTCCTCCTGGCTTCGTTCTTGAGAATCTGCATTTGTTAAACTCTTTCATTATCTTCATAATATATAATTACATTTCATTAGTAGCAAAGCAACTTACCTTTTATCTGCTGCAACAGCATATATACTTTCTCAAAGCTCCTTGTTGTGTCATCTTTCCTTGTCATCTGTTCTTGGGAATCTGTATTCGTTAAACTTTTTTATTATCTTTATAACATACATTTGCATTACATTTCATTAATATCAACTTACAACTTATCGGCTGAGCTTGAGCACCCGACCATTGTTGTCCTACAATACTGCTACCGGCTGCTTCATAAATCCCCCATGTAGGTGATCCTTAAATTTATTATTATGTATTACATATGTTAATTTATCAAATTTATTATTAAGAGTTTTTATTACAATACTTACGAGTATTAAACAATCTTTTGGCAGCAAGTCTAGGTGTGTATTGTATCGATGGTGAAGCTTAAATACCTAAAATGTATTTTCAGATAAATTAGTGTCAATTAAAAACTGAATTTATTTAATATTTTCACTTACTTCCGGGCTGTCCATTAATCATAGGTGTGTTATTGGCAACACACGGTACCTCAGGTGGTGGTGGTAAAATACTTCGCTCTAATATCTCAACTTCCTCTCCACTGCTGTGGTGAATTCTTTTACGCTCACGTCTCTGGACCTTCTGCAACTCTATGTCCGATGTGATATCGGAGTGGTTTTGGGCCTCCTTTAGCTTCTCCATCGCCGATTGAAATACATCTGCAAACACGATTTATTACAAATATTCTTGATACGTTTATTATCAATTATTCCTCTTTACTCACCGGTCGATGCGAAAATTTGCTTAACTTCACACACTATCCATGAAGCGGGCGGAGTAAAAGGTTCCCTCATTTCCCTCGCCGATCGATAGTAGAGCCCATCTTCCTTGTAGATTGGGTATAAACAGGTGCCTTCATTACTGTTATACCATTTGCTCATTCCATCTTCGAACTGAATAACCATGTAGGATTTCTGACTCATCTATAACGAAAGCAATCATGATAATTTCTAAAATTATGAATATTATATACTATAAAAAATTTAATTATGTATTACAATTAATGGCACTTTGTATAGTTACTTACATTTCACAACCATCCAAATATAACTATATGAAACATCTTACCTTGATATATTTAGAAATAGGCACACAACTTATAAATATTCAAACTTTATCCTGAACTTCTGAAATCTCTTGAACTAGATCAGCAAACTCTTGAAATGAATCAGCAAACTCTTGAAATAAATCAGCAAACTCTTGAAATAAATCAGCAAACTCTTGAACTATGGAAGAAATCTGTTAATTCCTGAAAGAAATGTGTTAACTCCTGAAAGAAATGTGTTAACTCCTGAAAGAAATCTGTTAAATGTATTAAAATATAAAGCAAATGTATTAAATAACGAAATAAATGTATTCAATTCTTCAACGAAGCTTCAAGTATTGAAACACTTAGTTCCTGGCAAATCTGGTCAATTCTTAAATAATCAATATAAATTAATTTCAACAGAATAATGAATTATAACTTCTTTCAATGGCGCAGAGAAATCAAGAATGGTCTTTCTATTTAGAAATTAAAATGGCCTCTATCTGGCGTCATCATGAAGTTAGGTGCGCTCTACCAACATAACAATATGGACAGACTAGACAACTTAACAATAATGGAATAATGCCATCTATGTGACGCACGAAAATTTAAAAAGATAAATATAAAATATAACAAATAATACATTCTATTATAAACTATAAAAATTATCAATAACAAACAACTTACTATCATTCCATTGGAAATGCTGCATATTTTTCTGTCCCAAGAGGAAATACAACATATTTTTTTTTAACTTCGGTTATTGGCCATGATTCCAAATCCGATATTCCACTCAGTATATATTCACCTATTAAAGATGATTTGCATGGATGATCATACAAATCATCTTTAATTTTAAACTCTTTTCTACGACTACGAGTTCCTGCCTAATCGAACAAAATGCAATATTAATAATATTAATAAATTTATCATTAGCCAAAGCACAAAATGAATCTGATTTTTCATCAATATTAAATAAAAAATCAGAACAATATATAACTTTATACTGTGGATTTCCACAGCTGTTGATCAAGGGTCCTTCAAAATGCATCGATTTTTCAGATGCTCTTAACCTGGTTACTGCCTTTACATTTTTCTCTATAAAGTGCTCTTTTACCTCGAAATACCTCTTGTAAATTTGCTGCACTGGTTTATCTGACTTTCGTATAAATTTTTTCAACACCTGCATGTAGTTTTCAAATTTAAATGCACTGAATGAATCCAGATTACCAAAGCTTCTTGTATCATTTGCTAAATGCAATATGTTATGAATATTATGACTAACATTATGTTCTCCATATAATAACATAAAACCCTTAACAAAATAATGCAGTAGTTGCTCAGCATAATCCAGATAGTCATTCAACAAGCGGTCGCTGCACAAAATTTTAATAGCCACATGCAGTGTTAAAAAATTCATATAAAAGTCAAATGAAATGTGCGATTTCAAAACCAGTGGACCACTATATAATAAAAATTGTCTGAATTCTGTAGCCTTCCAGGATTTTACATATTTCAATGATCGAGGTCTTCTAGCAAACTCCTTAGGTATGTAACTTCTCAACCTGCATAGAGAGTTTGAAATTTCATTAACTTTTACATATGGTAAGCGAATCGGAAGATCTCCTTCAGTCCACTGCAACAACATTCTTCTAACTGCACCTAAACAAATCAAATGCATATAATCAAGTGGTACGTTGCTAACTAAACCAACATGAGGTATTTCAAGCAATCTTGTATAGCCATTATGGTAGTCTTCATCTTGTAAGATTCTAAAATGTTCATCAGTTCTTGCAGGTGATTGCATTTCTGGAAAACAAATTCTACGATTAATATAAGAACCTTGAACAAGGCATTTTGAACAGCTATAATATCCTGTGTGTCCTTTTGTTTTCAGAATAAATGATTTTGCAGGAGTATCACAAACAAAATATTTAATTCGAGTCTCATAATGACTTCCGTTGTGATCAAAACCCTCATTCACTATGCCAATCGCCTCATCAACAAAGTCACCTAAAAATTCATTCGAATCGTTAGGTTTCTCAATCCCGCAGTAGAGTCCTATAATAAAAATATATTTAGTAGGAATAATGGTGCACAATATAGGCCATGCAGACATATTCGAGGAACTTGATACGGGTAAACCATCAACATTAATTCCTAATTCAATGATAGAAGAATTTAACTTCAATCTATCAATAGAATCTTTCAAACCAGTTAACAATCCAAAATGAATATATTCTCCTGGATTTATAACTTTCGATACTGCTATCCTTCTCGTCTTTAAAATTGTCCAGGAGTCTGCTGGTAAATCTCTAAAACAATCATGCTTTTTTAAACCCTTAAGCAGTGCCGATACAGCATTATGAGGAACCTGGTATGTAACAGCCCATTCTGTTAAAAATTGCTTTACATCGAAGACTTCTGGTATAACCTCTCCATTGAGGCTCTCCTCAGAATCAGAGCCTGAAATATATATTAATTTTTAAAACATCATTATTATTAAATAATTATATATAATTAAATTCATAATTACCTTGATTCTCATATTCATGAGAAGATGTCGCTCCAAAATCATTCTGATTACATGCTAAAACTAAATTATTTACATATTTTTCTATTATCTTTACTATTAAATAATTAGATAAAATTTAATTTATAATTACCTTGATCGTGATGATCATTAAAATGCATTCCAAAATCATCCTGAGTACTGACACTTGTTGAAATTTCAACTTGATGAACAGCACTATCATTTACACTGGAAAGAGTCAATTCTTTCTTTTTTTCCGCGGTTATTCTTTCGAATTCCCACTTCACCCTCCTTCTAAAATGTCGGTCTGTCACAAAGCCAATAGATTTGCGAAACTTTCTAGTCGACATATTTATATGGAGTTTCTTTTAGAAAAATAAATCAACAAAATCACGTATAAATAAACCAAGCCAAGCGCGAATTTAAAATGGCGCTCATCTACCTGGCATCTAGCTCGGTCTACGTCTACGTATGCGCACTAGCTGCTGCGCATGCGCACTATCTATCGCGCATGCGTCATAAGTCTGGACCAAAAATGAACCTATTTGGTTAAACCTGTTGAACCAGATAGGTCAAATTTCAGATAAACCCACTGAGGGTCAAATAATGTGCCACTTTTGATCGATGTTAACCTAGCGGGTTCAAAATGGGCTAAAGCGGTGCGACCGCGGTTCGACGCGTGCTATGTGGGTAGAGGTTCTCTCGAAGAATACCCAAACGATCGACATAGTTGTGTTTCTTTTGATAAATTAGTCGCGGGCCTACCAGTGTTTTTGGCAAATTTTTTACATTTATCTTATTAATAACTGAATTAGTAATGAATATTAATAGAAAACTATGAATATAAAGTAATAATGTTGTGTTTGATATTAGTTCGACATAGTGAAAGTTGTTTTTTTTTTGATAAATTAGTGGCGAGTCTGCCAGAATTTTTTACATTTATCTTATCAATAACTGAATTAGTGATGAATATTAATAAATAACTATGAATATAAAGTAATAATGCGAAATAAATGTGAAAATAATGAAAACAATTATTTGTAAGTCAAACATCCAAGCTATGTATCATATATATTAATTAATATTGATTCTAAGATTGTAAGTTGAAGAGTGTCAAATGATATAAGACTTGATTTGTCTTTTGCCCAGATTTTTATTTATAATGCGCTTAAAATTACACATGATATATTAGTTATTATAGAAGGATAGAAAGAATGCTAAACAAAGTCATTTTGAAAATATATATTCAACCCCTGAAAAAAATACAAATAGACAAAAATATAATTTACGCTTTTATATATTATATATTATTTATAATTTTAACAGATTATACATCCATGTATGTTATTGACCATTGGTATTTGCGTTTCCATCCTATCATTAGCGCCCTGATCGCCGCGGTGGTTTTCGCGGTAATTTCCGCGGCCGGCGCGTTTGTTCACGCGGCCGTTGTTGCCTGTACCGCCGCGGTTGTAGCCTGTACCGCCGCGGCTGTTTTCTCCGCCGCCGCTCCAACTCGCATCGTCTGCGGACTAAAATAATAATTAATAATATTATAATAGCTGATTGCTATGTATTTATGTATTATTATAAAAAATTAACATTACCTTTTTATAACTATATAATCTTATTTGAATATCTTTGAAAAAATGGAAGAAATATTCCTCCACGTTTTCCCTGTCTTCGTAAATAACCGGCAGGAGAGATAACACACGCTCTTCCTTTTGACACAGCAATTTTATTGTGTCGAAGCATAAACCAACCGCCTTCATTTTGTAACCTATTATATAAAAAAAACCCTTAACTATACCAATGTATACATGTATATATATATATATATATAAAGAAATATATACCTTGGTTATGCTCCGACACCCCACACAACAATACCGTATGACCAAGAATTGAAGTCACCAATGTCACATCTCCTAATTTTATTGGTCTTGATTTTGCACTCGAGCTATAATAATAAAAATGTTCTAATTATACACATGTCCTGAAGAATAAAAAGTGGATTTAATTTACTTACACAAGCCTGTCCTCCCAATGTGATTCTGTGTGGCAGTCTGTTAATATTAGCAGCACTTCTTCTTTGGGTATTTCACTCACCAGAGTGAAATTTCTCAAAGCTCCCCCCATTATATTTAAGAATGCTAGAAAAATAAAAACTATGATAATAGAAACGAAAAAATAGTTTTCAAATAAAATTATATATGTAATTATATATGTAAATTATATATATATATATATATATATATATATATATATATATATATATATATATGATAAAATTATTCTTGGGCATTCATCCAGTAATTAAAAACAGTTTTATTGAAAGAAAATGTTTTTATTAAGAGAACATACTTTGTTTCATATTTTTTTGTTTCATTTTTTATTTTCAAATTTATTTGTATGGTGAGTTTGTAGCACTGAAGATGGGTCAAATCAAGACCCGAAACGTATGTTCTCTTAATAAAAACATTTTCTTTCAATAAAACTGTTTTTAATTGCTGGATGGATGCCTAAGAATAATTAAATTAAATATTATAAACGTGAACAAAAATCAAGTCGTTTGAAGAAAATCATTTGATTACATTAATCACAGTAATTTAAAAGTAATCAGTATCATTTCCAACAAATATCTTTCGAACAGTTTGTGAATTGAACCATCTGTTTTCTTAGTACTTATAATCGTAAAGCATGTTCATTAAGACCAGGTCGCTATACCAAGCCAATCGCTTAATTTTAATTTTAACAAACGTCAAATTTTTTTTTCTCAACGGACGAAAATTTTTATTATAACCAGAACTATTTTGTGGCTATCTGCACCTACTTATATTAAATCCAACTAATTTCCTCTATAAACAAAAATACAGCAATCTACGAAAAATATTATTATTCACGCGACAATTTTCATACCGTTTAAGAAGCTGTGCGATTGTTTGATAATCTTGGAAAAACCTCAGAAGTTTGGTCTGAAAATGCATCAATTAATACAATTATAATCGATTATTGTTAGGCTATGAATTTTTTTTTTTATTAATTATTTTATTTTATTTGGCCTCTAATAACAATACAGCCACATACATTATTATATTAACAATAGACAATAATTATATATTTATACCACGTAATCTAATAAAATTAACCAAAATACTATAGTATTTTACACTTCTTAATATTGTAACTAAATTAACTGGTTTTTCTATGCAACTACACTCATGCAGCTTATTCAACAAATCTTGTCTGTTCTTCTCAAATAGGCCACACTCCAATATTAAATGTTCACCACTTCCAACTGCTTTACCACACCTACATACATTCCAAGCTGCAACACCTATCCGATGCAGGTGTGATGGAAAGCTTCCATGGTTTAATCTTAACCTCGTTAATGTTACTAAGGTTCTTCTATCCTCGAATTTGAAACTTTCTTGCCACATTCTGCTTCCCACTGCTGGATTGCATATTCTATAATAGGCCCTCTAGTCTCATTTGGATCGATCCATACTTTTTGCCACTCTTTAAAATTTCTATTTTTACACCGTTTTACATAATCCTTGTATGTTGCTACATGCATAATAGATCCATTTTTTGTTGCTTGTTTTGCTAATTTATCAGCTATTTCATTTCCTTTGATTCCTGAGTGAGCCTTAATCCATATTATTTTAATGGTATACCCTATTCTCATCAGCCTAATAATATCGAACCACACTTCATAGAACAATATATCTGATGTCTGAGTTTTGTTGTATAAATTTTGTAGAGTTTCTATACTACTTTTACTGTCGGTGAATATAACTGTCTTCATTATTTTGTGCCTTTGAATTAACTCTATTGCCTTTTTAATAGCAAAAATTTCCGCAGTAAAAATTGAAGCAAAATCAGGCAGTTTATATCCCAACTTAATGTTCAAATTTTCCAAATATATTGCGCAACCCACTTTCTGATCAAGCTTAGATCCATCAGTGTAAATTACATTGTAATCTCTTATTTTTGTCATGTTTATATTAAAAATATCATCAGAAATGCTATATATATCCAGATAAAGTGTATTATAATATGGGTGTTTTGTATAATTAATACCTTCCTCTCTTATTTTATTTACATACAAATAGCTATTAACTAGGCATGGTTTTTTTCGCTTTTAATACTTATATATTGTAGTGTCTATTGAAATTTTACCTACTTTGTCTATAATTTGATTATCCTGTATTATTATTTTTTTAAGTATGAATTTGTCACAAATGAACTGTCGTCTTAGGTATAAAGGCATCTCCCCACTTTCCACCAAAAGGGCATTAGTGGGAGTGGATCGCATAGCCCCCATACAAATTCTCAAACAGTTATATTGAACTTTGTCCAATACCCTACAGTAAATCGAATTATTAAATGCAATACATCCATAATCAAAAATGGGTCTTATTAGTGTTTTATAAAGATTCAAGGACGTAATAGGGTGTGATCCCCACCATGTACCATTCGTCATTCTCAAAATATTTATTCTTTTTTCTACTCTTTTAATCACATAATCCATGTGTTGTTTGAAAGATAACTTTTGATCAAATATAACCCCTAAGAATTTGTTATATTTTTGTACTTTAATGATGTGATATTTACTATTTATCTTATCCACATGATTAATATTTCTGTGTCTTGTATAAATACCAATTGAACTTTTATTATCTGATAATTCCAGACCTTTCTCTTCCAGCCACACATGAAAGCGATCAATATTCTTACTCATTACCTCACAAGCTTCTTGCAGGCTTGCTTTTTCTACATAAATAACCACATCGTCCGCATACTGCAAAATTTTTGTTTCTGGCTCCAAGATCCCTTCTATATCTCTTACGTATATCGCATATAATAAAGGGCTTAAAATACCTCCTTGTGGTAATCCTTTATATATTTTTCTTGGACCAATTATTTTACCATTTATTCTAAAATATAATTCCCTTTCAAAGATATTATTAGTAACTGCCCTAATAAAATTACATGGTAGTCCAATCTTTGACATAGCTTCTGATAATGTTTTAGGTAAAACATTATCGTATGCACCCTTGATGTCACTAAAAAGTGCCACAACATACTTATTTTTCGTAAAGGATATATGTAAGTCACTAATAAAATTACTTATCTAATCTTATCAAACTATCCTGTGTTCCCATACCCTTCCTAAAGCCAAATTGACTTTTTGGTAGAATTCCATATTTTTCACTCCACCACTCCAGTCTTCTTTTAATCATTCTGTCCTTTACCTTTGAAACACAGGATGCAAGAGAAATCGGTCTATACGCGGAGATCTCATTCGCATCTTTATTAGGTTTTTTGATTAAAATTGTAATATACTTATTCCAGGCCCCAATTACTTCCGGATTTGTCCATACTTTATTAAACAATTTAAGTAAAATCTCTTTTGCCACCATTGGCAAGTTTATGAGCATAGAATAAAATATTCCATCCATACCTGGTGCCGTATCGGTACCTTTAATTAAAGCAATTTCTAATTCCCACAATGTAAAAGGTTTCACTAATAGGAATGTTTCGCGTCCAAAAACCTTTTTATCCACATTGAAATAATCATTTTTAACACTAGATGGAGCATAAGAATCAATAATATTATCAATCATACTTGGGTTAACGTTTTCTTGTAAATTTTCAGGTTCTATATATTTTTTTCAACATTTAATTGTTCTAAATACTTCCCTGGTAGACGTATTTGGTTTGATATTATTAGTATATTTATGCCAACTATCTCTCTTCTTTCTGCTGAATATCGTTCTGATTTCAGCATTAATATTTTTATATATTAAATAGTTATGGTAGTTAGATTTCTGCCTATAATTTTTTTCTGCATCTCTTCTTTTCCTAATATGTTCGTCGCACTCATTATCCCACCAAATAGGTTTAAAGTGTTTAATATTGGAACATATTCTCTCTTTTGGTATACTTTTCTCCGCTGCAATATTGATTATGTTCATAAATTCTGTATAAGCAACAACCGGGTCATTTACTACAAAATCATTTGAGTAATACTCAATTACTTTTTGGTATTTTGTCCAGTCGGCAGCTTTGCAGTTCCAATATTCCCTAGTTTTATTTATAATAGGTGATTCTCTTAGTTGCATAATTATTGGATAGTGATCAGATCCAAGAGAATATTTCCTGACATTCCATACAATTTTATGTGCCACCTCGTGAGTACACAATGTAATGTCTACTACTGTCGAACTATTCTTAAAATTCAAAGTCGGATTCCCGTAATTTAATATAATTAAATTGTTATCATTAATAACTTCCAATAAGTTATTGCCAATCTTATCATTCCAATTACACCCCCATGCCATATGATGAGCGTTAAAGTCACCACAGATTATGTAAGGTTTGGAAATCTGACTTAATAAATCATTCCATTGACTAACGGAAATATTATAGTTAGGTACAATATATACCGAAATTATAGATAGTTGATGTTTTCCTGCACAAAATTCTATACCAGATATTTGGAATTTATTTATATCAATTGTTCCCGTATTAAAAGCTAATACTTTATTTATAATTATTTTATCCTTAATTAGAATTGCAGTACCACCCACCATACCCATCCTTTCTGTCACTGCGCACAGTCTTATATCCCCTGAGCGAAAATTTCCTATCGCTCTTCAACCATGTTTCTGAAAATGTAGCAATATGTACTTTGTTTTCAAATAAGAAATGCTCAATACTACTTTTGTTATGTATCAAAGACCTACAGTTGAATTGTAGAATATTTGTTTCCATAAAATAAATTGTAATTGTGATTGTATAATTTTCTTTTGCACATTTTCCCTGTACTCATTAACCTTAATTTATGTTAATATATAAAAATTTGTAAACTTTCTTTTGTTGTTGAATTTATTCTATTTCAAACTATTATTCCGTACCTGTATCTTCAATAACATTACCTAATTTATTAGTTTCCATCTTTGCTTTTTCAGTACACAATGATTCTATTTCTTTTTCCAGGGCTGTCCATATATTATCTGTGTTTATCTCTTTATTAAAACTTAATCTTTGCCTTATTTTGTTAAAAATTTCTTTGAATTATTGCTTCATCTTCTTTTTTTTTTCTTTCTCATCTTCATTTTTATTTGGATTATTTTCTTCACTATTATATTTCGTTAGTTCCTTTCTCCTTTCCTTGTATTCTTCCAAATTTATTCTTTTTTGTCCTCCTTCAATTCTAAATGTCGTGCGCTTAGGTTTTCTAATTTTCAATATATTTTCTTCATTAATTTCTATTTCTTTTTCTTTAATATGATTTAACATTTCAAACTTGTTATTATTAAATCTGTTTAATTGATTCTCTGACTGTTTAATTAATGAAGGAAATACATTTTGATAATCTCTGTTATAAAATTTGGTCTGTACTATATCTGCATATGTTCTCTTACGCAGTATTTGCTTAGCTTCACTTATAGAAATATTCTGATATGCTTTCAGCTCCTTCAATTTTTTATTATATAAATACGTTTGACAATTTCTATCATTCGCTTGATGATTATTTCGACATAAAGCACATATTTCTAATTGACTCACACATTCTTTTACATCATGTTCATCCGAGCATTTTCTACATCTTTGCCTGCCCTGGCACTGAAGCCTAAAATGGCCGAACCTCCAGCATTTGTGGCACTGTATAACATTTTCAATATAAGGTTGAACCTCGCAAGCCACTGAATGAATAAATACATTTTCTGGAAGATAGCTGCCCCTGAAGCAAATCTTTACTCTTTGTGTTTTATAACTGCTGTTATATGCCTTTTTATTTTTTATACACTTCACTTTAATAATTTCAACATCCGTTTTAATGCAACTCATGATTTCATCTTCTTCAATCTCTGGGTCTACATTAAATATAATACCTATTCTCGTAGTTTTATGCTTCGGAATATAAGTTTTAATATTATACTCGTCCAGTAATTTCTGTTTTACCACTGTATTAGCACTCTTCCAATCATTAAAACATATCTTTATTTTATTTATACCTATAGCTACAACATTACTTATCTTATTACTAACACTTGACACTTTTGTATGTAAAATTCTTCCTAACGCCATTGGATGTAGTCTACCCAAATTTTTATCTTTTGATTCTGCATATATAACAAATGGACCTTCGTTCCTTTCATCATAATAGAAAAACTCCTCTTCATAGGTTTTTTTATTTAAGTTACTATCCCTTTCTTCATTTACTTCACTTGCCCAATCGATATTTACATCGTTTTCATTAATTCCATCATTATTAGTTTTCTCTAAACGTGTTTTGTTAACTTGTACTTCAATTTCACCTTTTTTCCTTATCACATTTAACTTTTCGCGATTCTTATCAAATATTTTATTACTCAACAATCTTCTTTTCTTTCTAAAATCTATTATTCCCTTTTTAATACTTTTCTTATTACTTTTTTTATATTCACAATTTTTAACTAAATTAATTTCACTAACTTTTGTTTCATTACTATTATTATCCAAATCATTTATTTCATAATCACTAATGTCATCCATTTCGTATTCAAACTCTTCTATTGACGTAATTCTGTTATCAACTGGATTCAATTCACAATCCTCAAAATCATGCTGACCACTGTCATCGTCGTCACTTTCCTGGCCGTACTGGCCAGATTCCATTGTTCACTTACTGACTTACTCGCTCTTATCAGATTATATAATTTTATTTACCGATGTGTATCGCACGAATGCTCGATGCAGACTGTGGCTATGAATTTAATACAGCAAATCAAGTCGTTCGAAGAAAATCATGGATTTGCATTAATCACAGTAACAAGGCTGGATTTAGAAAAATTGGCGCCCTGGGGCACTGACAAAAATGCCGCCCCATCCCTAAATTTTTACTTAAAATAGTTTATATATATATATATATGTATATATATATCATTTTTCTAAAATTAAAATAACTATTTGATTGCAGAAAATTTATTACGCATTACACTATCTAAATTAAAATAAAATAACTATTTGAAATAGTGGTGCTTGGTAACGTGCCTTAAGATAAATTGCTGAAACTTCCCGTACCAAAATTTATAATTTAAAAAACAAATTAAAGCGATCGGCCTGCTTTAGCTGCGTACAGACAAAATAAAGAAGCGCGTAAGCGCCGCCTCGCAGAATAACAGATAAATAATTTTATAGAACCCATAGAAATGTAAACAAAATTTATATTATTAAAATATCTGAAAATTTAATGTGCATATGGCTAATGATCATTTTTGACCGCCAAATGTTTCTCTTTCAAATTTTTTTGTTGGATCACCGAAACCGCTACACCTGCCTCCCACAAATTTAATCAGTTCTCCATTTTGTCTATATATGTAAATTTCTTTTAATGATATTGGAGGTTTGGAGTGATCATTAGACATATGCACATTAAATTATCAGATATTTTAAAGTCATTATAATAATAAGTATAAATTTTGTTTACATTTATATAAGTTCTGTAACATTGTTTATCGGTTAGACTGCGACGCGGCGCTTACGCGCTTCTATATTTTGTTCCTCGCAGCTGAAGCAGCACGATTGCTTTAAAAAAAAGTTCGAAAGTCCGTAAAATTTCAGGGATGGGGCGGCATTTTTGTCAGTGCCCCGGGGCGCCAAATTTCTAAATCCAGCCCTGTTCGTATATAACATAAGAAATTATTCACTATACGTGCGTGTGTGTGTGTGATTCCACGTAAGTTATTTATTTGCGTTCTCTTTGCGAAAGTGGTTCAGTTGTAATTTGAAAAGCCGTAGATAAGTGTCAATCGGTACGCAGTTGATATTTTCCAATAATAGTTCATAATTCATCATATTGTAAATTTGTGGTAATTAGTGTGTTGGAAATTTAGTGCGTTCAATCAACATATAATCAAGATAAAATTAGAAGGAGAATTGAGACAGAGTTCGTTCACTAGGAATTAAAAAGGACTGGAATAATATAGTGAGGTGAGTTGGTTGTTTTTTCATTGTAAATAATAAAAAATTAAATTAATATTAGGCTTTTAAATTTTTGAAATCGATCTAACCGTTTTTGAGAATGTCAACATAGGTGCGGAACCTATAAAACTATACACTTATAAGTTATATATTATCAGTTATATATCATTTATATATCAGCATATCAGTTATACGTATAAGATACGCGATCAATATTTTATTTAATAACTTATCATCATTATTCCTTATTGAATTTTAGTATTATATTTTTAGAATATTTAGTTGGTAATAATTCATAGTTTTAGGTTATTTATTGAAAAGCAATATTAGAGGTGAGGCATATATTTTATTTATAAGATACACGATTAATATTTTATTATTAACTTATCATCTCTATTGCTGATAGAATTTTAATCTTTCATTTATAGAATATTTACTTTGTACCATATAAACTTTCAACAAAAATGGATATTTTTTCGAGCACATTGACTGGTAATAATTCTGGAATTAATAATTGTTCTTTAGAATATAGTAATATCCAAAATGCATCTATGAGTATTACAGCCGAATCCTCGAGGGAGTATCGACAATTTTCTTTAGATTTTCAGTTTGAGGATTTATTTAACATAGTCGATGGTACAGTTAAAATGAATAAATCTTATAAAGAAGCATTTTTGAAGTGTTTTAGGAAAGCTGCAGTATATCCTTGCGATTTGAACTTTTGTTATGCACGTGTGAAAAAAACTAGTGCTCATATAAAAACTTATTGCCCCAAGAGTCGCAATAAAAAGGAAGTGAAGAAAGTTGGAAATTGCATGATATTTAATGTTAACATAAAATTTGATCCTGATCAAAAAATTATTGAAAAAGTTTTAATCACACCTGAAAGTAAAGTTAATCATGGTACAGTAAATAATCCAATTCTTAGGAGTAGGCAACTAAGAGGAAAAGATAGAGATGATTTAAAAAAAAAGCTGAAACATCAGAAACCACTAGCATGCCGTATCCAGCAGTTCCACGATATGAAAGCAGAATTTCCTGAAGCATATGATGCGTTCGGTAAAGTATACAACTTTCCTTCACAAGTTTGCTTGCGTCAAGCAGAGTGTGAAGAATATCAGTATTATGGCTCTCAGCCATAACAGCCGAGTGAATGATGGAAACCATTTGGACGATTTTCGATTCTGGCAATTATATATATTATATATATATAAATGCAAAATATAATTTATTGATAATTGTGATTTAGCCAATTCATTTTTGTCGTATGCTCTGATAGAATATCGTTAATGCCATGGCACATCAATTGATGTATTAAACTAATTGCGATTTCTTTTTGTCTCGGATTCATCAATTCGAGAGTTTTTCCGAAAATTTCTGCCATTTTCATTTCTCGAGATTTTTTCTGTTCTATTTTATCCATATGTTGTAGAAGTATGTTCGTCAATTTGTCTCGTTTTGTTTCCTTACGACGAAACGAAGTCGCCGGCATTTCTTCAATCTGCTCGAAACTAAATTTAAAAAATCTGAACTAAATTTAAAAAAATGCTCCTGGGGCATATTTTATATCTAAATAACATTTAATATAACGATTGATCGGTGCAAAAATGCATTATTTTTAATGCTTTTTATTTTTATGGTTTCAATTAATTTCAATTTTCTTTCTAATAATTCACATTTCCTAAAGTATTACATAATATAATTTATAAATTATTACAGTTTTAAAAGAAATGTTAACTTGAAGAATTTTTTTTTTATAATTTTTAGTCGTGAAAGTATATATATAGATATATGTAGAAGCTCATGGAACGTACAAAACACCATTATTATACAAATAAATATATACGCTTTTTTATGTAAATTTTTCTTAAAAAAACAGTAATTATGAAATATGTATTTCGCTTCTTGATCAAAATTGATATGCTCTCAAACTTGGATTTAAAACTTTTTTTTGTAGCTTACGAAGGTTAACAAATTTGTGCAAAATACTATTTCTGAATTAGTTGATTTAGATTCGATTTTTTGATTTTGGGATATATTTTAAAATATATTAATACAATGCTTGATTTGCTCATAATTTGATTTGTATTGAAATTGAAAATTGAATAGTATTTAATGATCTTCGAGATTTTGGTGAATTCCAAAAAAATTCATGGTATTTGTTTATATATTCGGCAAATATTTGTTACCATACCGCAGATCCCGGATAACTGTGAAATGGAGACCAGCATTGGTTAAATATGGTTAAAAAAACATCAGTACAATATAAAATGATAGTACTGACAATACAGTTAAGCTAACCATAATATGGTGAAAAAGTTCTTATCTGATTGGAAAAATAATTAAGATAAAATTATTGCTTAGATCACAATATCATATCAAGATTATTGCAAGATTAAGTGTTGGGTCTCTCCTCCGATTAGCTCAAAATGCTAGGTTAGTTTAACCTTTGTAGCAGTGCTGTGTGAAACACTGATTTATTTGCATAATTTATGTATTTGGTGCTGTTCTAATTACACTATTAATTTGTCACTAAGATCTAATTGAAGAAGATATATTTATTGATTATTTATTACAAATGTTCTTATGCGGAGTTTTAGTCCCACCAAGTAAACAATTAGTCCCACCAAACTCTTTGCTAGCTCTCTACAAGGGTAGTAATTTTCAAGTACAAACTCCCAATGCCAGGAAGATTACAATATATATATTTTATCAAGCTTCATCTTCAACACAAGTTCAAATGTAAATACATTCAATGCACTCAGAATTCTAGAAGAAGGTCTCCTATAGTTGGCAATTTTTTATATGGTTTTGACGTAAACTGCGTTTACCAATCAGTTTTAAAATTCATTTCTACGTTAGTTATTCTGCAATATTATGAATATTCTGCATTATTATCCATACATGGTCTTATTCATTATATTGAAAACATAATGCAGTTACTGGATGATGTGCAGCTCAAAAGTAAATAAATATGATTCTATAAAATGAATTTTATGCTATATATACAGCCTTTCTACGTATATAGATTCAAATGTACCACATTCTAGTGCATATTGTAATTTAATATTATGCATACTATCAGTAAGTTGCTAAACATGGTATAATAAAATTATTGTTAGTAACAGGATCAGGATGATTCATTATTAGAACAAAGCTGGAAAAAAAGCAAACAAATAATATGCCGAGCTTATGAACAAAAATTAGCAGAGAATTAATCTGAAAATAAATATATAGCTCTGAAGTAAATAAATAAACAAATTATATAGGCTAATAAAAAAAGATAAATGTATGGAAGAAAATGCTTGGAAAAGTGTAACACAAAATTACCAAAAATGGAATCTTACAGTAGATCTCTAAATAAATCAAATTATGAGCAAAATTTTCCATACTGTATTCGATAGTGTTAAATTATGTCATAACCACAGGAGTAGTTTTGTCTTATTCCATATTTTCTGAAATCGAATATAAAAAAGTTTGCACAAATTTGTACTATATATCAATATTTAATGTGTATCCATATATTAGTCGTTCAGTTCACAATAATCAACTTCATAAAAACTAAACAAAGTCAAAATACTTTTTTTTTCAAATATTTAATATATGTGTATGTTTATTCATATATGCAATACTTTTACGTTTACTGGACGGCTATTATAATGATCATATAAATACAACGAATTCATAAATGAATATGACTTGAGCATTCTTATTGATTAAGAAACGAAATTTTTTATTCAATTATTCAGCGATGGGTTTTATTAAAAATTGTAGTTTTATAGTTTGTATACATGATAATGTCTTGTATGTTACCGCAATTCAAGTTTTAATTCACATTTGTTGTTCTTACAAAACATCGACTATATGATGGTAAATGCACAGATATTCTTATCATATAAGTAGGACTTTATGTAGAAATGGAAATTTTTGGCTACACAGTTATGATACAAATCTATTACTAATTCTGCAGCAGAGTCGGCAGAGTTATTCGTGTTCAAGCATTTATTTAAAGCAAAAGTGTTTTTCTTGCATAGGTAAAAGTTGACTGAACTTTTAGATTTTTTGTTCCATATTCCCATTGCATCTCTCACATCTACTGTTGATATGTCATGCTCCTCATTTACATTTAATGTCTTTGTATTGCTTTTTTTCAAACGTTTAATATTGTTTTTCCTGCTTTACTTCTCCTGACTTCTATTTCTTCTCTAATATAACTTTCGTTACTTTTCTCAGAATTAGGTTTCTGTAATAAAGGAGATCTATTTATTAAATCATTATTGCAATTCTCGATAAAATCCTTAATTATGTTTATACAACGTCCCATCTTCATATTTTTAGCACCATGGCAGACATTGTTCTTTAATGTATTAAAATATGATTCCACAACAGCATTTGAATACAAATGTTTTCTGTCGTTGTCTAGCATTAGACCTCACCACAAAGGTATAATTGGAATATATCTGTTTAATATGTAATTTGAAAATGCCGAGTTAAAGAAAGGATTTTTGTATCCTTCCTTTGGCATATGTTTGACAATTTCACATTTAATATTAAAAAAGTCTTTATAAAATAGACTATTTTTTAAAATATCTTCGCATGATGTAGGGTATTCTGTTATTTCCCAATCATCATTATTTGTTAAGATTGTCTTGTTGAGGCTTATTAATGATTCCTCATTTTCTAACTGATTAATTTCCTGAATCGCTAAATCTATTTCTTAAGTGTTTTTCTTGCATAGGTAAAAATTGACTGAACTTTTTGTTTTTGATTTTTTGTTCCATGTTTCCATTGCATCTCTCACATCTACTGTTCTCATTTACATTTAATGACTTTGTATTACTTTGACTATATGATGGTAAATGCAAGAAGTTTAGAGATTACATAGAGTTTTTTTTATTCCTTTTTTATTATCATCAAATACATATAAAGTTAAATTATTATCAGCCAAAAAGCCAGATTCTTTTGGTATTTCATGTAGAATTTTAATAATTTTCAATTTCTGTATAACTCGTTTTACATGTATACAGACGCTAGCTACAGAGTATGATCAATGATACCTCCTGGTTCAAATTTACTTGTATCAGTAATTAAATAAATTCATTTGTTGTACAATCGATCAGAGTCTACTAAATTAAAGTATCAAAAATAAGGTGATCTTTCATAGCATTATTTATATTGTTGCAATATTTTTTTTCAAACGATCTATTGTTACAAGAACGATTAGAAGATGTATAGAAGTTTGTGATCTACCGAGATGCTGCCGATTTCAAATTATTACACTTTGTTTAAATTTTTGAAGGACCGGATATACTTGGATAAGGGATACTTATCTTTTAATCAAACCGATTAAAAGATAAGTAGTTTAACTGTTGTATATTTAAATAAAATAATACGATGTTAAGATTTATGCATGATATATATGCTATACAGTTGAAATAATACTTGTTGTTTGTTTACTGATTTGACCATCCGGGTCGAATGGCCAAAAGTATGTTAAAAGATAGATTGCAAAATGTGTAAGAAGTCCGTGATCCACCGAGATACTACCGAACTCTATTAAAACACTTGCACTTTATTCATATTGTCGAAGGACCAGATATACTTAGATAGTGGCTATATCAGACCGAATAAAAGAGTAATTATAAATGTTTAATTATTGTATATTCGAATGAAAGATTAAGATTTATAGATGATATGTTAGATGTTATTGCTTTGAATGTTGATTTAAGACTCGTTGTTTAGTTGAATATTGATTTAAGACTGATGTTAACTAGATGATATTTGAGTTAATACTAAATTATAAAGATTTTACAAATTTATATGATTTTTCTGATTGGCTCTCATCCTTTTTTCTACTTATGCTAAAATAAGCTTTTCCTTCAGCACGGGCATTATTTGTTTTGTTACATTCCCAATCTTCATAATTACCTTGATTTTTACGAGCCCTTTTTTCGATATGATTCCTGAATGTTCATTAAGTGTAGTTGCTTTCGGACGAGATAAACTAATGTCACTTGTTGCACTGTCGGTCTGAGTGAAAAACAAAGAATTTGATGATTTTAATAATCCACTCAATGAAACTGATTGATCTGAAACCACCACGAATAGTCCTATAGTTTCATCTAAGCGCATATTGTTGAATAAACCTGAATCAACATTCTCGTCTCTGTTCACTGGTGTATATTCGAGAGGAAGTAAAAGTCCAATAGTTTCATCAAGCATCATTACTACTTCGTCATTATCATTTTTATTATTATTTTTATTCTTATCTGTCATTATTTTTTTATTTGACAAATTTTCATCTGCGGATGATATATTATTTAACTCTAAAAATACAAAATTTAATTTCATGTATCAGTAATAGGTTAGAATTGATAAATGTTTAATTTCTGTTACTTACCGAGTTATTTGTCCTCGACACAATAAAAATATATAAATAAATGTATTTATTAACTATTGTTTATTACCTTTCAGTAACTCTAACTAACTCTATTGAATACTAATTTTTATTACGAAGATTGAACTAAATAACGTTGCCGACAGGGAACTTGTTTACATACGCCATCTTGTATTTAAGATACGAGGTTACGCACGGCACATTCTTTCGACTGAGATACGTGATTGCATTTTTATGCATAAAAAACGTTCTGTATATTATTTTTATTTATAACTTCGCTGAACTATGTGTCTATGTTTACTAAAGAATTTTCTGACTAAATCTCAAAATCGTCAAAAATCGAGTTACGAGGTTGCGTCAGAAAACCGTCGATATATATAAATATATAAAATTAATAATACACATCACACTAAAATACCTTGTATACCGTTCTTAGTCTCATTTGGTAAGTACTTTAGAACAGTTTCTCAAATTATTTTTGTGTAAGTTTTATTCATAATTTCACAAGCTCGCAATATTTGTGGTTTTCTTTGCCACCTGCCCAGCTAAACTCTCTAGCCAAGCCATCATCAAATATTAATTTTAACAACTGTACTGTACTGTGACCACCTGTCCTAGGCAAATACAAAATCTAAAAATAAAGTTAGTTTATAATAAAGCTAACTAATAAAAATAAATTTACGTGAACTTGTGATTACCAGTTGTGTTTTCACATCCTTGTTTCTTAGACTATCCTTCACATTTTGAAGTTTGTTCATTGAACATAGTGGAAACATTTTTAAAACTTCTTTGATCTGGCCCATGTCACTTTCCAGGACAGCCTTAGGAGACTGGTACGAATCCATTCTCAACATCATTTCATATGCTCCACAACGCCCTCCATGGTCAATCGCATTTTGGTTATCTCCCTGACAAAAATTTCTTCGCCAATTGAATCTAGCAGGGTAGAAATGCCAGCATTATAAAATATATATTTGTACTAGTAACATAATATTTCAAATACTATGCGGTATACAAAAAGCTTTACGTACAATTGTTATCTTCGTCCCTTCCAATTTGTCTGCTGCTGCCTGTTTTTGTAAAAGATTGCACAGGTAGTAGATAAGCTATCAGGGTAAAAATGTCAGAATTAAAAAATAATAATTGCACTTGTAAGTTAACATTTCAAATACCATGCAGTATACAAAAAGCTTTAATTACCATTGTTAAAATCTTGACCCTTTTTGCTTCGGCCTGCTTTCGAAACAGATGGAGACGCCGACGGTAAATAAGCTAGCAGGGTAGAAATGTCAGCATTTTAAGAAATATTTTTCAAATACCATGCAGTATACAAAAAACAAAATTACGATTGGTAATATCTGTTCCGCTGCAGCTTGCTTGCGAAACAAAACGAGGAACAGGTGGTGGTGCTGATAAAGTACAAACATCATCATCACTCTCATCTGAAGATGAGTGTAATACCTTTGCCCTATCTCTCCTCTGCTGCGTTGTTTCGTACTCAGAACCAACATCTGAGTGCATTAGTAGCAAATAGTTTAATATAAAACAGTAGAAATTTTATAACATCAGTAACAAATATTTTATAACAAACAAATTCGTAACAAATATTTTATAACAAACAAATTAATGACTAATATTTTATAACAAACAAATTAGTAACAAATATTTTATAACAAATCAGTATCAAATATAACAAACAAATTAGTAGCAAATAGTTTAAAATACAACAGCAAAAATTTTATAACATTAGTAACAAATATTTTATAACAAACAAATTTGTAACAAATATTTTATAGCAAACAAATTAGTAACAAATAGTTTAAAATAAAACAGTAAAAATTTTATAACGTTAGTAGCAAATATTATATAACAAATTAGTAAAACATATTTCATAACAAACAAATTAGTAACAAATATTTTATAATTTTTATTTAATATTAACAAATGAAACAAAAATTTAATATAAAACTGTTTTGAAATGATATTAACAATAAAAGCTAATTATAACAATATCTAGTTTTTGTGTAGATATTAATGGAAAACACAAGTAAAACCTCGTACGTGACATGCGAGACCGAGCTGTTCACTGGTATGATTAGCGTTTATATCGAAATCTTAGGGATTTTTTTTGAGACATCTCCAAACACGGGCTTTATAAAAATAATTTAGCAATTAGAACAGTAAGATAAAAACTTGTGAACCAATAAATAAATTATACTTACTGTCATAATATTGTATATCGAACAGCACTTGTTGAGGTTGATTTTGAGGTTATTTCCCACACCCTCACGAGTTCAATGTAACTGAACAACTTTCACATAAACAAATAAGTAAAATTCACCCCATATTTAGGCTATTACAAAATAATTTCTCAATGCAATCAATATTACAAAATAATTTCTCTATAATAAAACAAGCCAAAAGCCAGTGCGCTAAGACGACCGACATAAACAAACCTTGTTAAAATGGCGTACACGGCGCTATGCATTATGGGAAACCCAAATTCCTCTGCCAGGAGAAAAATAGACTTTCTTCCAAATCTTGAGACTTTTAAAATTTAAAGTTGAAAAATCATTTTTTTTTGAAAATTCTGGAGTTTTTGAATTTTTTTAAAAATACACATTTTTTGGAAATTTCGAAATTTTTATTGAAATATAAAATTGTGGAAAATATTTTCTAACAAAACATTGCAATAGGTAATATTTGTTATATAACTTTGTAACTCTGGATATACATTGCACAAATATTACGCTTAGTTAACATTTGTTATATAACTTTGCAACTCCCGATATACATTGCACAAATATTACACTTAGTTAACATTTGTTATAAAACTTTGGAACTCAAATATTATAAGTATTTTATAACAAACAAATAGCAGCAAATATTTTGTACTAAACAAAACGGTAACAAATATTTTATAACAAATAGCAACGAATATTTTGTACTAAACAAAACAGTAACAAATATTTTATAACAAACAAATAGCAACAAATATTTTGTACTAAACAAAACAGTAACAAATATTTTGAACTAAACAAAGCAGTAATAAGTATTTTATAATAAACTAGCCGACCCGACAGACTTCGTCCTGTCAAAAACATTTGTAATGTGGCGGTGTTTTGTTCCTACCTTTTTTCTATTCTTTGCAAAAAAAAATTATCCTGAACAGAACCGTCACCCTAGTAATAATTCGGTGTGAATTAAAAGTAATTAAATAAAACACTATATGCATTTAAAAGTAAGTAATTTTAATCATGTAAATCATAATTCAAAAATCAGTTAAATTTTTATTGTAGTGCTTTGTGATAAACGATGTTTTTTGTTTGATTACCTGGCGCATAGACAAACAAATCTGAAGGTTTTCCAATATGGGAAAAATACGAATAACATACAATTTTCCATGTGAGAAACATGGGTTTTTCAAATTAATACCACAAACACTTTATGATACCATGAACGCACTGGAAACTGTAGTCGTTTAATCTCAAATGGCACATCAGTCGGAATCATTGGGATGCACGGCGCGAGAACATCTTCTGCTTTATACTTTCCTTTCAATATAGTTGCTTCCATCACGTTATTTGGTAGTTTTTTAAAGGCGCGGTTGGTCGATATTTCGCAACATTATAATTGCCGATTCAACCTTTAATTGAAGATTGTGACGTGACAATCCTAGCAAATCCAGCGAGTTTAAAAACTCCAGTGGATCGTCTTGGTTAGTTGCCGAATCAACCAACGCCTGTAATTTGTTCTTAAATTTTGAAATTTAATTCATTTACATCAATGTTTTTGGCTGCCAATATAGGTCGTTAATTAATACAAAGATATTTCTATGTTTATATAAATATATTAAAAATTAGATTATCAAAAACTACACAAAATGTCATCACATAGATCATTGTTTTTTCTACAAATTTCGTTGCCTACTCGATTAAAAAAGAAAAGGGCTGTTTTTAGGGTTTTCCCGGCAATTATTCGATTTGTTCTCGGCGTAAGAACCATCCTTGGACTTCAACGAACATTTTAAAAAAAAAATTGGCCAAATTGGTCCAGGCGTTGTTGAGTTATGCGCTTACCAACATATTTTGCGATCCATTTTTATATATAAGACAAATAGCAACAAATATTTGTTGCTATCGTTTGTTATAAAATACTTGTTACTGTTCTGTTTAGTATAAAATGATTGTTGCTACTTTGTTTGTTATAAAATACTTATTACTGTTTTGTTTAGTTCAAAATATTTGTTGCTAATTGCTTATTATAAAATATTATAAGTATTTTATAACAAACAAATAGTAGCAAATATTTTGTACTAAACAAAACGGTAACAAATATTTTATAACAAATAGCAACGAATATTTCATATTAAACAAAACAGTAACAAATATTTTATAACAAACAAATAGCAACAAATATTTTGTACTAAACACAACAGTAACAAATATTTTGTACTAAACACAACAGTGACTTATTTTATAATAAATATAGCAACAAATATTTTAAACAATAAAATTTATTTCACAAAAAATAAAAGAAGAAAAGAAAAAAGTTACAAATTATTCTTGTATTAAATTGATTGGTTTCAGTTTTTTCACGGCTCTCTCGTGCCTCTGCCTGGCGAACCGCAGCCACTCACTCGTTATTTTATCAAATTCGCTTTCTGGCAAGCTGTATTTTGCCACAAATACACCTTTAAACAATTAAATCATAAATACACTACATTTCAAAATACATACAATATATAAGCTGACTACTGCATTTATTACCTTTGATTATGTCTATCATTTTGATATTATACATGGGCAAGTTTTTCTTGCGACCTAGCCATGAATATCGCATGGCTAGGTCATCCGCAAACATTCTGCTTAATTTGTTCCCAATATGATCTTTGGGATCACGCCCACCAATCCTGATAGCAAACTCAGTCTGCAATTAAAACCATGCTTTGATTAAATATAATTGCATTTTTTTAAATAATTTCATATATTTTGTACCAGATCAATTTCAAATTCTTCTGCTTTTTCTCCACCTAGGTTTTCTTCTAAGTCCTTGACTTTTTCCACTGTCCTCAAAGGAAAAATTTTATCAAATATATTTGTTCTTTTTTGAGGGAAGATGCCTGTATTGAAGGCTTTTCTAGGTCGGCAATTTTCTCCTCTATAATGGTCACTCTTTTTAAGACATGATCAACAGAGGCTAAAAAAAAAATAAAAATTGGAATATGTATATTATATTGAATATTATGATAACTTACCTTGAAGAGTTGTAAAGGCATTGATCATAAAAGAGATTAATTCTACTATAATAATACTATAATTATAATTACAATCAACATATTTAATTTATTAACATGAGAACATACTTAAGTATTAAATTACCTTTGGGAAGCACCAACAAGCTCCTGAATTTGTGTTGCTCCCACAAACATTTCCTTCTCCCTATTGCTTTGAGGAACTATGATAAAAATAATTACTATTAAATTTGAAAAATATTTATACTTAATAAAATCTCAAATCATTATCATTACTTGTGATTGGCCCAGTCTCTCCAGTTATTCTGGAGTCTACTCCACTTACAGTAAATTCTGGAACAGAGCTCCTTTCTGTAATAAAATTGTTATTACGATCAACATACTTAATATACTAACAAGAGTACAAGCTTAAGTATTAAATTACCTTTGACAGAATCCACATCTTCCTCAGCTATTTCTGCATTTAGGAACACCTCCCGCTTTCTATTGCTTAGAGGAGCTATAATAAAAAACAATTACCATCAAATTCAAAAATTATTTATAGTTAATAAAGGCTAAAATCATCATTACTTGTTATTAACTCTATCTCTTCAGATTCGTCTCTCAGTCTCTTTTCCGCTCTTTCCTTTGGTGCTACAATAAAAGCAATAAACATTTAATTTGCAAGATGTACAAAGTAAATAAGTATAATGAACTACAATCATTACTTGTCAAAGCCTCGATTCTTGCTTCGAGGGCAAGCGCCGTGTTACTAGTCTTCTTTCGGAGACCCTTCCCAAGCTGCTCCTCTGTAGATGAGTAATCTGAGTCAGCTGCACGCTTGCGAGCTGACTCATAAGTGTCTAAAATCAGAAAACAAATAATGTACATGAAATTAGATTACCTAAACTCTAAATAAATAATATTCTCACCGCAGAACCCAACAAGCGTTATGGGGGTTTTAATCCAAGTGGAGTAATCCGGCTCCACGCGCCTTATCATCAATCGTGTCGGATTTCTGCATTTTGATGGCCACCAGCACTTTGACCACGAACCATCGTCACCTAAAATTAACCAATTACTTGGAATTTCAGTGTGACCAGATTCGTCACAAATAACCACAAATTGCTTTGTTCTACAAATAAAGCAACATAAGCATATTAGTTTAATATTACAATATCGTTGAATCGCGAAATATATTATTAACTTACCCCAAGAGATCCATAGCGTTAATGTTAAAATTCAACAATTTACTATCGCAAAACTATGAAAAACAACAAAACTCACAAACACTAACCTCAATATAAGAACTCTTTCGACGCTATAGGAAGAACAGAATGAGGCTTTATTTACATTCCTTAAATCACGTGTTGTTTTAACATGAACTTGTCTATGATGGCACAGACTCACCAACCATAGATATACAAAATATTATCATGATACCAAACAAATGCTTATTTATCTATGATACCAACATTAAATAAATTATAATTGACGACGGCGCCTTGAACTAATCAAAGAAACTAGTGGGGTGGGTGGCATCGTGCCTTAAGGCAAATTGCTGGAACTTCCCGTACTGTAACGAAATGTTCGACGAATATTGAATGTTTTTAAATAGATTATTATAAATATTGTAACATTGTCTAATATTTATAAGAATTATATAAACTGAATTGCAGAGTTTGAAATTATTTGTTTAAAGTATATTAGAACTATAGTCAGAATTAAAAATAAAATCTGAATTATTTTCGATATACAAAAAATTAAAAAAAAAAAATGGTACAAATTTTTTTTTCCAAAATCAATTATTTTGTTAAGACAAGCAGAAAGTTCTTTGAATCAATTGAATCGGACGCTTAGTTCTCTTAAAAACTGCCATTTTTTGTACATTTAGCTCTGTATCTCCGTAATGGCTGGGCCTGCCTTTTTCGAAAAACTAATAACCCCTTCTCCCAATCATTACTAATTGAATGTTTTTTAGATCATTCAAATCGGATGCTCCGTTCTCTCAAAAACTCGATTTCTATTTTCTGCACTCTTTGCTCCTTATCTCCGTAACTGCTGGACCTGTCTTTGCCAAAAACTAATCAGCTCTTCTCCTTATTAATAGGAATCGAATGTTTTTTAAACCATTCAAATCGGTTGATCCGTGCGCCCGAAAACGTGGGCGAAAATTTGTATCCATACATACACACACACACACACACACACACACACACACACATCCATTTTTTCTGAGGTATGCCAAAACGTTCAGAAACCTTCAAAACGTCGAGAAATGTAAAAATTTTCAATTCCGATTTTCGGCCCATTACAATAACTTACCCTACGGGAAGTTAATAAAAAAATTACTTTTGAAGGTTAATTCACAATATTAAATTAACATCGTGTAAAATATTTTATGAAGCGAGAAGATAATAATGGAGTTAGATATAAAAAGACGTAAGCAAATGAAAGATTTGACACCGCGAAGAATACGCCAGATTGTCGCTCAAACAAAAAAACATTATTTGAATAGTATAAAAATCAATCGGAATGAAAGTGTATCATCTGAACAAGAAATAAATAGTAATAATTATAATGAAAATATTCGTTATAGTACCTTTTCAAATCTATTAGACACCAATTTTGAGAAACAAAATTTTGAAGATCATGCCACTTCAGAAAATGTATTTTGTCAAGATAATGATAATACTACCCTAAGGGAAGATATACAGAATTTGGCGAAGAGAGACAATTTGACTTTGAATACTGTAAGTACACTTTTAAAAATTTTGGTTAAGCATGGTCACATGCATTCAAGAAGGCGATTTTGAAAAACACGTAATTTTAACAGAAACTGATGCTATATTGAGAACAGATGAATCATTTAGATCAAAACAACAACCAGAGCACCATACTGGTCTATCTATTTTAGAGGATTTGGGGATCGGTATGGTTTCCCAAGTTGCATTGGACTATATGCACATGGTGTGTTTGGGGGTGACAAAGCGCCTGATTTCTCCCTGGATGTGCGGATCTAGAGATATTCGCTTTACGGACGAGCAGAAAAGGAATATAATAGAGCATAAAAAGTTGTTTCCTTCGGAATTTTCCAGATTGCCTAGAAGGCTAGAGGATCATAAACATTAGAAGGCCACTGAATACAGACAATTTTTGTTGTATTCTGGATTAGTAATTTTAAAACCTGTGTTAAGTAACCAATTGTTTTTAAATTTTTTACATTTCAGTTTAGGCATTAGAATACTATGTGATCCAGAGGCATGTCTCAACTGGAATAGTTTGGCAGGGGACTTATTAAAACTTTTTGTAATCAATTATTCTAATTTATATGGTTCAGATAGATTAACGTTTAATATTCATAATATAATCCATCTAGCTGATGAAGTTAAGAATTTTGGTTGTTCATTAGACAAATTTAGTTGCTTTCCATTTGAAAATTATTTCAGAAGTGTGAAAAATAAGATTTAAGATTCCCCGAAGCCCTTGCAACAATTAGTGAACAGAATGTGGGAAGAAAAAACTATTAAAAGCCAAAGTGAATTTATTAAAATTAAAAGTTTTCCAGTAATATACCGGACAAAAACATCACAAATAGAGAAAATTGAATTTAAAAATTTTTCTTTAAGTAATATAGCTCCGAATAACTGTTGTTTAACAACTGAGAATAAAATTGTTTTAATAAATAACATTTGTGATGTTAATAAAATATTGTGTTCGGAAGCGACAATGACAAAATCATTATTTTCAAAACCATTTGACTCGAAACTATTTAATATTCATGTTTTTGACCTAAAAATTATGAGAGAAGTGACAATATCTGTGAAGGAAATAAAACAAAAATGTGTAGCACTGCCTTATACAACTAAATCTAATTATGTGGCTATTCCTTTTCTGCACCAGTAATTTGAATTTTTGTAACTATAGTTCTTTATGTAAATATAATTGTAAATAAACAAATGTTAATGAAAGTAAATATATACAATTTTTATAGACTTTTTGATATTTTGATTAACAAAAATTTGTTAATGTTTTAAAATAAATATTTTACAGGTTTAAAAAAGTATTAAATCTTTCAAACTTTTTTAAAAATTCTCAAATCACCCGTAGGTTTCAAATTGTTAAAACTGTCAAAACTATTCAAACTAGTTGAGAGTGGCATTTTGCATTAATAGAAGTTGCATAATCTTCCCGGCATGTATAAATAATCAACTTTAGTAATTTTTTAAATTTTTCTCGAAGTGTAAAATTTTTTGGAATTAAAAAAAAACGTGTTTTTTAACTTCCCGTAGGGCAAGTTATAATAATCGCAAAAAAATCGAAAATGAAAATTTTTGCATTTCTCGGCGTTTCAAAGGTTTCTGAATATTTTGGCATACCTTAGAAAAAATGGATGTATGTGTGTGTATGTGTGTGTGTGTATGTGTGTGTGTGTGTGTGCGTGCGTGTGTGTATGTATGTGCGGATACAAATTTTCGTCGACGATTTCGGGAACACCGATCAACCGATTTGAATAATTCAAAGAACATTCGATTCGTATTGATAAGGAGACGTGCTGATTAGTTTTTGGCAAAGGCAGGTCTAGCCGTTCCGAAGATACGGGGCAAAAAGTGCCGAAAACGGTAACACAGTTTTTAAGAGAACGGAGCGTCCGATTTTAATAATTCAAAAAACATTTTACTTGTATTGACAAGATGAAGAATTGATAAAGGGATTGATTTTCATGAAGGCAGGTCTAGCGGTTTTGGAGATCTAGTAAAAAAGTAAAAAAAAATGCCATTTAGCGGTCAAAAATAATCATTTGACATATGCACATCAAATTATTAGATAATTTATAGAGATTTTAACAATAAGTATAAATTTGGTTTACATTCCTATGGGTTCCGTACCAATGTTTACGCGTTAGACGGCGACGCGGCGCTTACGCGCTTTGATATTTCATCTTCATGCAGTTAAAGCAGTACGATTGCTTTGAAAAAAAGTTTAGATCTTCCAAAATATGCCAAAATAAAGAAAACATTTTTTTCAAAAAAAAAATTAAAAAAAATTGTTTTTCAAAAAAAAGTAATTTTTTGTCCAATTTTCTCAAAAATCTTATTTTTTCGAAGTAAAATTTTTTCAAAAATGTTAATCGTTTTTAAAAAAAATAATAATTTTTGGTACGGGAAGTTCCAGCAATTTGCCTTAAGGCACGATGCCTTAATTGCCTTAAGACAGAATTCCACTTACAGCTAGTTTTAGTAAATTCTCAATATTTTGAGAATTTGGAAATTTTTGGTTATATTCGATTTTTTTTAATTTTTGAAAAATCTTTAACTTTTGTAAGATTTTTTTTTAACTTTTCAAAATTTAGTTTTTTTTTTAAATGATTTTTATGATAGTTTTTTTTTTAAAGTTGTCGAAAATATTTTCTAACAAAACATTGCACATTTATTACATTAGGTAACAAATGTATATAACTTTGTAACTCCTGATATACATAGCGCTTACATTACACTTAGTTAACATTTGTTATGTAACTTTGTAATTTCAAAATACATTGCGCGTACATTACATTTAGTTAACGTTTGTTATATAACTTTGTAACTTCAAAACACATTGCACGTACATTACATTTAGTTAACACTTGTTATATAACTTTGTAACATAAAAAGTTATATTGCGGCAACAAGTAGTGTTTACTGGGCTGTTAGTTAACTTGTTATATAACATTAAGTTGCGGTAACATACGGTAATGTATGTTATGTTACCGCAACAAATATTTGTTGCTATTTGTTTGTTATAAAATACTTATTACTGCTTTGTTTAGTTCGAAATATTTGTTGCTTTTCGTTTGTTATAAAATACTTGTTACTGTTCTGTTTAGTATAAAATACTGGTTGCTACTTTGTTTCTTATAAAATACTTATTACTGTTTTGTTTAGTTCAAAATATTTGTTTATTATAAAATATTATAAGTATTTTATAACAAATAAATAGCAACAAATATTTCGTACTAAACAAAACAGTAACAAATATTTTATAACAAATAGCAACAAATATTTTGTACTAAACAAAACAGTAACAAATATTTTATAACTAACAAATAGCAACAAATATTTTGAACTAAACAAAGCAGTAATAAGTATTTTATAACAAATAGCAACAAATATTTTGTACTAAACAAAACAGTAACAAATATTTTATAACAAACAAAAAGCAACAAATATGCAGTACTAAACAAAACAGTAACAAATATTTTATAACGAACAAATATTTTGTACTAAACAAATAGCAACAAATATTTTGAACTAAATAAAGCAGTAATAAGTATTTTATAACAAACAAATAGTAACAAATATTTTGTACTAAACAAAACAGTAACAAATATTTTATAACAAACAAATAGCAACAAATATTTTGTACTAAACAAAACAGTAACAAATATTTTATAACAAACAAATAGCAACAAATATTTTGTACTAAACAAAACAGTAACAAATATTTTATAACAAATAGCAACAAATATTTTGTACTAAACAAAACAGTAACAAATATTTTATAACAAACAAATAGCAGCAAATATTTTGTACTTAACAAAACAGTAACAAATATTTTATAACAAATAGCAACAATTATTTTGTACTGAACAAAACAGTAACAAATATTTTATAAAAAACAAATAGCAACAAATATTTTGTACTAAACACAACAGTAACAAATATTTTGTACTAAACACAACAGTGACTTATTTTATAATAAATATAGCAACAAATATTCTAAACAACAAAATTTATTTCACAAAAAATAAAAAAAGAAAATAAAAAAGTTACAAATTATTCTTGATTTAAATTCATTGGGTTTAGTTTTTTCACAGCTCTCTCGTGCCTCTGCCTGGCGAACCGCAGCCACTCACTGGTTATTTTGTCAAATTCACTTTCTGGCAAGCTGTATTTTGCCACAACATACACCTTTAAACAATTAAATCATAAGTACACTACATTTCAATATACATACAATATATAAGCTGTTATACTGCATTTATTACCTTTGATTATGTCGATCATTTTGATGTTATACATAGGCAAGTTTTGCTTGCAACCTAGCCATGGCTAGGTTATCCGCAAACATTCTGCTCAATGTGTTCCCAATAAGATCTTTGGGATACAAAACTTTGATTGAATTGCGCTCTATCTAGAATTGTTTTTTATATATTTGGAACCATTTGAGTCCCTGGGAGCAAGGAAATTCGAAAATGACCATTTTAAGGACCACCCTAATATATATATATATATATATATATATATATATATATACATGATTAATTTCTTGGAGGGCGTAAAATCAAGTAAAAAATATAAATAAGGTAAAGATTTTTTAAAACATCTTTATATTTCCATACGTTTCGATGTTAAATTCTACGTCATCGTCAGTGGTTCTACAATTTCGAAAAAAAAAAACAGAAAGTAACGTTAAAAACTAAATATACAATAGCAAAAATAAAAAGAAAGAGATTTAACTAAATTTACAGACTAATTATATCTAAACCTTAAATTAAAATAATGCATAAAACATTACTTACTTGAAATTCTCAGATTATCACTTACACATCATTAATATCATTAATACATCTTGTAAAAACTAGTAATTGAAAACAAGCACCAAATGTCAGTAATTTCTTTTTTATAAAGAATAAAAAATAAAAAAATAATTAACAAATAGATTTAGATTTTTACAAAACCTTATTCTTGTCTAGCCATTTGTTTGACTAAAAATTGTTTTACCAGTACCGTTTAGCATTCTTTCCGTCCTTGAAACTAAAATTTTCACGAAGATTGAGAAAATCTTGCTTTTGAACATTGATACCTTATGTTAAGGCGTGGTACACCTAACTGCTGACTTTCTACAATCCGTATTAATGCGAAAGCTTGCATTTGACCTGGTACAAGTTCTTAGAAGAGCACATGGTTTGTTGTAGGGATAAATTGGTAATAAAAATATAAATGTGGATGCGGCGTATTTACTTAGGCTATGGAAATATATATGGAAAAATTATATGATTTTCACATGCATCGTGTGCTCACTTAAACTAAACAATGATCATAATATATCTAACGAATTCTTAACACCTTAATTATAATACAACTACAAATTACAACTATGTAATATAAATAATTATGTAATTTTTACAAAAGAATAGTTACAAACTCACGTGGTTTTTTCGTTAAGTAATCTGTATTAATTTCCCCTTGTAATAATTACAAAATTTTTGAAAAAAAATGGCGAGTAGCTGCCCGTTTTTTGCGCACATACATAAATACATACAGACATATTTGAACCCACACCCACAGGCTTATTCCTATATATATGCCCAGACAGCACGAGATGATCTTATGGATCATCCGTAAGCTATCCGCATGCCGACATTCTTCATCCGCAGAACCATCCAACGGTACGTCCCTCTTGTCCAGGCTGTATCCCTGAACTGTAACTATGTCCCCCCTAGAGATAGCTGCCGGCTATCCCGGGATACTCCATCCATAAATAGGATAGGAATCGGACCTGCATTGTAATTATTTATGGTATATTTAAATTTTATTTTCTAGCTAAAAATAATATTCATGTTGATAATATATTAAGAAAGAAAAAAATATTTATTTTAAAATATATCTTTCTCTAATATTGAAAATAAGTCATTACATTTGTGGTACGTCTTCTGCTCGCATTTCTCTTCTGAGACATGGAACAAATAAAAAAAAAAGAATGTGAATACACACACAAATATATGTATGATATAATATAATCTTAAAAATAATTTCTCATATATCGCTCATTGGCATGTCTTAACCAACTCTTCGCGGCCTCTGAGACTGCAAATTTTGTCTCGGTTGGTATATTTTCAAGAACTGTGGTTGTAATGAATAAAATTAGTAAATTGATAAAATAGATCTTATTAATAGCAATAAAAACGTATTTATGAAATACCAGCGATAATTTCACACAACAGCATCTCGCAAAATTTAAGTTTGCCGCTTCCTCCTGCCCAGCTAATGTCTTTAGCTAGACAATCTCTAAACACAGTCTTCCACAAATGAACTGTAACAGCTTTCGTACTTCTGCCGCCTGTTCTGGATAAAAACAGTCCCTAAAAAATATTCAATCAGCGAATAAAAAATAAAATATAACATAAATAACAATAGGTGTAAAATATAATTTAAATAAACTATTATCTAAAATTTGTGTCATTCTCATACCACTTGACTTTTCAAATTATTTTTAATTATACATTGTTGCACCATTTCCACTTCCGTTATGGTCTTCAACGGAAAATATTTTATCACATCTCTTACTGACTCAAACTGATTGGCATCAGACACGTGGCATTGTCTGCTTTGCCAAAATCAATTAATGATTAATAATATTTCTCATACTTTTATTCAACAATAATTATTTTTTAACTTTTTAACATGGATGACGTGCTGATTAGTTTTTGGCAAAGGCAGAAGAAGTTCGTTTAAAAATATGGGGCAAAAAGTGGCAAAATGGTAATTCAGCCTTTGAGACAACGGAGCGTATGATTCGAATGATTCAAAAAACATTTTATTTGTATTAAGAAAATGAAAAAAAAACTGATTAAATTTTAAGAAAGGTAGGTCAAGCGGTTTTGGATATCCATTAAGAAAAGGAAAAGAAAAGCCATTTGGCGCACAGAAATGATCATTAGACATATGCACATCAAATTATCAGATATTTTATAAAACAATTTGTAATAAGCACAAATTTACATTTATAGTTTACATTTCTATGCGTTTCGTACCAATGTATAACTGGCAACGCGATACTTACGCGCTTCGATATTTTGTCTCTAAGCTGGTAACGAAGCGGGATTACGGCACGAAAAGTTTCCGCAATTTGCCTTAAAAAAATGAGGGCCTCGCAAACGAATTTCGCCGACATCGACGCTTGGTCTAACACTCTTACAAACAAACAGCCACGGCCGGCTATAACACTACGAGCGCCCTGGGCGAGATTTCTACGGCGCCTTCCACCTGCAATTCAAACCCATTCGGAAAAAAGAAAAACATCTAATAAAATAACCGTTTATTAAAAGAAATAATTATTTATTATAAAAGATAACCATTTATTACATAAACACTAATAGAATTTTACTTTTTTGGCCTTTCTATCAGCGAACTCTTTTATAAAGTTGTCGAAGTCGATGTTTTCAGCAATTTCGTTTTCAAGTTGCTAAGTTTGTCAATCTAGATTGAGAAATCTCTGATCGAAGATAGGTTTTTATCAGCTTCAGCTTTGAAAAGCTCCGCTCCCCACTAGCAACCGTTACAAGTATAGTTAATAAAATTTGCAATGCTATCCATACATTTAAATACAGTTGTTGTAAGTTGAAATCGTTGATGAAATTTAAAACAAAAATGGGAGTAACCACATTTTGATCAGGTAAAAAGAATGCCAGACTTCTAAGTTCATCACACAGCATACAACTTTAGTTAATTTTAATTGGAGATCAATACAGAGCTTGAGAAGGTCGCGTTTTTCTGGAATCTGTTTAATATTGTACAAAAAAGATTCCGAGTACTCATTCAACTGTTCGAACCTTTCATTGATTGAAATTAATATAATATCCAAAAGACATTTGAAAAATTCAACCTCAAATTTTTTTCTGGAGAAGTGATAGGGTTATCGCGTGCAATTTCACCAGCTTGACGCTTAATACGTCGAATTCTTGTGATAGCTCGAAATTCAGGTTCAATTTCTAGTTCTTCGGACAACTCCTTCGCAGTTAAAATAGCGCTTTTAAAGCCCGTATTTCTGCAGTCTTCCAAAAAATTGCAGCATTTTTTCAACATTTGTGTACATTTACCAAGATCCATATCTGTTGACTGTAGAGATTTATTTACAACATTTATTTGATGAAGTATGTCATACCAAACAACCAATGAAACTATGAAGCTGAAATCTTTTAACTGTTCGGCTAGAGTAGTAACCTCATGAGACACTTGAACATCAGTTTTCTGAGTTTCAAGAGCCAAAGTAATCAAAGCATCATGGATATTCTTGCTTCCCAACGAGTGTCACTGTGTTTTTTTATAGTATTAGTCCCAAGCAATTGGTTAGAATTTTCCATCGATGAACAGAAGCTGAGTGGTCTGAAATATCACCCTTCATAGCTAATCGCAAGTGCTCCTGCATGACTAGATCAAATTTAGCTAGTAGTTGTACTAAGCCTAAGAACTTTCCGTTATTTGTCGTATATAGTTTGTCAGAAGTACCTCTGAACGCCATATTTTTTTGGCTAAATAAAGTGTCATATGCATCATACTAGACAAAACATTATTCCATCTTTTAGTTTCCTTTCTAATCAAGTGTTGCTCTTGGCAGTCTATTGTTTTTCCTATTTTTAATCTTAGTTCAGCTTCATTCCATGAAAGGTAAAACTTCTTAAGAAAAGTGCTATTTTCATGATTTTTTAATAATCTAGACGAGTATTTCCAGTTGTTATACCTTTCAGATGCTAAGTTTGACGTTCAGCTACTATCACATAGTCTACAACAAATATAATAAACTCGATCCTTAGAAACGGAGTAAATTAACCAACGGCGCTGAATTGTTTCATTGTTTGCAAGAATTTTTGTGAAATGAGAATTAGAGAAATGTTGGCCTGTATCATTCTTCGGATAATTATCAATGTGAGTTTGCACTGGGCCACTAGTAATTATGTGATCAATGATTTTGCCATTTTGAGTGACTGGCTAAGTGGCCAAGTTCGCTGGCCAATGCGAATGAGCTGAGTTTGTTACGCTTCGCTACAATAACGCTAGCTCTTTTTTAACCAAAACGTTAAAAGGAGATAGACAATGTGTTTTGACGACAGACAAAAAAAACGCTTAATTTAGGGAATTTACGGCTAAGCAGACCTCGAACTATGAGCATCAGCTGGGGGGCATCCGCGGCGCCCGCGCTCTACCCTAAAGCCGGCACTGCAAACAGTATCAAAAAATAACTCTTTTCGGTATGAAGAACACTTCACGCTTGTTTTATTTTTTATGGAGATTATACTTTACCCACATGTTCAAAGTTTTTAGTGATCAAAGTGTAATTGTTTGTTTTTAATCCGAGAATATATAAAATGAGAAAGAGTACAAAAAATTTTCAATAAAAAAGTTGATAATTTTCAAAAGTTTGTGAATGGAAACGCGATTCGGGACAATACTAATGCTTTTTCATAAACTAGTGGTACAAGCGGTACTATTGGAGGCGTAACCGATGTAAGTTCAGTTTTTCAATTTAATATCTGACCTCGTAATGCAAATATATCTTGAAAAACTTTTGTTGCAATTGTTTTGTTGAAAATGAATTATTAGGGTATTATGGAGTAAAATAAAACAAGAAAATTTACGAAAAACATAACCTGAAAAATGGTAACTATCTAGTAAATTATATTTAATTTAAATAATATTTTATCTTGTGTTTTCCTTTGGTAGAGTTTTGCATGGCAATCCATCACATAAAAGTATAACTCGTTTTTCAGAAAATCGAGAAAATGGTGAGCGATTGGCTTTTTTTTATTAATTTATAAATACACTTACATGTGCCACTATTTGAGCTTACACTTACACTTACGGATACTCTCGGATATTAAATAGTTTAGTTGTATTTGCTACTATTTGAACATTCATAATTTTATTTGTTTATGAGTTTCTTGTTGAACAAAAATTATTCTTAAAGATCTGCGCATCATTTCAAGTACAAAAAACTATTCAAATTATGTATTGTATTGTTGATGTAAAGTGTCGGTAGTTTTTTTTTAAATTATGTGTTTTTTTAAAATAAATATGTGTCGTCTTTTAATATATAAAATTTGTTCAAATGTATAGGGTTTGGATAGAAATTTTAATTGCTGAATGCTAACAAAACAAATGGGAAAATATTAAATAACAGGTGAAAAATAAGATTAGATTTGACTAATACCATCAGTCAGCACCTTGAGGAAAATATGCATACAGCTGCAATTTTTATTGACTTACAAAAAGCTTTTGACACTGTAGATCATGGCATATTGCTCAATAAATTAATAGATTTGGGTGTAGTGGGTCTGTATTACAGCATAATTAAAGATTTTCTCGTGGAAAGGGGTGGTAAGGACGAAGGTGGAAAATTTTACAAGTGGAGGACGTAGCATAACTTGTGGAGTCCCACAAGGTTCTGTTTTAGGACCTTCATTATATCTGTTATATACCAATATATTACCTAAAAGATGTAAAATTAAAGGGCAGATACATACTATATGCAGACGATACTGCCATAGTATATGCAGATAAGGACAAAAAAAGGCTCGAAGATACAATAAACACGGACATGAAAACATACACCGACTGGCTAACTGAAAATAAACTAACAATTAACATCAATAAAACAAAATACATATATTTCAAACATAAAAAAAATACCGAGAACACTAAACTAAATATAAAAGTAAATAATAGAAAAATAGAAAAAGTGGAAAGCATAAAATACTTTGAACTGATAATAAATGAAAAGTTGACATGGACAGAACATATAAACAAAATAAAAAGAAAAACAGGAACATTAACAGGGGCATTGAAAAGGATCCACTCTTTCGGCAAAAAAAATTAAAATACTAATTCTTAAAACGCAAATAATATCTATAATTTTATATGGAATTACAACATGGAGCCAAACAACTAAAGCTAACCTAAATGACATACAGAGAATAATGAATAAAGCCACAAAAATAGCATATAATTTTCCACATCTAACACCCACCAAATACTTACAGAGAGAAACAAATAATCATTCACTAAATAACATAATTAAAATAGAGAAATGCAAACTAATACACAAAATGAAATTTAACCGAATTAAAACAAGCGCAACAATAGACATAAATCAAGACATACATGAATACTACACTAGACAACACAACAATTTTCACATTGAACACAATAGAGAGAAGAATTTCAGAGAAAATGTCGTATGGAGTGCTATCAAAATATATAACGAATTGCCGAACGATATTAAGATGACCAAAGATGACGATAAATTTAAAAGAAAAATAAAGAAACACTATAAGGAAATTGAAGACAAAGAAGACTGAAGAGTTATATATAAAAATATTTTTAGTTATATATAGATATTATATTAATTAAATAGATATTATAGTCAAATGAAATGTATATATTATATGAAAATTGTTTTCATAATCTCTCATACCAGGCAACTCTGCCTGACTGAGATATGAAAATAATGTATTTATATATAAATAAAGAACTTGAAAAAAAAATACTGTGATAGTAGTGTTATAAATGAAATAATATGAATGAAAAATTACGTTGATGAAACAAAATATAATAGACTATTGAATTAAAGTAAAAACGCTGTTATCAAAGCAGTTAAGAAAAGAATTTATAGATATAATTATCTTAATTTATCAACAATAGATCGTGAAAGTGGGTTAATACTAATAACGACTGATAATATCATGATATCAAATTGCTATTTTATAGCCTCCACATGTATTATTGGAACAAATAAGTATTATTGGAAGTGAAACAATTTGAATGTTTAGTCATATTATTTCAATGCGAAACAAAGTCTTGATGTGATATAAAGCAAATGATGCATAGTTTTGCTTCTACATGAAATAACATGAGTCTAAAACATGTCATGAAAAAAGTAAACTTGGCTCAGACAAATATGTACATAATATGAGAAGTTCGTGATAATATACGATATTTGTACAATTTTCAACAATGTATGTATATAGTAATTATGAGTCAAATATCAAATGAGATGGGATCAGAACATTAATCTTGGAATTTTTAAAATTTTGGACTATTCGTTTAGAATACCCAGATTCAGATGCGATAATGCCCAGAGGAAATGGATTTTTAATGACCACCAATTCTAATAATTGGATTGATACGCCAGACTGACGATTGTCTTGAAACATCTGCTTTGTAGGAAATTTTGAGAAGCTTTCAATCTTCAAATTTATCTTACTGATTGTGAAAATAGTTTTTGACCAAATAGAAAGATGGGCATTAGAGATTATCAATTTTCATATAATTACAAAACGTGTTAAATAAAATGGTAGTTTTAGTTTAGTCAAAGACTTTTAAATCGGTGACAATCACAATCAGAGACAAACGAAGATATTTTAATACTTGCAGAAATAACTCAGTCGTGAATATTGATTTGCTAAGTTATAATGGCAAAATCGTGGAACCTTCATTTGACTTACCTGATTTCTGGGGCAAGTTATTTCCGATCTTCGACAAATTATTTATTGGTTTAACATATATCACTAAATTTGTGAAATCATATGATGGAAATGGAGACATGAGATGCAGAATGGATATTATAAAAATAAAAAGTGAAGCTGCAGCTTCACTGATCGATTTTACTCATAAATAAAATCGATCTCGTACTCATTCAGCAAAGAAAATGAGTTTACCTATACCAGATAAGTGGTTTTTTAAAATTATAATTTCAAAGAAAGTTCTCGGATTACTGTTATAGCAGAAAATGACACTATGATATATATATATATATATATATATATATATATATTCTACTATATTAAATATTTAAACTCACACATAAAATGCTATCATCTTGCCTTAAGGCTGAATTAAGGCACACTTCCTCAATTTCAAATTCATCAAAACCTTCAAACGTGTCCATTGATAATTATTTCTTGAATACAAGAACACCTGAACTCTGGGACAAGTTATTTCCAATCTTCGAGAAATTATTCATTAGTTCAACATTTATCACTAAATTTGTGAAGTCATATGATGGAAATGGAGGCATGAGATGCAGCATGGATATTATAAAAATAAAAAGTGAAGCTGAATAAAATCGATCTCGTACTCATTTCACGATATTTAAAACCGATATTAACAATTTGTATTCACAATTGCAAATGTTGAGAAAATTTTGGAGGATAATAAATTACTATTTACCCAAGCAATAAGATACATTTAACTAATTTTTAATATTCAATAGACAACACATCATGAAATGCGTAAAATGTAATAGTATTGTCTTTGTTTTTGACCAATATTTCTAATTGGAAAACAACAGACATTCAAAAGCATATCAACAATACATACAAATTACATCGTTGTGGTAATTTGAATGTAAAATTATATACATCAATTTAATAATATAATTACAATCATTATATATAATAATATAAGAGCACATATTATATCTCTGGTATATATAGGTAAAACAAAGTATTGTGTCTTATAATTATACATTCACATGTTTCTACTTACCACCATATTTTTCATATACACATATTTTGCGCGGCATAAGATTTATTTTTGAGCATACAAGATGCACATTTTGTAGTAGGTTCCTATTTTTATATTATTATATGTATTAAAAACAAAAATACTTTATCGATATTTTCTGGTTGTTTTTACATTCCATTTTTTTGTAATAATTTAATATATGATTTATTTTCTTTTTATGTTGTTGTTTGTGCCATGGAAACTCTAGTGGAATATTTCATTTTTTATATCTGAACGATTTATAAATACCACTTTACCAGCAAGTGCACTACTTTTATTTCAATTTCATCTTTCACATGCTATTACATCATAAATTTTTTAAGTTACTATATCAAGTTATGTTTATCGAACAAAAAAATATTAGGGTTTCAATAAAAAGAACTTTCCCACGAAACTGCTGATCGGCATATATTTTAAATTCACAGCTAGTTATATTTATGCTAAACTCTATTTGAAGAGAGCGTACCAATTTAATGTAAGTTTCCTCTAAGCAGGTATTTTAAATCTTCAAATAGTTTAACAAATGCAAACAGGGACAAAACGAGACTGTAAAAAACTTTGCTTTTAGACTACAAATGAATGTTTTGTATTGTGTGATTTGCATAGCCCTACCTTTTAGTTTAACTTGTAAAATAAATTTAATAGTGCTTTATGCTCAGTTGGATCTATACTTTCATAAACATAAGTACGAGTATAAGCACATTGGTATAATTGGTAAAGTATATATTTTTTAACATTGCAAATGGGTAAACACACAAATAAACATAACCATTCAGAGTTTAAGATATAAAAGCCACATTTTTTTAAGTAGTTTTTAGCATGTGTTCAAATTTTACGGGAAATGTAAAAAGCGATGGGATCTTGTCCTTCTTGAAGAAATTTTGACACGTTATTTAGTAACCACGTGCTCAGGGCCGTAATGTCGAATTGTTTTTTTTATGACCCTGTCATTATGCAATTGCAAAAACAACCCCTCAGCGAAGCTTCTTTTAATTACGCTCTTTTCAAAATGTAAAAATTTTGGGTTGAAAAAATCTATATTGTGGTTTAAATTATTAAACTTATTAAATGCTCGGTTAAAATCGTCTTGAATTGTTTGGAATTTTTTGAGTTCATTAAATGACTCCAAGTCTATACGGTTTATATGATCGGTAAGGTTGTTTTGTTTGTTGATAAGGTAGTTGCGTCTGTTATTTACGACAGAGTTAATTATGGTTGTAGGGAAAGAGTTATTTCTTTAGTGTGCTTATTACCAGGTCAATATTGGTGCCGCAGAAATTTTTATTAGATAGTAGTATGGCGTGGTGTGTTAAATTTATTATTTTTGCTATTTTTATTTTAAGAGGGTGGTATGAGTAGTAATTTATATATCGCTCGATGGTAATTGGTTTCTGGTACCAGTTAATTAGTGGCCATTTGTACGTATTAGTATGATGTCTAGAAAGCTAATCGAATTCATTGTCTCTAATTCAACAGTAAACTGTAGTTTTATTAAATTTGTTAAAATTATCAGTAACGCTGCTTATGTCTTCTTCCGTAATAATATCGTGTACATAGCGGAAGTAAAAGATTTGTTTATTATAATTTTTAAATATTTTGTTTTCTATTAGTTGCAAAAAAATTTCTACTAATGAGGTAGATGCGGGCGATCCCATTGAGGTGCCAAAAAATGGTAATAAAAGGATACGTTAAATTCAAAATAGGCGTTGGAGACAATGAATTTGATGACCTCTCTAAACCAATGTAGGGATAATGTGGTGTGAAGACTGATTTCACTCCATCTAGTAATGGCATCTAGTATTCAGTGTAGTGGAATATTTGTAAATAAGGATATAACATCTAGGCTAATTAGTTTATAATTATAAAGGATGGAAATGTTATTGAGATGTTTGACAAGCTCGAACAAATTTTTTATTTAATATGGGGACTGTTCTGTGATTGTTGTTAAGACATTACTAATGTATTTAGATAATTTATATAGCGTGGAATTTATGTTTGAAACGATCGGCTTATACGGTAAGTTGGTTTTGGAAAGCATGGGTGTAAATTTTTTAGATTTGTAACGGTATCTTTTGTTTTTTGTTTGTTAGTAACTAATTTGTCTGCAAGTTTATGACAGGAGCGGTCAATGTGTTCGGTTGGGTCGTTATTTATGGTCGCATAAGTGCTGGTATCCGAAAGTGATTCTGTAATTTTGTCAAATAGTCATCTTTGTTAAGTTTAACTGTGACGTTTCCTTTATCTGCTCTGGTCACAATAATGTCGGGGTGATTTTTTAAAAAAAAATTGTTGTAAACCACCATATATCTACATATATATAACACCTAAAAGTAGGACCAAAACCCATCTTTACGCTGTTATGTTTTTTTTATTGCTATATAGTATGGCAAACACAAACATATGCAAATGAAATTAAAATAAGTGAAATGATGAACAGAGTCAAATTGAATTATATTTCTACATTGTCCGCAATAGTAATATTATGCCTATATCGCTGCTTCGCAAATCTTAAAAAATCTGGCAAAGACGCTTCGAAAACTTCATTATTTATTTCAGTATATGCCGTTCGGGCTGCAACTAAAAGAAAGAAGTTATGAGTCACAGTTAATATATACATTTTAATTTACTGCAAGAATACCTTCCATAATTTTAATTAAAAGTAAGTCTTTTAATGGAAAGTTATCCCTTCGGTCACACCATGTGCATTATGCAGCCAACTCCTTTGTAAACAAGTTTTTTTTACAAAATTCTCACTAGGATCTGCCTACCCAAACATTTTCATTTCGCTGGACACTATTTTGGGGTATTGCTTTGATAGCACTTATCAAGGCATCATTATATACCCAACTTTTCTTTGCGTAGTAAATAAATAGATATGAATAAATAATAATTAAGACACAATAACTATAAATCACTTACTTTCTATTCGTGACAATCTTTCCATCGAGACCTCTACAGGCAGAGGTCCCTCTGTCTGAGTGCCTTGACCAACAGTACTTTGTGCTATAGTTAGGGCCCTATTAAAGAAATATTGCAAACTTACTTCGGCTATGTCTTTAATAGTAGCAATACTAGTTGATGGATCAGTACTGTCCTGAATCGCGTTACCATTCAAAAACTTATGATAATCATCATATCAACTTTTTGCTTTAAAATTTGTTTTATAGATAATAGTTTTAAAAACGCATTAACTAGGGACTCAATGCTCCTAGTTTTTCGTATTTTAGTAGCATGAGTCTTTTGACTTGCAGAAAATTTGCAAGTCCTGACATCATGCTAAATACGAGATTCATTCTGCGACAAAGTGCTAACAGAAAGATCTAGTATTTGTTTAGCTGACAAAACAATATGCATATAAAATTTCTTATGGCCACAGTTCAAAATTTTATCCAAACCCAGAGAAAACAAATCTTGCTCCTCCATGAAAATAAAAAGATCAACTAGAATACCTGCACAGGCATCAGTTTTCTTTTTTTTTATGACGGAGCCGATTATACTCATCTTTGTTTGGATCCGCAGTTTCTCTACACAAGTACTTTCTGTAAGGGCTTTTAGGCAATTAATCAGGATCTGTCACAAATTTCCCAACACAGCGTGTAGGCAAAGATACTCGCGGTGGAAAAATATCCTTCACCAACTTTCCCTCGTAGTACTTTTATTTAGCCAGTGTGCCAACGGATGGCTGGCCCCAACCCTGTGCGAAACTAGTTTTTGTAGTTTTTCTTGTTGTATTTAAAAATACAACAAGTGCACATATGTGCTTGCATTGCTTTCCAAGTTGAGCACAGCATGTGTAGAAAGCGTCAACTACAGTACGATTTTCATCGAGCTACAAAAAATAAATAATTTGCCAAATCCATTTCATATTTTTCTAATTTATTTATATCCTTTTACCTGTAATTTTACTTTATACGGCGACGGTGTCGAGACAAACATTTGAGGTATAACGGTATAACGTAACATGTAATTACATTTTCTACACCCCGCTTCTCCTAAACTTTTTTCAAATGGTCCGCGGCTACATTTTTGCTTTTCCAATCGTATTGGCACCGAAGGTGATATTTGTTTTCACAGATTCGAAGCCAGTTCTTAAAATTATTTCCATCCTGGCTGTAAATATAATACATATTAATAATTAAAAACAAAATTAAAATTTTGAATTTCATTATTCTTACCTCTGCTATTGTAAATAAATAGAAGATCAATTAGCTTAATATAATCTAAATGAGTAGCATATTTTATATTTCCTGCAATATGAATTTATATTTTAAATTTTGTACATAATGGTATAATATCATAGCCTGTAGTATTTTTAATGTAATTTTTTTAGCTGTAAAATACTTCGCTTCTTCCCTCCGTTCCAGCCTCCAGACTGTGCTATAACAACGTTTATGCGATTGATGATATCAAGCTGTGTCACTTTAGTAAAATTAAGTCTAATAGCCTCTGCAAATGATTTTTAATAAACTTGAATATACACCAGAAATTGTTGTTAAATTATACCTCAACATATAGCACATGATATTAAATAATAAACTCTTAACACATGCATGTACTATTACATTATTAAACATTAAATATGTGTGTGTGTGCGAATGAATAAAGCTATAATATTTGATCATTGGCTGAATATTGCATTGCTAGACTTCTTGAAAAAACTTGTTTGATTACAGCTGTTACAGTTGCATTTAAAGTAGTTTGGCCAACCATAGACAAAAGAACAAAAGAAGAAGAAGATGAGTTATTTAGAATCGGGCAGTAACACCAAGTAAAAAAACTAAAGTAGTTTTTGAAATACTTTATTTATCCATACGTTTCGGTCTTCGAGACCGTCATTCAGTGGAAAAACTAAAAGATTTTATATGATGAAGGAGGAAAATATTATAAAGTTATATAACGTATATATAAATACTTACAGAAATTAATTATACAAAAATACACTACACTATTACACTGTGATAAACCAAGCTAATAATAACTGGAACATTTAAACTAATTTTTTTTTTGACAATTTTTGGTTACATTCAAGTGTGTACAGATTGACTAACATCTAAATACTGAATGAATTGTGTTTACAAATTTTGTGAAAGTGTAAAAAAAACTGGCAAACATATTTTTTTAGTAAAATAATAATATAATAAAATACACGCTTCATTCAGATATGGTGGTATTTTAAAAATGGTCAAGGATTATTATATAGTCATTGCAAAGCGAATTGTTGTCCAATCTTTTATTTATGGCCGTCTCGTTGTGTAAAGATAATAAGCATCCTTCGCTAAATCGTCTTTCAAATAAATTATTTTCAAAATGTAAAATCGTGGGATTGGAAAAATCAATGTTATGTTTGAGCTGATTAATGTGATCCGTTAATTGTGTTTTATTCTGGTTCTTATTTTTAGAGTTGTTTTTGTGTTGTGATGTTTTTTTGTGCGAGTTTTGACTGGTTTCACCTGGGTAGACGCAATAACAATCTAGGCAATTAAGCTTATAAACTAGATTACTTAAGATTCTTGGGTTAAATTTAGATTTTAATTTTGTAAAAAGAGTTGAAAAAGTGTTATCGGAAGTACAAACTACTCTAATATTATTTTTATTGAAACGTTTTCTCCAAGGGTAATGTAATCCTTTAATGAAAGGTAAACTTATAGTTCCGACGTAGTTTTCAAGGTTTGGGTTTTCAATTGAATTATTGTGACGGTTTTGGAGATATAGGATTCTATTTTTTGTTATGGATTGGATGAGGTGTTGCGGGTAGGAGTTTTTGGTTAGGATTTGTGAAATGAGAGAGAGATTCTTTCTTAAAAATTGACTGTGTGATAATAATAATGCGTGGTCTATTGAATTTATGATTGTGCCTATTTTGATAGAGAGGGGGTGGTAAGAGTGGTAATTAAGATAACGGCCTGAGTATGTTGGTTTGTGATACCAATCAGTTATTATATTATTATTTTTGCAAAAGAAACAAATGGAACGTGAATAATTTTTTTTTAAAGAATTAAATAATCTGAAATAAAATATTTAATGAATTAAAAATGCAATTCTAGATTAAAATAATATTTATTTTTATGAAAAAAATCGAAGCATTTTACTGTTATATTTTTTTTAAAATGATATCATATGAAATCTTACAATATACAAGTATATAATAAACTTAAACTAATAAAATAATACAATAAACCTAACAACATAATACAATGAAAAATCTAACTATAATATTTCAATAAACTTAACTAAATTTTACAATAAACTTAAATATTCCAATAAACTTAATTAAACTTGAAAACTAATCCTTTCTTCTACACGAAGACTAATCTAGTCTTCTCTTCGTTCTTGGTGTACCGGTCCTGTGCGTGACGAAGCCAACCTCTATTGTAGTCTCCTGTCTGAGCCTCCGACACTATAATTTCCTTAAAAACCATTTCAACTACAATGTCTGAAATCATTGTTGGCTTAAAAAATAATACAAATATTTTAGGTGAAGAGTTTCATTATTTACTATTATAAGAACATCATTATTACCTTTTATCAATTTAACAAACAGCAGTACTAAAAAATTCTTCTTTCCTTTGCTCCCGGCCCAACTGTACTCCTTGGCAACCACATCAGTAAATATAATCTTGCATAATGAAACAGTTGCCACTCTTGGACAATGTCCACCATTACGCGCAAGCCGTGTTTTCTTAAAATAAAAACAGCATATCATTCGTACATACTCATTATACGATCCATTTTGAATAGCTATATATTTACCAAACTCCATTTTGTTGTCAGTTCTAAGGAACTCCTCAAAATCAACTAATATTTCGTCATTTGCCACCGGCAACAATATAAACAGGTCTTCACAATTGTCAACATCCTCCTCGATCCTCTGCAGCGGTTTGTTGACCACTCAATTGAGCAATTCAGTAATCCGCTGCAATTGCATTTGCATCCTCGAAATGCTTTTTGTTGTTTCCTCTTTGCTTTTTGTTATTCTCCTTTTTACATCCTCTTGAGAATCTGCATTTGTTAAACTCTTATTATCTCTGTTACATATTTTTAAATGATGTTAGTAGCAACTTACCAATTATATGCTGCATTTGCAATTCAATCCTTGTCATGCTCCTTTTAGTTTTCTCCTGCTCTCTCTGGATTTGTTCTTGGTAATCTACATTTGTTAAATTCTATCATTATCTTCAAAATATATATTTTCATTTCATTAGTAGCAAAGCAACTTACCTATTATCTGCTTGAATTGCATATTTACTTTCTCTGTGCTGCGTCATCATTCCTTTTCTTCTGTTCTTGGGAATCTGTATTCCTTAAACTTTTTTATTATCTTCATAACATATATTTGCGTTACATTACATTAGTATCAACTTACAAATTATCGGCTGAATACCCGACCATTGTTGTCCGACACTGCTGCTCCCAGCTGCTTCATAAATCCCACATGTAGGTGATTCTTAAATTCATTATTATGTATAACATATGTTAATTCTTAAATTTATTATTAAGAATTTTCATTACAATACTTACGAGTATTAAACATCAATCTTTTGGCAGCGGGTCTAGGTGTGTACTGTATGGATGGTGAAGCTTGAATGCCTAAAATGTATTTTTAGATAAATGAGTGTCAATTAAAAACTGAATTTATTTAATATTTTTACTTACTTCTGGGCTGTCCATAAATCATTGGTGTGTTATTGGCAACACGCGGTACCTCAGGTGGTGGTGGTAAAATACTGTGCTCTAATATCTTTACTTCCTCTCCACTGCTGTGGTGAATTCTTTTACGTTCACGTCTCTGGACTTTCTGCAACTCTATGTCCGATGTGATATCGGAGTAGTTTTCGGCCTCCTTCAGCTTCTCCATTGCCAACTGAAATACATCTGCAAACACGATATATTACAAATATTCTTGATACATTTATTATCAATTATTCCTCTTTACTCACCGGTCGATGCGAAAATTCGCTTAACTTCACACACTATCCATGTAGCGGGCGGAGTAAAAGGTTTCCTCATTTCCCTCGCCGATCGATAGTAGAACGCATTGTCCATGTAGATTGGGTATAAACAGGTGCCTTCAGTACTGTTATACCATTTGCTCGCAATAACGTTCGAACTCAACAACCATGTAGGGTTTCTGACTCATCTAAAACAAAAGCAATCATGATAATCTCTAAAATTACTAATGTTATATACTATGAAAAATTTAATTATATATTTTAATTGATGGCACTTTAAATAGTTACATTTCACTACCATCGAAATATAACTATATGAAACATCTTACCTTGATATATTTAGAAATAGGCACACAACTTATAAATATTCAAACTTTATCCTGAACTTCTGAAATCTCTTGAACGAGATCGGCAAACTCTTGAAATGAGTCAGCAAACTCTTGAAATAAATCAGCAAACTATTGAACTAAATCTGGAAGAAATATGTTAACTCCTCAAAGAAATCTGTTAACTCTGGCAGAAATCTGTTAAAATGTATTAAAATATAAAGCAAATGTATTAAATAATGAAATAAATGTATTCAATTCTTCAACGAAGCTTCAAGTATTGAAACACTTAGTTCCTGGCAAATCTGGTCAATTCTGAAATAATCAATATAAATTAATTTTAACAGAATAATGAATGATAACTTCTTTCAATGGCGGCAGAATGGTCTTTCTATTTAGGAATTAAAATAGCCCCTATCTGGCGTCATCATGAAGTTATGTGCGCGCTACCATCTTAACAATATGGACAGACTAGACAACATAACAATCATGGATTAATGCCATCTATGTGACGCAAGAAAATTTTAAAAAAAAATATAACAAATAATACATTCTACTATAAACTAAAGAAAAATTATTAATAACAAATGCTGCATATTTTTCATCAATATTAAATGAAAAATCAGAACAATATATAACTTTATACTGTGCATTTCCACAGCTGCTGATCAAGGTTCCTTCAAAATGCATCGATTTTTCAGATGCTCTTAACCTGATTACTGTCTTTATATTTTTCTCTATAAAGTGCTCTTTTACCTCAAAATACTTCTTGTAAATTTGCTGCACTGGTTTATCTGACTTTCGTATACATTTTTTCAACACCTACATCATGTTTGAGAAATTTGAAAACTACATGTAGTGAACTGTAATAACAATTCGAATCATTATTTTGTTTAATAATTACAAAACGCGTCGCTAGTTATATGTAAGTTACGAGGACATCGAAAGTGCTTACTGTTGGATTTTGTAGATAGGTTGTAAACAATAAATTAGTATATAAGAGTTAGACAAAAGTTAGACAAGCAGTCAAACCTGGAGTAAGACTCGGAGACAGACATAGAGTTAGTCAGACATAGTATTCAGTAAAATGTAGTCTTTGCTGATATGATAACCAAAAGGTTATCAACAAATATTAATTGTAAAAATAGTGAATAATAAAGTATCATTCAAAGAAGAAGTGTGTTTACAAATTACTACCAATCGTTGTTCGTCCTAAAGGCCTTTTCACACTACCAATGGACTCTGGAGAGTCCACATCACAAATATAATATTTCAACAACTTTTCAACTGTTTACCGCTCGGGTCCAGCCTATCATTACAATTCCTGGTCGTACTCGTGATCCAGAACATACCTCCCAATATATCTACCAACAGCTCAGGACAATTCAGTAGGCTACATGAAGTTTTCAAATTTAAATACACTGAATGAATCCAGATTACCAAAGCTTCTTGTATCATTTGCTAAATGCAATATGTTATGAATATTATGGCTAACATTATGTTCTCCATATAATAACATAAAACTCTTATCAAAATAATGCAGTAGTTGCTCAGCATAATCCAGATAGTCATTCAACAAGCGGTCGCTGCACAAAATTTTAATAGCCATATGCAGTGTTAGAAAATTCTTATAAAGGTATGTAATTCCTTAGGTATGTAACTTCTCAACCTGCAAAGAAAGTTTGAAATTTCATTAACTTTCACATATGGTAAGCGAATCGGAAGATCTCCTTCAGTCCACTGCAACAACATTCTTCTAGCAGCACCTAAACAAATCAAATATATATAATCAAGTGGTACGTTGCTAACTAAACCAATATGAGGTATTTCAAGCAATCTTGTATAGCCATCATGGTAGTCTTCTCTTGTAAGATTATAAAATGTTCATCAGTTCTTGCAGGTGATGTATTTCTGGAAAACAAATTCTACGATTAATGTCAGAACCTTGAACAAGGCATTTTGAACAACTATAATAACCTGTGTGTCCTTTTGTTTTCAGTATAAATGATTTTGCAGGAGTATCACAAACAAAATATTTAATTCGAGTCTAATAACGACTTCCATTGTGAACAAAACCCTCATCCACTATGCAAATAGCCTCATCAAGAAAGTCACTTAAAAATTCATTCGATTCTTCAGGTTTCTCAAGCCCGAAGTAGAGTCCTATAATAAAAATATATTTAGTAGGAATAATGGTGCACAATATAAGCCATATATATATATTCGAAGAACTTGACACAGGCAAACCGTCAACATTTTATTCCTAAATCAATGATAGGAGAATTTAACTTCAACCTATCAATGCCTCTTTCAAACCAGTTAACAATCCAATATGAATGTATTCTCCTGGGTTCGTAACTTTTGATACTGCTGTCCTTATTGTTTTTAGACCACGAGTCTGCTGGTAAATCTTTAAAACAATCATGCTGTTTTAAACCCTTAAGCAGTGCCGATATAGCATTATGAGGAACCTGATATGTAACAGCCCATTCTGCCAAAAATTGCTATCCAAGACTTCTTGTATAACTTTTCTATTGAGGCTCTCTTTGGAATCTGAAACTGAAATGCTTATTTTTAAAATATCCTTATTATTAAATAATTATATAAAATTAAATTTGTATTTTTCTTGATTCTCAAGTTCGTGAAAAGATGATGCTATAAAATCATTCTGAATACACGCTAAAACTAAAATATTTACAAATATATTTTTATATTATCATTACTATTATTTAATTAAATAAAATAAATCTATAATTACCTTGATGGTGATGTTCGTGAGATTGCATTCGAAAATCATCCTGAGTATTGACACTTGTTGAAATTTCAACATGATGGACAACACAATCATTTACACGTGGAAGAGTTAACTCTTTCTTTTTCCGCGTTGATTCCTTAGAATTCAAAACCAATGGATTTGCGAAACTTTCTAGTCGACATTATATCGAGTTTCTTTGAGAAAAATAAATCATCAAAATCACGTTATAAAGCAAGAACAGACAAGCACGAATTTATGAGTAAGGTCCAAAAGTAGACCTATTTGGTTAAAAATTGTTCAACCAGCAAAGTCAAAATTTGGTTAAACCTACCGCAGGATATTGTGCCATTTTTTGTCGATGTTAACCTAGAGGGTAGAAAATTGGTCAACGCGGTGCGACCAAAGATGCGATGCGACCCGAAAATGCGATTGTTTAATCCAAGTTCATTAACACATTTTTCAGTTATAAAACACGATTGAGAGCCGGAATCAAGTAAAACTCTATATATCTTCCATTCATTATTAGCATTTAAAATTTGAACTAATGCAGTTGACAGTAAAGCTTGAATTGATTCGTTTTCACTATGTCATGAAATATTTTGCAAAGATTGCGTTGGCGGTTGTGTTGTGTATGCAGTATGTAGTATAGTATGATGAGTTGCGTTACAAATATTACATCTTTTAATTGAGAAACATTGATCACTACTATGGTTATTACTTAGATAGTTTGTGTAAAGATTTCATTGTTCTGATTTTGCTCTAGCGGCTTTCGGCGGTTACAGATTTGAAAAATTCACATTTGAATGGCGAATGCATAGTCGTTTTACAAAAGACACGATTATTATTAATTGATGGCATATATTTTGTAAAAATTTTATGATTTTGTATTAGTTTTCCTGTGTTAATAGATTGATTTTAGCATTTAGCATCGTTCATTTAGAAATCCATTAAGTTGTTTTAAAGCTTGTTTGTTAAAAGTATCAATTAGATCGCGTAGGCCTTTGCCTGATTCGCAAAACATTGACGTAAAGTTAAATAACAGTTATGCGTGGTTATTGACTATAACTTTTTTATTTTTGCAGCGCGTTTTTGATAATTCCCACGCGATAGTAGAATCCCGATTAAATATCAGAGCGCATTCTATTTATAAGGCGGCTTCTTTAAGTTGTAGTACACTTAGATTACAGTATGTGCTGATTCAGTGGAAAAATGTATACACTGTTGCTGTATATAACTCTTCCGGCCTTAGTTAAGAACTCTGGGGGTAAAGAATGGTGATTTGGCGGCTGCTTCTTGAGACGGTTCCTCTTCATGTTTGATTTCTAAGAGCTACTTTCTGCGTCTTTGAATTATACATTTTAATACAATATAAGTAACAATTATAATGATTGATACTGTAGTAATTGAAATATATGGAATGTTGTTGTGATTGGTAATTGCATTCTGCATATAGACGTTCTTTATTTGGTCTTGTTCTTTTTTTATTCTTGAAAGTTCTTCGTCTTTAATGCTGTTGATCTGTAATGGCTCATTGGTGTAATTTAATTTGAACCTTAGAATTAAAATTGGTTTTCCTTCTATTGAAGATTTGATATTTTGGTAATATCTTCCGTTTATAATAAATTTACAATCATGTGGTAAAGGGTCTGGGCGTGTTTCCATACAGAATTGGCCCCACCCTGGTATTTAAATTATTTTGATGCCATTTTATAGGTATTTTCGAGAAAATTCGATATACCAAATTTCAAATCCGTAGCTCATCATTTGGCCGAGATATCAGTGAAAACATGTGAAAGTGGCCCCTTTTTTCAAACTCACTTTTTGTCGGAAATATGAGAGATATCGAAAAACTGTTTACGTCATTCTATTTGTACTGATCTTGTCTATATTATGTATAATGAATAATGTTAAAAAATTGTCATTTACTGGATGAAAAGTTGAAAAGAAGTTTTTATTTGAAATTTTCGACCAGTACGGTTAATTTGACTACTTTCTAGATAGCATCATTTTAAAGCCTGTATATTTTACTTTTATTATCCAAAATTATATTTAAATCGAAGTGGAACTTTTTATAAAAAGTTGAAAAAACCGAAGGTAGTACACGCGGAACCCGTAGAATATTCGTGCAAGTAGCGTCTCTCAATAGCAAACCAGTGCACATTGCGCTTGTCGCGCATCGGAACATATTCTATATAAAGGTAATACTTATTTAAAAAATAAAACTAGATATATACATTTATGTCTTTTATATTCATATATTTATGTATATAATTATTGTGGTTATATATTTATATACAATGTTTTTTTGTTTTGAAATTATACCTAAAACTTTTTTGCTTTTTATATTTTATATTTTATATTGTTACTGTATATTATTTTATAACGATAGAAATACATAAATAAATAGTCACTATATTTACCATAGTAATATGGAAGTTAAGTTACGAAGTTATTAAGACACTTTTAATCGTAGTCGCTATCATTGTTAATAGAAACTGTTGTTTTTTCTGTTATAAATATTTTTGATAATATTTCAGCCGGGCGAATAATTCGTACTAAATATCTTGCAAATGACAGATAATATATAATTGCTGCAGTGTGGGAGCAGTAATCAACAGTCCTTAATCCATTAGGACAACTGCAGCAATACCTCAAAATACTTTTATAATCGGTTCCGCCTGGTGTATACTCTATATAGACATTATATTTTTTTCTATTTACATGTCAGGATTGAACATTCATTCGAATGATATTAGCATTTCTTTCACAAATTACTAAGAATTTTTTATATTATATTCTTATATCTTTGTATTATTGCAGTATCGATAAAGATATGACAGAATAAAGAACGTATTTTTATCTCAATATTCCAATTGTTATTCAAAGAATAATTGTATATTATTTTTTATTGTGAGTGAATGGTTGAATGCATCATTATTTTGTATACACAAAATATAAATATAAAAGAATTTTATATTTAATTTTAGGGTGTTGTTATGATTGCTTGCCTTATGAAGGACCAATTGTAAATACTTTGGTTATAACTGTATATATTCATTTTATATTAATAACAAGTTATAAGTGTATTCACAATAATTTTAACACTGTTTTTGATTACGTTCTGATTGATTGATTTATTTGTATTATTTTTAATTGATGATTTTTTGTTTATATATCTATATAGCCGCATGCTTTGATTGGCGCGAACATAACAGAAAGAACTACAGTTTCTATTAACAATGATAGCGACTACGATTAAAAGTGTCTTAATAACTTCGTAATTTAACTTCCATATTACTATGGTAAATATAGTGACTATTCATTTATGTATTTCTATCGTTATAAAATAATATACAGTAACAATATAGAATATAAAATATAAAAAGCAAATAAAGTTTTAGGTATAATTTCAAAACAAAAAAACATTGTATATTAATATATAACCACAATAATTATATACATAAATATATGAATATAAAAGACATAAATGTATATATCTAGTTTTATTTTTTAAATAAGTATTACCTTTATATAGAATATGTTCCGATGCGCGACAAGCGCAATGTGTACTGGTTTGCTATTGAGAGTAGTGTTAGAACGATAGTATCGATACTGAGTAAGTATCGATACTTTGATTTCGATAATGAGTACTTTTGGAACCGATACTTCGGGTCGATTCTTTTGGCGGTATCGATACTTAGCGCCGATTCTACTCAAAAAGTATCGGCTATATTTTTTGACCCCACCAAAAGTTCGACCGCATTTTATGAACACTACTCATTCTTTTTTGTCGTGGCGGCACCGCTCTTCATAGATAACGAACGAAAGAAGCGATAAGTCGAGTGCGATATGGTTTTTGTTAAAGAAAATGTTTATGAATGCCCCTAGTTCGAAGCCAATGATTAACAATAAATAAAAGAATTAAAGTTTAAGATTACGTACGTCGATAATATAATTTCTGTTACCTCCGAGAACATATGTTTATCAACGATAATAAATTTTGTATGTATATGCAAAAACCTTGTTATCTGCGAAATTGTCACGCAACCAACTTTGGTTAAATAATTATTAAGACATTCGATTTCCGATTCTAATTTTAAAGCCGATACTTTTTTTCTAAAATAAATACTACTTCATAATCACTAAGTATTTCCATTAAAATTATTATAATTCCGATTTTAATATTTGAAGCCGATACTTGTTTTTTCTAAAATAAATACTATTTTATAATCGCTAAGTATTTCCATTAAAACTATTATAATTCCGATTCTAATATTTAAAGCCGATACTTGTTTTTCCTAAAATAATAAATTCTTTTTGATATAAATTAGCCGACATTATAATTATAAATGAATACTTTCGTCACAAAACAATGCTTTTTTTAATTAATGAGTATTTTTCTTTGTGATATAAATTAGCCGATACTAAATTCATAAATGAATACTTTTGTCACAAAACAATACTTTTTTTTATTAATGAGTATTTCTCTTTGTGATATAAATTAGCCGATACTAAATTCACAAATGAATACTTTTATCACAAAACAATATTTTTTTTTTAATTAATGAGTATTTTTCTTTGTGATATAAATTAGCCGATACTGAATTCACAAATGAATACTTTTGTCACAAAACAATACTATTTTTTAATTAATGAGCATTTTTCTTTGTGATATAAATTAGCCGATACTAAATTCATAAATGAATACTTTTGTCACAAAACAATACTTTTTTTTAATTAATGAGTATTTTACTAAATTCATAAATGAATACTTTTGTCACAAAACAATACTATTTTTTAATTAATGAGTATTTTTCTTTGTGATATAAATTAGCCGATACTAAATTCATAAATGAATACTTTCGTCACAAAACGACACTATTTTTTAATTAATAAGCATTTTTCTTTTTAGTATCAAAAAATTATTATTTTAAACTTCTCAAAATATTGTAAATGATGCTGATTTAACAGTATCAAATACAGGCAATAGAATTTATCATAATATTGTAATTCGATCTGTAGTGAGTTTTAAATCTTTCTGCACTTATGTTTGATTTTGATGAAAAGTACTCGATACTGAGTAGTATCGATACTTTTGCCACGATACTTTTTTGGAATCGATACTCTGCCTCGATTCTTTTTTCAGTACTCGGTATCGATACTTTGCCTCGATACTTCTAACACTAATTGAGAGACGCTACTTACACGAATATTCTACGGGTTCCGCGTGTACTACCTTCGGTTTTTTCAACTTTTCATAAAAAGTTCCACTTCGATTTAAATATAATTTTGGATAATAAAAGTAAAATATACAGGCTTTAAAATGATGCTATCTAGAAAGTAGTCAAATTAACCGTACTGGTCGAAAAGTTCAAATAAAAACTTATTTTCAACACTTCATCCAGTAAATGACAATTTTTTAACATTATTCATTATACATAATATAGACAAGATCAGTACAAATAGAATGACGTAAACAGTTTCTCGATATCTCTCATATTTCCGACAAAAAGTGAGTTTGAAAAAAGGGGCCACTTTCACATGTTTGCACTGACATTTCAAATGATGAGCTACGGATTTGAAATTTAGTATATCGAATTTTCTCGAAAATACCTATAAAATGGCATCAAAATAATTTAAATACCAGGGTGGGGCCAATTCTGTATGGAAACACGCCCATACCCTTTAGAACATAATTTCCTTTAATAAATTTTGATTCTTGTTGTTCATTACAATCAAAATCTATTTTTGAATTGTTGATTAATAATTATATATAGTGAGCATTGATTTTTTCTTTGATGCTATGTGTTGTGCTTCGTATTCCACTGCTTTACCAATGTGATATTGCTAGTTGCTGCATTCAGCGGAGTTTGTTTCGAGGATATATATTAAATTCAAACTCAGGAAAGTCCTTTTATTTTGACTTACAAGTAATATATTAGCACTAATTTACAACAGAACAACTTTTGAATACTATCTGATGTAGTTTATGTTAAAATGTAATTAAATGAATTGAATAGTCTAGTATCGCCGCTGGTTGCCAAGAGAAGAGTGAATATTCCATG
>NW_020536999.1:78766786-78876786 GCF_003426905.1 Ctenocephalides felis
GGGATTCTAAATTTATAACAAGGCAAAAAATTTTGCATTATTGACCTATCTCGCATTAGAAAACAGTTTAGAAACACTAGGTGTTTTGGAAGTTGAAGTAGAAAGGCCTTCATTACGAATCTTTACGTCTACGTTGTTAATTTTGGAACGCTGCTGTTCATTGTACATCCTTCTGCGACAGTCTCTTATTACGTCGCCAACGCCTTTACAGTAATTACAATAAACAGGGGGCTGGGTCCAGCGCGGTTTCGGTTCTGAACCGGTTTCCAAATTTTGGGAACCGTCAACGGTTCCATTTTTTTTTTTTTGTAGCGTTGGTGACTAGCATCAACAACATTTCATTTTTATATTCTATATTATTATTTCTAATTCTAATTAATTTTAACACAACATTTCAAATATTCAAATATAATAACTCAAGAGATTATTTATTTTCATTTTAAAACCTAATTTCAATTCAAACTTAATTAACTTAATCGAATTAGGAAGTTAACCTATTATTACTTTCGCGAAAGAGTACTTTGTTTTAGCCTGAAAATCTGACTGGATAATATTATACTAATAAGTCGTGCTGTATTGTTAGAGACCACATTTGCCGTAAGTGTCATTTTACCTTAAGCAGGACTTCTAATACCGTACTAAAATCTGAAAATTTTTGAAAAGGCAGGTCTAGCGGTTTCGGTGATCCAATAAAAGAAAGTCAAAGAAAATTCATTTGGCGGACAAAATGATCATTAGACATATGCACATCAAATTATACAATATTTTATAAATAATAGGAACAAATTGTGTTTTGGACAAATATCTATGGGTTCCGTACCAATGTTTATCCGTTTGACGGCGACGCGGCGCTCACACGCTTAGATATTTTGTTTCTGTGCAGCTAGCGTATCGCGATTGATTTGAACAAAGTGCAAAATATTTATTAAATCTAATAATTAAAAAAGGTCTTCTTTTATAAGTTTTACCTTCTCAAAACTCTGTTTTTCAAAGTTAATTTTTTTTTAAATTAATTTTAGGTACGGGATATTCGAGCAATTTGTCTTAAGGCACGATACCATGCACTACTAGTTTACCTTTCACTTTCTCACAAACTGAGCTGTTCCGCCGAACGTAGAATCCTGAGAATTAACAGAAAAGTGCAAATTGTTCATTCACCTTTTCCTTAAAAATCATCTAAATATATTTTAAATATTTAAAAACCATTCTAAAAATTTGGAAATGTACTGATTAGTTTTGGCAAAAATTGGACGGGTATTTCTTCGTAATTAATCGTTATAGTCAATTTATTAATTTTGGTTAATAACCGAATATAAAGTTAACCGAATATCTACACTTAACTTATATGCAATTGTACACAGTAATTCGTATTTGGGCAGAAAGAGAGAGCGGCACTTCTGCTAATGCTTGAAAGGGACAGAACAACGCGTGCCACGTGCGAAGAATTCTTTTGTACACAGGCGAACCATGATCTAGCATGGTGTGCTAGAGTACGTGTGAGCAAGTGAGAAGCGTTCGCATTCGTCGACTTTGGAATACCGGGTCCAGAGTCGACTAGCGATCGCAGCGTGAAATGGGCGATCGTGGCATATGCCGGAATTTGGAAAACCGGATTTCAAAGTCTTTGTCGATCTCAGAGTGAATTCTCCCCTTCGTGCCTGATACCTTATCGCGGTGAGGGGGTCCAGTTGGGCGATAAACGTCCAATTGCCAAGAGCAGACGTATGCTTTAGCTAGCACCTTTGCATACTAGTTACGCTTCTTTTTTTCCGGAATTTTTTTTGACCAAAATTTTTTTTCCCAAAATTTTTTTGACCAAAATTTTTTTTCCGAAAATTTTTTTGAACAAAAATTTTTTTGACCAAAATTTTTTTCCGAACATTTTTTGGGCCAATTTTTTTTTTGATCAAAATTTTTTTGGCCAAAAATTGATTTCCGAAAATTTTTTGGGCCAAAATTTTTTACCAAAATTTTTTTGAGCAAAATTTTTTTTTCCAATTTTTTTGGACCAAATTTTTTTTGATCAAAAATATTTTTGGCCAAAAATTTATTTACAAAAATTTTTTTACTAAAATTTTTTTGACCAAAATTTTTTTTTCCAAATTTTTGGACCAAATTTTTTTTGACCAAAAATATTTTTGGCCAAAAATTTATTTACAAAATTTTTTTTGACCAAAATTTTTTGGGCCAAATTTTTTTGACCAAAATTTTTCTCTCAAAATTTTTTTGACCAAAATTTTTTTTCCCGAACTTTTTCTGACCAAAAATTTTTTTGTCCAAAAATTTTTCTGACCAAAATTTTTTCTAAAAACTTTTTTGACCAAAATTTATTTTTCCAAAAATTTTTTGACTAAAATTTTTTGGACCAAAATTTTTTTGACCAAAAATTTTTTTGACTAAAAATTTTTTGATTTGACCAAGTTTTTGAAATGGACTAAAAATTTTTTTGACCAAATTTTTTTGGGCCAAATTTTTTTTGACCAAAATTTTTTTGACCGAAAATTTTTTTGGCCAAAAATTTTTTTCCAAAATTTTTTTTGGGCCAAGTTTTTTTTGACCAAAATTTTTTTGACCAAAAATTTTTTTGACCAAAAATTTTTTTGGCCAAAATTTTTTTGGCCAAAATTTTTTTTTCGAAAACTTTTTTGGCCAAAATTTCTTGGACCAAAATTTTTTTGACAATAATTACTGAAAATTTCAAGCTAGCAACGGTTACATTGAAAATTGTAAAATAATAGCAATAATAGTTACCATGTAACCGTTGTCATGGTAACCGTTGTCATGGTAACCGTTGCTACTTGAAATTTTCAGTAAAATTATTTTACAATTTCCAAAGTCGAACCAAAATTTTTTTGACCAAAAATTTTTTTCCGAAAATCTTTTTCCGAAATTTTTTTTCCGAAAATCTTATTCCGAAAATTTTTTTCTAAATTTTGTTTGGGCCAAAATTTTTTTGACCAAAATTTTTTGTTCTAAATTTTTTTGGCCAAAATTTTTTGGACCAAAATTTATTTGACCAAAAGTTTTTGGGCCAAATTTTTTTTGACCAAAATTTTTTTGACCAAAAATTTTTTTCCTAAAATTTCTTGAAATTTTCAGTAAAATTATTTTACAATTTTCAAAGTCGGACCAAAATTTTTTTGACCAAAATTTTTTGGGGTCAAAATTTTTTTGACCAAGATTTTTTGGGCCAAATTTTTTTGACCAAAATTTTTTGGACCAAATTTTTTTGACCAAAATTTTTTTTGACCAAAATTTTTTCCCAAAATTTTTTTGACCAAAATTTTTTTGACCAAAATTTTTTTGACCAAAATTTTTTTTCTCAAACTTTTGTCGAATAAAAATGTTTTTTGTCCAAAAATTTTTTTGACCAAAATTTTTTTAACCAAAAATTTTTTTCAAAAACTTTTTTCACCAAAAATTTTTTGACTATAGTTTCTTGGACCAAAGTTTTTTTTACCAAAAATTTTTTTCCGAAAAATTTTTTTGACCAAAAATTTTTTTGACCAAATTTTTTTGGCCCAAATTTTTTTGGCCAAAAAATTTTTTTGACCAAAATTTTTTGGGCCAAATTTTTTTGGGCCAAAATTTTTTTTGACAATTACTGAAAATTTCAAGACAATTTCAATTACGAAAATTGTAAAATAATAGCAATAATAGTTACCATGTAACCGTTGCTCCTTGAAATTTTCAGTAAAATTATTTTACAAATTCCAAAGTCGGACCAAAATTTTTTTGACCAAAAATTTTTTGGGCAAAATTTTTTTGACCAATTAACTAATTTTTAGGCCAAAATTATTTTGACCAAATTTTTTTTGACCAAATTTTTTTTTGACCAAAATTTTTTTGGCCAAAAATTTTTAGGGCCAAAATTTTTTTGACCAAAAATTATTTTGACCGAAATTTTTTTGATCAAAATTTTTTGGGCCAATTTTTTTTTGACCAAAATTTTTTTTGATCAAAAATTTTTTGACCAAAATTTTTTGGGCCAATTTTTTTTTGACCAAAATTTTTTTGACAAAAATTTTTTTAGCCAAAAATTTTTTTCCGAAAATTTTTTAGGCCAAAATTTTTGGTCCAAATTTTTCAAACGGTTTCCATGTAACTGTTGCTAGCTTGAAATTTTCAGTAATCATTGTCAAAAAAATTTTGAGCCAAAAAATTTTTGGTAAAAAATAATTTCGTTTAAAAAATTTTTGGCCCAAAAAATTTTCGGAAAAAATTTTTGCTAAAAAAATTTTTTGATCAAAAAAATTTTGGTCAAAAAAATTTTTTGGCAAAAAAATTTTGGTCAAAATAATTTTTGGTCAAAAAAATTTTTGGTCAAAAAAATTTTGGTAAAAAAATTTTAGGAAAAAATTTTGTTCAAAAAAATTTTTGTTCCGACTTTGGAAATTGTAAAATAATTTTACTGAAAATTTCAAGAAGCAACGGTTACCATGACAACGGTTACATGGTAACTATTATTACTATTATTTTACAATTTTCGTATGTAGCCGTCGCCATGGTAACCGTTTCCATGTAACCGTTGCTAGCTTGAAATTTTTAGATTTTCAAATAATTAAACTCTTAATTATTAACTTAATAATAAACTCTTAACACTAAACATACCATAACGGGTCAAATGACCCATTTTGAACTTTTGCATTGAAAATGCACGTATAATTTCATTGCGTTTGCACATTTAATTTCGTGACTTTTTTTAAGTAATTAAAGTACAGTTATAAATTTTTTTTTCTTGTTTTGTTTTGTTTATTCTGAGTTATCCTTTTTGTATACCGATATCTACCACAATGGGTCATTTGACCCGGAGAGAATTTTTTGGTTTATGAGATTGTCGAGTCATATTTGTAGGCAGTAAGTTGCAAATTCTTCTAAACACTGTTGCGTAAAGTAGTTCAACGAAAATAGCTCAGAATAATTTGAAGAAAATATCAAATTTTAGATTGAAAATAGCCTTTTATTGTTAGAAAAAGTGGCAGAAATTGAAAGTCTTGGTAAGTACCTAGCTTATATTTTATTTTGATAGCTATAGTAATACAGGTTATTTTTTATTATTCGGTCAACTAAAATAGAATTACCACTAATTGCGAAGCTAAAGAAAGATGATATGGAACAATTTTCATCGAAAATTTTTACAACAGATAATTGTACTCTTACAATCTATAAGAGTAAGCCAACAAACAAAGTACTTTTACTTAGTTCTAAACATAAATTTGTTAAAGTAGAAAACAATGATAAACGTTCACCTGAAACTGTTTCATATTACACTAAAACCAAATTCGGTGTAGACATGACCGACCGATCAAATGGCGAGGAAATTTACTACAAAATCCAAGTCTTGCGGATGGCTTCTCCAAGTTTTTTTCAATATTCTTGATATAGCTGGCATAAATGTCTGAATTTTGTACAAGCAAACGACAATAATATCTCGCAACAAAATTTTTTACTCAAGCTAGCAGAAGAACTTGGCGCCGATTTTCAAGAAGTCCGTGAACAACCAAAATAAGAAACAAATACGAAAGTATCGTTGCCTAGGTCTACTACAGATGCTTATAAACTTATGAGATGTCAAATAGGATACTGTAAAGAAAATAAAACCAACAAAAATTGCTCTAAATGTAAAAAATATGTTTGCGGAAAATGTACAATCATGAATACAACTATGAATTAAAATGTTTTATTTTTGCTTCTGTAATAGAAATGCTCAACATACTATTTTGCTTAATCATAATAAATTTAATTTTTATTTTTATTTTCTTACTAACATCCATATTTCATACATTCAAGCATGAAACATAGAGTCGGGCCATTTGACCCGCTATGGTAGAATTAGGTATATATTAAGTCTTGGTATGATTAGTGTTAATTAAAAACCCATTTATTAATCGGATTTTTTCTCAAATATGTTCCGTACCTAATCAGGTTAATATTCGTATAATATCTCCAGCCATAAGTTCGAATCATACCACCAGCCATAAAATGGAATTCAGCACTACGACTAACGTTATGGTATTCATTTATTGTTGAATAACATAAAGGTTATATTTAAATATAACAAACTAACAAGTCATGAGGCCAAAAAAGCGGAAAGAACGTGGGCTGTGTTGGCGTAGTTAATAGCATGATGGCTCCGTACCAAAAGGGTGCCGATATCGAATTATATCTCCAGCAATAAAACGGAGTTTAACAGTACGACTAACGTTGTGGTATTTATATATTGTTGACTAAAAGAAAGTTAATATTTAGATATAATAAACTAACAAGTCATGAGGCCGAAAAAAAAGCAAAATCCATGTGGCCTGTTCTGGCGTAATTGGTAAAGTGATGGCTTGGTACCAAAAGGGTACCGATTTCAAATCATACCTCCAGCCATAAAACGGAATTCGGCAGTACGATTAACGTTGTGTTGTTCAACAATCCATTTATTGTTGAACAACACAAAGTTAATATTTAGATACAACAAACTAGCAAGTCATAAGGCCATAAAAAAAGAAAAACCCATGTGGGCTGTGCTGGCGTAATGGGTAGAGTGATGGCTTCCTACCAAAAGGGTACTGAGTTCGAATCATACCTCAAGCCATAAAACGGAATTCAGCAGTGCGACTAACGTTGTGGTATTCATTTATTGTTGAATAACAGAAAGTTAATATTTAGATATAACAAACTAACAAGTCATGAGGCCGAAAAAAAGCAGTTTCAATGTGGGCTGTGCTTGAGTAGTTGGTAGCATGATGGCTTCATACCCAAAGTTCGATTCATACCTCCGGTCACAATACGCAAAACAATGAACGAGGGATGCACGGAATCACATCCGTTCGATTTTGGGACCGTGGATATGCTCCCCTCAATCTCTCTCCTAATACATAAAAACGATTTTGACCAGATTTTGTATGATATGAATATTTTTTGTACTAAAATATGGTAACCGAAATAGCTCACGACGTGCAATACAGCTAACAAAGTGTTAGTCAGATCCGTATCGTTGTTCGTATACGGCAAAAAAATAAAAATTGTATGCCTCACTCACCGTTAGCTCTGACTAACATTTTCATTCGACGTGCTGTCAAATGTAAAAATGTGACTGTTCTCCTAATACATCAAAACGATTTTGACGAGATTTTTAATGAAATTGAATATTTTTCGTACTAAAATATGGCAACCGCCATAGCACACAACGTGCAATACAGTTAAGAGGGTCCGTATCGTTCGTATACCCCCCCTAAAAGGGCGACAGAAATATTGCTGAATGAGCCGGCGTGGCGATGCGGGTACCCCCACAAGGGTGTCCGTACGCTAGAAGCAATAAAAAGAATTTAATTATTAACTGTGCAGACACTACTGCACAGCGTGCGTTATGAGTTGTAAAAAATATATAACTTATCATCAGTACAGCACAACGAGAGTTAGAAATAGAAAAAATAACATAAAATTTAGTAAAAACTTGTTTTTAAACTTTTGAAACAAATTAACATTTACCCTTCAATATTTTATGTCAAAAATGAATCCAACTCGGAGATCGACGACAACTTTGAAATCTCTCGCGATCACTAGTCGACTAGAGACCCGGTTGACCAAAGTCGGATCCAAAAAAAAGTTCAGATGAGACGACGCAATCAGATTCTGCTCCTGCCTGAAGCAATTGATTGCTCATTTGAACTAAATGAAACCCATATTTGTGTGACAAAAAAGAGGAAAGAAAATTTATCTCCCCAAAAAAATCACATAGCACTATTTATAATAACACACAATAATACAAAAAGAAGAAAAACATAATAAAAAATTTATTCACTCTAAGGGAGAAAATTTGTGTCGAGCCAATTTTCATTTACCGCTATGGGTCGATCAGTATATATTTTGGCATGGCGTGATTGCCATACCAAATATCGTCTTTTGTGTATTGGCCGAGGCCCGCGATGTTAATATTAGGATGATAACCACATTTTAGATAAAAATTTTCAGTGAGCTTTTTTATAAAGTCTAGTATGGTCGGTAAGTCAGTCTGTTTGAGTATGTATTTTGAAGAGTAGTAATGTCTAGCCAGTGGGTCCTTTATTTTGTTGAGTAGAGGCGTAGTGTCTTATTTTGTAATGTCTGTAGTTTTCGTAAGTTAGTCTTAGTCGTCGCGTTCCATGCCGGAGCGGCGTATGTCAGTATCGGTCTTATTAGTGTCAAGTAAAGTGTTCGCTTGTTCTTCACGCTTAGCGGGCTGTTGTGGTTCAAGAGAGGTCTCAGTAGATTTAACATCCCGTAAGCCTGTCTAATTTTTGTATTAACATGTTTTGTGAAGCTGAGTCTATGGTCCAGGGTCACAGCAAGATATTTGACATCCTTGGACCACTCAACTTCACAGTCAAATACTTTAATTTTGTCCAAGTCAGTCAGTCTAGTCGTGGCATTTCGGCTCTTTGTGAAAAGAATAGCCTCCGTCTTTTGCGGATTGATTTTAATTTGCCATTTGTCAGTATATTCAGTTAGTTTGTCTATGTGTGTCTGTATCTTTTTAGTCAGTAGTGTAGGTGAGCGTGATGATTTGTATATGGCAGTGTCGTCAGCAAACGTCAGTAACGTTGTGTCGGCGTCAGTGGGTATGTCGTAGACGTTAAACAGTGACGGTCCCAGGATTGAGCCCTGCGGTACCCCCGCCATCACTTGTTTAACCGTCGAAAGTCCGTTGTCTACTTGTACGGTGAAGTTACGGTCTGAGAGGTATGAGTGTAAAGTTCTCGTTATGTACGGTGGAAAGTTTAGTTGGATAAGTTTATGTATAAGTCCGTCCATCCAGATGGTGTCAAACGCCTTCTCAAAGTCGAGTAACACCAGTCCGGTATGGTTTCGTCTGTTGAAATTGAGAACTGTATTTTCTATGAGTTTTGTCAATGGGTGTAGTGTGGAGTGTCGTTCTTTGAAGCCGTATTGTGTGTCAGGTATGATTTTGTTGTGTCTTATGTGTTAAATCTTTTGAGTAGTACCTTTACGGCTACCTTACTCATTGTGTTGAGGAGGCTGATCGGTCTGTAGTTCTGTGGTATGTCTGGTTGTTTCCTTGGCTTCACTATTGGAAATATAGTGGAGGTTTTCCAAGAAGCGGGAAAGCAGCCTTTCGTCATTATTCTATTTATTATCCGGGTAAGTAAAATGTAGGCGTTCGTCGGCAGTTGTTTAAGTATTATGTTTTGTAGTCCGTCCGGTCCTGGTGCTTTTCTGTTCGGTAATTTTTTAACTATTGCCTTTATTTCGGAAACTGTGGCAGGGTCTATTCGTAAGTCTTTGTCCATGTGGAGGTCAGTGAAGTTTTGAATTGTCTCGTGTACGTCTGGTTTAGGTCTGCGTTTGACATATTGGCATTTTGTTTATGTATGTTCTCAAAGTTTTTTGCCAATATTTCCGCCTTGTCTACTGGTGTCGTTGCGTAATTGTTATCAGTTAATTTGAGTGAAGGTATGGATGTTGGTTTTTGCGTCAGTCTTTTTGCTGTCTGCCAAATTTTGTGTGGGTCAGTATTTATGTTATCGAGTCTTTTGGTCCAAGTGTTGTTTCGGTGGTCACGTATTTCATTGGAAATAATTTTTGTCAGTCTGTTAACATGTTCCTTGAGTAGTCTGTCACCGGTACGTTGCCACAGTTTATTTGTATGATTTTTAAATTGTATTTTCAATAAAATGTGTTCTGGCCAGTCGTTGGCTGGTGTTGTTCTTGAGTCTAGTGTCGGTATAGTCTGTTGTACGGCGTCTGTGATTGTCAGTGTAAGGTGTGTTACAGCCTCCTCAATGTCAGTGTTGCAATGAAACATCTGCTAGGTTATTATTTCACAATCGACCTTGCAGTATTTCGAAGCGTGTGCTGTATGCATAAATGCCGAATGCATTTATGTTTGGCGCCACCTCGTGCCATGTTTAATAATAACTGGCAGAAGGACTGGGATTTCACCGTGTTCACAGTAAAATTTACCCATACGTATCTTTAATCAAAATGTAACATAATCACACAAAATGTAACATGTAATTAATCATATATTAATTAATATTATTATTGTATCACTATTTGAAATAAATAATTAGGTACGGTGCAAATAATTTTTGGTCAAAAAAATTTTTGGTCAAAAACATTTTGGTCAAAAAATATTGGTCCAAAAGATCTGGGATAAAAATTTTTGGTCAAAAAAAATTTTGTTCAAAAAAATTTTGTTCAAAAAAAATTTTGGTCAAAAAAATTTTGGTCCAAAAAATTTTGGGAAAAAAAATTTTGGTCAAAAAAAATTGGTCAAAAAAATTTTGGAAAAAAAATTTTTGGTCAGAAAATTTTGGTAAAAAATTTTTGGTTCAAAAAATTTTGGGAAAAAAAATGTTGGTAAAAAAAATTTTGGGAAAAAAATTTTTAGTAAAAAAAATTTTTGGTAGAAAAAATTTTTGGTGAAAAAAATTTTGGGAAAAAAAATTTTGGAAAAAAAATTTTGGTGCAAAAAACTTTGGGAAAAAAAATTTTGTTAAAAAAATTTATTAACACATTATTTATTAACACAGTAACAATTATATATTAATTAATATTATTATTGTCTCACTATTTGAAATAAAAAAAAGGTACGGTGCAAATAATTTTTGGTCAAAAAAATTTTTGGACAAAAAAATTGTTTTGAACAATATTTTCAGTACTAAAAGAAAAAACAATAGGCTTTCGAATAACGCTAATTAGAAGGTGGTCCAACGAAACGCACTACCGGAAAACATCAATTGAAAAATTGTTTCATCTTTTTCAGCTAATAATAAATGATTATTTGCCATTGATTGTTCCGCAGTATGTGGCCTAAGCCAATATGAATAGAACCACGCAATTTTTTTTTTCGATATCTTTTATGGTATGGCGTCTCCTGACATATAGCCAAAAGTGATCTCAGTAAACATAATCATCTTTTGTTATATTTGTCATTAAAAATATTGTTCTGATCGGAAAGTTTTACATGTTCGTATTTTTTCATCGGATTAAATCTTGATCAAAGTCAAATGGTGTTTTCAATCATTTATAAAATAACTATATTGTTCATCAAACTATATAATTGGTGACCTCCGAACGCGAATAAAAAACCACGCCGATCCAAATAATACGAAAATATAAATACAATAATGTCATTGACGTCTACATCGACTAAAGCACAGGAATTAAATAAATTACTCATTGATCTGGACAATGATCCAATGACTTGTACGTCACGTGAGGATTATGAGGACTCTAAAACCGATCATCTGTATAGTGTAGGAAGGCCGAACATCACTTCGTTTATGGAGGATTGCCCTGAAATTTGATTTACTCTAATCGAGGCAGAATTCCAGGGTGACAGAATACGAAGTGATTATACGAAATACGCGGCGGTGTTACGCGCCTTGGACAGAAATACGCTGTATACAGAAATAATCTGATAGCAGACGTGTTACGGAAGCCGCCTGCCAAAGATAAGTATAATGCCTTGAAAACAATTATTCTTGACAGAGTGTTCGAATCTAGGTCTAAGCAGGTAGACAAATTATTAAATACCAACGCACTAGGTGACAAGAAGCCGTCACAGCTGCTTCGTGAAATGATGAACCTTGCAAATAATGAAGTAAGCGACGAGATTGTACGCAAGCTGTCGCTGGGCAGACTGCCACAACATATTCGTCCACTGCTTCTAACTTCTAATAATGTTGGGCTGCAAGCCATTGGAGAAATGGCAGACAGACTATTAGATGCCTGTGGATCATCATCTGTGATGGCCACAGCAAGCAAGCATCAAGATAACAAAACAGATCGGACACAAGATATTTTAATGACATTAGTGCAAAAATGAACGTACTTACTTCAGAGGTTGAAACTTTGAAGCAGAGTCAAAGAGACAACAATAAGAGCAGGAGACCCAGGAGCTACTCAAAGAATAGGCGAGATAGGTCAAAAATACCTACCAAATCGCATGTATGTTATTACCACATTAGGTTTGGAGAAAAGGCCAAGAAGTGCATAGAACCGTGCCTTCTTAAATCACTGCTGAATCCGGAAAACTAGCATCACCATCAACATTAGGAGCTGCATGCAATGATGGTGATACAAATTCTGTCTGTTCAGAGCTCCGATTTAGTATGACAGACAGAAAATCCAGAATACGATTCCTTATTGACTCTGGTTCTGTTCTCTCAACACTCCCAGCTAGCAAATTTGCAACCGGTAGTGCCAAGGAAGAGCTTGTTCTTTATGCAGCCAATTCCAGTTGAATATCCACCTATGGAAAGCGGATTCTTGAGCTGCGCAGACCCTTCACTTGGCAGTTCACTATAACAGACGTGGCAACAGCCATAATCGGTGCAGACTTGCTAAGCCACAACAATTTGCTCATAGATCTGAAAGGCAAGAGATTGATTGATTCCTCTACAGGCTTAACCTCTGATGGGAAAGTTCTAAAAGCTGATAACATCAACATCTCCACAATAGATCCCCAGCAACCGTTCAAGGATCTACTAACAAAATATGTATCTGCCACTAATGAACCACACAAAATAAATATTAAGCAGTCTCCTTTTGCGCACAGAACCTCTCAACAGGTCTACCAGTTGTTGCCAGGTTCAGGAAGATTTTCGGGAAAAAGCTATAGCAGCAAAAGCCGAAATTCAAAATTTCCTAAACAGGAGCATGTTAAGACCATCAAGCAGTCCGTGGGCAAGCGCTATTCATATGGTGGCAAAGAAGAATGGATCATATAGACTTTTGCGGTGACTACAGGAAACTGAATGCAAGCACATTACCTGATAAGTATCCTCCACCATTAATTCAGGATGTTTTTCTAGCATTACACAGGTAAAAAATATTCTCTACGTTGGACCTCGCCAAAGCTTATCATCAAGTTCCGATGCATGAAGAGGACATTTAGAAGACAGCCATTATATTGGATTGAAGAATGCTACTCAGACTTTCCAGCGATACATAAATCACATTTTTCAAGATATTGACTTTGTGTTCATATACGTGGATGGCATTCTGGTATGGAAGTATGGAAGAGCATCATCGCCACCTTGAAATTGTGCTTGAGCGACTTCAAGAACACTCACTTGTCATCAACACCAACAAATGCGTCCTAGGCAAGTCCCAAGTAGATTTTCTAGGTTACAAGCTCAGTGAGAACGGATATTTTCCATCAACACACCGAGTGTACAAAATTTTAAACTTTCCACAACCAACCACAGTTCTGGAACTACGTAGATTTTTAGGAATGGTAAATTACTACAGGAAGTCAGTACCCAAGGCAGCAAAGATACAATCACCCTTAAACAATTACTTACGAAGTTCAGCGAACAAAGACAAAACTCCATTTTTTTGCAACCCAGAATCTCTTAAGGTTTTTGATGACATTAAAAAAGTATTTGCAAATGCAGCACTACTTCGATATCCAGATGCTTCAACAAACATCTGCTTAGTAACTGACGCATCTACAACAGCCATTGGAGCAACTCTGGAGCAGGAAGAAAATGGTGCATGGCACTCTTTAGGTTGCTACTCCAGAAAGCTCACATCTACTGAACAGCGATATACAACTTTTGATCGCGAGCTACTAGCCATCTTTGTGGCCTTAAAATATTTTGAATATCTGCTAAAAGGAAGACACTTTGTAATCAAGACAGACCACAAGCTGTCGTTCAAATTGCATGGCTTGTGGAGGTCAATGCGGATAAAATATTCAACAATAAATAAAAATAAGAACAGCATATGAATTTGATAGAAACACTTTATAGTAATTTACCACCATAAGAATGAATGATCTTGAGATTGAATCGAAGCTTATACATATAATTTCGTCAGGTAACATAAAAATGGGTATAAGTAACATTTCATATAGACATAATACATATAATATAATCTAATGACTATCCTGAAAGATACTGGAAAAGAATGTTCTTTGAACAAATAAGAGTTGTAAAAAAAATGACAAAAGCAAATAAAAAAATTAAACATAAGGGTTTTTTTGTTGCAAAAAAGCTCTTCTAGACTTCAGAGTTCTATTATATTCATCCATAGCTTTTCTTTTTATTATATCTTGTTGAATAAAATTGACATATCTTCCCGTGAGACATCGATTAACACTGTTGCACCAATTTTTAATAAAAAATATTACAATAGATTTGGAAAAAATGGCTTTTAAATTATGCTTAGTGCAACTGGAACTAAATTCATGAAGAACATACTTTTCAAGTGTTTCTAATAGTTTTAGTTTAATATTGTCTGCAGTGCATAGTGTCTGTATGAAATGATCCAATACTTGACAACATTTTTGAAATAAATCAAAAAATGTTGTCCCTGGAACCTGCAGACAATTTCCTATGTAATCTTTATATTCAATCGAAGATGCTTCATCTTTGCCAATTGGATCTTCCAATAGCTCAATTGCACAAGTGTGGCAATTGAGCCACACTGCTTCAGTTTGTTAATACAGTACCCTGCAACATATCCGTTGGCAGTTTTACTGTAAAGCGTCACGACTTGAAAGAAAAAAGGCTCTTCATCAATTTCTCGAAAATCTCGATAAGCAGCAGGTAAACCACAATTGTCATCAACTTCACAATGGGCAAATGACGAGATGATAAATTATTTATGATCAGTGTCCTAAAGGAGGATATAAAAGAATAAGAATTTGGATTCTTATTACATCCACCTTGCATTCTTATGCTGCCAAAAAAGTTTTCTAACGGATCCTGATTGATATTTCGCGTACACAAAAAATTAAAGCCATTGATTAACCGGATTTTTCCCCATATATGTTCCAAGCCATCTATGGTTCTCATCCAATTCTTAATGGTAGGAGTTTTCATTATGGTTCTAACTGAATCTTTACTTTTAACAAAGTACATTGAATCTAACACTTGCCTTGCAATTTTCCAGAATTTAATATGTACATAATTATCGTTGATGGCACAACGAAATATATTGCCATTTGTTGGAAATTGAGATAAACCATTGACACTATCAAAAAGGTAATTCATGAACTCCAAAAATTTCCCTGTACCTACCGAAATAGGACTCACATTGGCTTCGTGAGCATGTACAATGAAATATTGAAGTCCAAGCTCTACCCGTTTAGAAAATACTTGTGCTGCAAGGCTAACCTTCATTTTTTTCATTTTTGTTTCGTTTTTTGATTGATGTTCCGTTAAGGTAGTGCATTGGCAAAACATGCCCAAAATGCTATCAAAGTCCTAATAATCTCTGATATCCTTCCAACATGCTTCGTATGCATCTCCTTTTTGATCCATAAATCTAACATTATACCTAATAAAGTTATTTCTCATGCATTTTAGCAAATGTGGAGGATCATACAAAGGAACTATTTCATGGCCATCTATTTCAAATATAAGTCTATTCCATTCAAGATTTTGTGTTTTATACAATTCCTCAGTATCTCTAAGAAGCATATTTATAGCTTTGCCATTAGCAGCAAACTGATCACAAACTGTCGCAATAACATTTAGACCAATACTCAGTAGTTTTCTTATGACATCTACAATAATACATTTTAAATTAACGCTGTTCACACCTCCATCAGAGAAGTAAAATGCAACTGGTTGCACCCAGCGATGTTTTATGCCTTTAACTAAAAAGACAAGAGAATGATCAGCAAATAAACTTTCACTGCCATTTGCCAGTTCCTGAAATAAACAATATGATCCTTTTTACGGTCGTAAAATATTGCGGATGATAATGATATTTCATCAAACATTAGAACACAGTATTTGCTATTCACATCTTTTTTCTGTGCCATAGCTGAACCCAATGTTTGGAAAAGGGTCTTATTAATACCACTATACAAAGGAATTGCTGAGAGCAACTTGCTCGATGTTTGAGGAGCAGGCGAAACAAATATTTTCCCCAAAAGTAATAACCTCTCGGAAAAATTTTATACAGAGTTAAAGTAAGAATTTTATCATTAAGCATAAATTTTCTTTATTTTGGTTTTTTTGTATGTTCTGTTAGTTGACTTAATATAAAATTACGAGCGCTCTTATTTAATGTTGCTGGGAGATAAGCAAAATTTTCAGCACATTTGAGATTTTCTTGTAACTTCCGCCTCATTGTTTTTTTTGTATATTTATTCTCCTTACTTCCTTTCTCAACACTTTTGTTATACGGTATAAATTTTGTTCTTTGCATGTCTGGTCTCCGCACTGCTTATATCTTGAGTTACGAATTTCTGTTGAAAAAAAATATCTAGAATCATTTGCTACAAACATAAATTGTAGTATAAAATTTTTTAAATAACACACCTTTCAGGGACGGTTTTCCTTGAGTCTCTACTGTTGTAGGGTCCAAGGAAGCTACAATGAAATTTTATATTAGAACAATACAAATCGATTAAAGCTTATGTAATGATAAGTGAATTACTTTGGCTGCCCATGTCATTCATGCATGCAATGCATGCATGCAAACCTTCAAAAACGTTTGTGCCATATCCTCACTCGCGCGTATTGAAACACCTAGTTCTACATAATAAGGATATTTTTAAGTAAACTCAAACAAACGTAAAATTTTAAGAGTATATGTAAAATATATTACGGTATGATTTTCTATCTAGAAGGCAGTTTTGTTCTGCATATGGATCTCCACTGAAACCGAAATTGTTTGATTGCCCCCGTTAAAATTCTTACCTGATGAGTGTCAAATCGCTGCAAGAGCGCACCTAGGGAGAGCAGCTCTAACTAAAACAATGCATACAAGTGAAAAAAATCGTGTACTTTCTTACGAAAGAGTAGTCATTTCAAACTCAATTATTAGGGTTAAAAATTAAAAAAAAAACATATACCGTAATTACGTTACAGTATTCTGTAGTCCTTAACAAACTTATTAACACCAGAAACACCGCCAAATTTAAATACAGTTGAAGAGATAGAACTATTTCAAGTCTACTTCTTGTAATTGCGGGATACTCACGGAAATATATGCTCGATTTAACTATAAAACTAATCTCTTAAGAATCGATTAAGCTTATCGGAATCGAATAAAAACCTTAAGCAATGGAACCGTCACATAACCTAACTCGCTAACAAGCACGACCGATGCTTTCAAAAGCTTATTACGGCTTCAAAAACTAATATTTAAATTCAAAAATCGTACTATTTTATTAGGATTCAAATTATAATTGATGTGCTAATGAATAAAATTATTATTTATTTACCGTTTTCTTATTTTGCGATCAAAATGAAAAACTCCCGTAATAATGTACTATCCCGGTATTGTGTACATTACCTTATTATTTTTATTTACTTGTCAGGAAATCTTACAAAAATTGAATGACTAAAACACGTTCCAGTAATCTTTTAAATCATTTATTCATTCCATCAAATTTACTCTCTTGACTCAATTATCTACCATAAGTCCATAGATAAACAAGTATAAATGATCTCTTCTTGTCACTCTGACTGACCCCGCCCCGTCCTATTTAGCCTCACCCCTTCCGTACGAACTTGCTCACACAACGTTATTTCAACCGTAGAACAGAACAACACGCGCGACATTCAAACTTACTCAATCATTTAATATATTTCGCTAATAATATATAATGAAAATAACACTTTATTAGAATGTAATTACAGAGTTATATTTGATTTATATTGCTTGCACTTGATGCGTTTATACTTGGAAAATTGGCAGTTTACGATGTACGAAACGATGTGCTGCCAGATTTAACAGTCTTCCGTTTTCGGAGAAAATTTTATGGTGTGTATTCTTCGCGCTAAAAAAACTATGATCTTTATAGCGCGAACAGATGATTAATAAGTTTAATAAAAAGTGAGTAAGAAGTGAAATCTGGGACCGGAATTTTAAAATAGTGTTACGACCAATTTTTACGGCCATTCAGTATAATTATTAACATTATAAAATATCGTTGCGAACCAATCGATCGGCCTAACCTGTATATTGTGTTAATTTCTTCAGCAGGGTGGATTCTAATCAACATTTTTCCTGTAGTATTTGCCATTTTATTGGGACTAATAAAGAGCCTCAGGAACACAGAAGTTGTTATCTGCACAGATTCAATTATATTTTAAAGTATTTTGCGGATAAAAGATCTATAATGGCCTATAATCGTCATGGAGTTGAGAGAGGTACTAATTGACCTGAGCTCTATGGAAAAAGAAAATACGAATGGGACTTCGCCCATTTAAAAGATGAGTATAAAATCAAGTGAAGAATTATAACATTCTAGATCCTCCCCCGACGAAGTAATGCCGAACGGCGGTTTTCGTGGGGACCAGAGGCAAGGGCAAAGCGGTGGTTTTAGTCGGTATTATACCAGGGCGGTATTGAGTCCGACATAGCCAGACAGAACACCTGTCTAGAATGCGTAAAGGCATTCCCTTCGCTATACAAAAAAAAAACACACACACACACATACATCCATTTTTTCTAATTGTAAGGTATGCCAAAATGTTCAGAAACCTCCAAAACGTAAAGATATATAAAAATTTTCATTTTCGAAGTTAAAAAGCATGATCCCTATAACATAGGCGAGAAGTTGTACAGTTGTACTATGAACTGATTTGACATTTGCTAATTTGACATTTATTGATTTAACATGCTTCTTCGAGGTTATTATTTATGTAAACATTAGGTTTGGTTTTAGTTATTTTGTGAATTTGAAGATGTTAAGATGGAGTTTTTTTTTGAAATATTTTGGGCAGATTATAGTATAAGAAAAAGGTATGTTTAAATTTTATTATAATTATTACTGTTATTGGATGAATGTATTACTCAAAGATATTAAAATTGTTAAATGCTTTCCCTAACATTTTAGATACAGACAAAGATACGCACTTAGGTATCTCAGAGATGTAGATAATGGATAACCAATTTCCAATTCAAACCCCCATCCTTCTACTGAACCACGGTTCCGATCAAGATACTATGGGACCTCGCAAACCACAAGTTACTTTTCTAGGCGTCCATATCAAGATGGATCTTCTTTTTACAACATTATTGAAAAACATTATGGATTTTTCCTCTATAAATTGTAATGATGTAATTTTTTGTTACGCTGTAGAAAGATCAAAATAATTACAAAATTTTTTGATTCAAATAATATTCTTAATAAATTTAATCATCTAAACTTCACCTTCTTTGAAAAAGCTTACAAGTGTTACTTTTGGAGCTATGTAAACCGAAATTAAACATACTTTTTTCCTTATTTCCTCTATCACTTCTAACGTTAATAATCTAGTAAATATTATTTCTTCTATATTAGAGCCCGTCATTTTGAACAATTTCATTGAGTTTGAAAAATTAAAATTTGATGAAATTTTCTTCACTTTTAAACAGTCCCATAAATTCGAAAAACCTCTAGATTCACATAATAAACGTTCTGTCCGTTTGATTAAAGACGAATTGATAGACAAGTGGCTTAAGAATGCTTCGAATAAAATCATTCCCCCATATTTAAAATATATTTTTACCTTCGGTCCAAAATTCTCTCTTCCAAAAAACATTTCAATTTCATAAAGATCCTTAGTAATCTAGAGTTGGGTATTTGTAGAATAAAAAATCCAGAAAAGGAATCAAAATTAAGATTAACTTGCTGCAATAATCTTTTATTTTTTATTTAAAAAAAATTAAATAATAATTCCAATCTTTTACAGTTAGAAATTACCAGAGATTTAAAATTATACAAAATGTTTATGAGAGAAAATCTTGACATTATAGTTACCAGAGCAGATGAGGGTAACCTTACTGTTATTATGAAGCAGTCTGATTATTGCCCAACCATAGTTGCTGATATAAACTCACCGTTAAGTAATTAAACATTTAAGCTCTATTCTCTCTAAGGTCATCATTTTATCCAAATCTAATGTCTCAAACTCTTTCATTTTAGCAAAATTTCTTAATAACCTAACTATACCGTCGGGATTTTCTTTAGTTAGCTTTGATGTCGTTTCTTTGTTCACTAATGTTCCTTGGTATTATAGCTTGATGAACTATATACTTATTCAGAAAATGCGAACACTTTAAACTTTTTAGATAAACAATGTTTTATTGACCAATATAACAAAAGATGATTATGTTTACTAAGGGTCATTCGATTACCGACAGTCGAACTGTACACATCGCAGAGTGTTATCAGTATAACATAATAACAAGTCAGTCTACTTGTAGTCAAATAATAATAAACATAATATACCTGTGCAGTGTAGATATCTAAAAACGCAAGTGAATTTAATTTTCCATCTATCAAAAATTAACTCAATTGAGTTTAATTTAAGTGAAATTAAAAGTGTTAGTGACATGAGTGATGCTGCCTACGGGCAGGTAAATAATTCCGAGATTAACGGGACCCGACCCTGCGATATCGGTGCTTGCGTATCGAGCGCAATACAAACATTATATAACACAAACAATGCAGATTATTCGGTTAACGAAATTATAAGTGAAAAAAAGTCATTAGGAAACTCAAAAACTAAACATAAAATCAAACCTAGCATTAGCAAAAATGCCGAAAAAAATATAAAAAAAAATATTGACATTATTCCAGAAATGTTAAAATCTGGTACTATCAATAAAATTGAAAATAAACAACTTAAACTGAATATTCCTAGTGAAATTAGCCAAAATATAACAATGGAACATAGCAATCTAGAACCAAGTCACAATGTTATGGAAGTTGCCGCTATGAACGACGTCGACAGTGATGCATCAATTGATACTAGTGACCTTAACCTGTTCAAAATAAAAAACGCTCACAGTCAGAAATTTCAAGTACCCCAATGGAACAACATAATTTAAAGGAATACTGGCTGAACCCAACTCCCACTAGTAACTACTTTGATGTCTTAGCAAGCACATCAGTTCAAAAAGATGCCGACAAACAAACAACAAACACACCACCTATTTTTGTACATGGCGTAAACGACATTATTTGGTTTACTTGAGACCCACGTAAAAGGTCAGTACTCATACAAAATAGTAGGAAATGATCAAGTCAAAATTAATACCAAAGATGCTCACGTCTACAATATAGTTTTAAAGTTGCTACGTGAAAAGGGCACACAATTACACTCCTATCAAGCGAAGTGTAAGCGAACATTTAAAGTAGTGGTAAAAAATTTGCACCATAGCACTGACATCGAAACACTTACAGGAGAAATTACTACACTCGGTCACAAGGTCGTACGCATCTACTCAATGAAACACAGAGTTACAATAGCTCCACTTAACATTTTTGTAGTGGAACTTGAGCAAAGCAATAATAATAAAGATTTTTACTCCATCGAATACCTCTACAGAACAAAAGTTACTATAGAAGGTATGCGCCATAGAAGAGAAGTTCCGCAGTGTACAAGATGCCAAAATCTTGGACACACGAAAAATTATTGTTCACGCATCGCACGCTGCGTAAAATGTTTGCCCCTGCAAGGACCCAGTCAACGCCGGCGTTAAATGTGCCCTTTGCTCTGGTAACCACCCAGCCAGCTATAGAGGGTGCACCATTTATAAAGAAGAAAGACGACGCAGATTCCCTCCCCTGAGGCAAAGACAACCCGCCCAACCTGATGACAATTCTCAACCTTTTGTCCGTCCAAACGTTTCCTTCTCAGATGCTACTTCTAGAAGCATAAACAGCAACAGAAACCACAGGGACAACCCAGGACTGTCGACAGACAATCAACAGCAAATAATTACTCCAAGTAACCAACAATGCAAGAACTAAAAGATATGATGAAAACACTCATGGGCCAAATGAGCACTATGCTGAATATTTTGACAAACCTTCTACCTTTGAGAAAATGATGGCCTTAAACTACAAACTATGTACATGGAACGCCAACGGTCTTGCGCAGCATCACCAAGAAGTAAAACAATTTCTTCGTCATAACGATATTGACATAATGCTAATGCTAATTAGTGAAACACATTTTACTAGCAAAAGCTACTTCAACATTCCACAATATACAACATACAGTACTAGACATCCGGATGACAAACCACATGGTGGAACAGCCATCATAATAAAGTCTAAAATCAAACATTCTCTGTTAGATCCACACTGCAATGATTTTCTACCAGCCACGAACATTTCTATTGATTTTCCTCAAAATAGAATCACAATTTCTGCCATTTACTGCCCCCCAAAACATAAAATATTTAAACAATACTTTGACATTTTTTTCAGAGCTCTAGGAAATAAGTTTATAGTTGAAGGTGACTATAATGTAAAACATCCATATTGGGGATCAAGACTTGCCAATCCTAGAGGACGCAAACTCTACAGCTCCATACTCACTAAGAATCTAATCCCGATCTCAACCGGTGAACCAACTTATTGGCCGAGCGACCCGAACAGAAATCCGGATCTGTTAGACTTCTACATAACCAAAGGAATAACAATCAGTAATATGAAATCTCAAAATAGCCTAGATTTGAGCTCTGACCACTCTCCTGTTATACTAACCATTTTTTGTAAACAACCACCGATTTTCATAAAACCTTACCTGACCAACAAATTCACGGACTGGAACAAATTTAGAGAACTGCTCGATATCAACTTAAATTGTAATATGTCATTAAAGTCAGAGAACGACATTAACCCTCCGTCGGTCGAATATTTTTTCACCTTCGAACGGTCGGAAAGGTCTGGCTGGACCACCATTTTACATGTATTTATATGGAATAAATGAGTTTTTGGTGTCTTATGTATTAACGATTATATACAAAAATCAAGAAATATAAAAAAACGTTGCTTTTTTTTGTTAATTTTTCTGTTTTAAATCAATGAAAAACAGTATTTATTCTTTTTGGCGCCTGAATGAATGTGTGCATTACTCATCCGATTTTCAGTGTTTGCGATTACCAATAAGTTTGGTAGGTTTTCAAGGAACTCTCGTCATGAAAATACTAACATTCATGTTAGAACACATAGCAAAGAATATAAACAACGCAGTTTGAATAGAAAATACCATGAAAAAGCGTATATTTCATACAAAATGTATGGGTGGTCTAGACAGACCTTTCCGACCGTTCGAAGTATAAAAAAAATTAAATCCTTATAATTATCTTTCTGTACATTTTTTCGTCCTGATTTTTTCATTGATCGACAGCTAATGAAATTTTAGGAAAAGTCAAGAAATTTCAAGTCGATAGGATTACTAGAAGTATTTTTTTTCTAATTGAAATCGAAAAAAGTCTGGCCAGACCACGCCGACCGACGGAGGGTTAATAACGCGGTAAATCATCTGACCGAAACATTACACTAATCTGCACTAAATAGCACTCCTTCAATTACAACCAGTAATGAACTCAACTATCCTCTGTACATCAAACAACATATTGCGATTAAAAGAAGACTCCGAAAAATATGGCAAACATCAAGATCTCCTCAAGATAAAACAAGATTAAACTGCGCCTGTAAAGAAGTAAAAAGATTACTGAAAGAATACAACAACAACGTACTTGAAAAAAGAATCAAAGACCTGACGGCTACTAAGAACACGAATTACTCCATATGGAAAGCTACTAAACATTTCAAACAACCTATACTCCCGGCAATCCCTATTAGAAAAAATGATAACTCCTGGGCAAAAAGTCATCAAGAAAAGGTCGATTTATTTGCAGATTTCTTCGAAAACGTATTTCAACCATTTCCGCAAAACTACTTCCAAGAGGAGCATACCACTGAAGAAATACAGTTTGAAAACTATTCCAACCAAGAGTGTACTCAAATTTGCATCAGAAGTCAAACATGAAATTTCAGTCTCAAGATCAGGTAAATCTCCTGGCAATGATCTTATATCAATCCAAATCCTGAAACAGCTCCCACCAAAAACTCTGAGGTACATAACAATTCTGTTCAACTCTCTCCTAAGACTAAAAGTGTTTCCTAAGGCGTGGAAAATAGCCAAAGTAATTCTAATTCCCAAAACAGACAAGGGTCCTTGTCTTCTCAAGTCATACCGACCAATAAGTTTACTTTCAACTCTCTCTAAAATATTTGAAAAACTTCTACTCAAAAAAGTTCTAACAATACTCCATGACAAATCTATAATTCCGGACTATCAATTTGGTTTTTCATTTTTAGAAATTGGTTTTGGTTTTAGAAAGCTCATAAATTAAAGAATATCCTACCTGCACAACTATTCTCAATATTAAAATCCTATCTTACTGAGAGGAAATTCTACATTAGTCTGGCAAATGAAACCTCATCCCTCAGAAACATTAACTCTGGCGTTCCACAAGGTAGCGTGTTAGGTCCTATTTTATTCCTCATATTTACCTACGACATGCCAACTTCCCCAGACACTGAAATTGCTACGTTTGCAGATGACATATGCATCCTATCCAAGCATGAAGACCCTAAAATAGCACCCGAACTGCTGCAGCGTCACATTCTAATGATTGAAACTTGGCACAAAATCTGGAGATTAAGAATCAACAACCAAAAATCAGTCCACATCACTTTCACACTGAGGAAAGATACTTGCCCACCGATATTTATTAATGGAGAACAGATACCACAAGCAGTTGCCGTTAAATACCTGGGTATACATCTGGATAGGAAACTTAATTGGAAAATACACATTCAGAAGAAAAGAAAACAACTAGAAGAAAAATTCAAGAGCCTTTATTGGCTACTAGGAAGAAAATCTCAACTATCGATATACAACAAACTATTGATCTACAAAGTGATCCTAAAACCCATATGGACTTACGGAATTGCACTTTGGGGGACAGCATTTAAGAGCAATACAAAAATTATTCGACAGTTTCAAAACGAGATACTAAAGATCATCCTGAACGCCCCAAAATATGTACCGGTATGGCTGCTCCACCAGGACACGGGCCTGCATACTGTAGATGAAGAAATTGCAAGATACGCCATCAAACACAGTCACCGACTACACAAACAGCAAACTACACCAAAAGACTAAAAAGAAAAACGCCCTTGGACCTAACTGGCATCCCAAGTCAATCTAGATTATAATCTTTTCTTAAGTTAGGAGAGATTGCAACTGTGCACTCTCTCAAGCATTCAATAGTTAATTTTGCAGACAGCTTCTCTGTTAATTTGTTATCCATAAAATTTACCTAATGTCCATTGGACAAATGTAAATTATATCCAAATAAAAAAAAAATGTTTACTAAGGGTGCATTCGCGTTGGACGCTTACGCGCATATATGTCATTTTCATCGTTCGACTTGGCACTGTGAGTATCACATAAGTATGCTCGTAGCATCATCGTAGCATGCTCGTAGCACATATTTAGCGCTCATACATGCTCACACCACAGAGGTAAGGAAGTTGAAAGCGTGATCGTCATCTGTCAAAATGAATGCAACGAAAGCATGAGCTAACCCTAATTTTATTTATTCATTAATAGTTCAATTCTTTATATATACGCAAAAATGGCAAGCTGTACATCACAATTATTTTTTGTTAAGTTATTTGATCCAGAAACTAATAAAAATTATACAATTACTGTTACGGACTGTGAATTAGAGCGACTACAAACAGGTATATATCAATGTATTATTTAAAAGGGAAAATATTCAAGATTTTTATTACGTTTGGTTAAGGATGAAGTTTTGTTTCAATTTTGCTTTCTTACACCCTTAAAAGGCTAGAAGAGTAGTTCATCATCTATTACTAAATCAAAACATGTACAACAATAGAAACAAGGCAGGATATACACGAACATTACACTAGGCAGACGGAAAACTAATATATAAATATAAATATAAACACTCTAAAACAACTAAAATGCGTACTAGCCCCCTTAGAAGTGCAAGCAGCCTTTTCAACAAATTGACAAATAAAAATATTGACAAACTTGAAGAAATTTAAAACTGAAATAAAAAACTTTATCAGATACAAATAAAATTGACCTTATTAGATAAATATGGCTCTTATATTTAATTTCTTATATAAATGTGATATTTTAAAATAAAATAATATGAAATAGATAAATATATATGTAGCTAAGTACTGTCTTCTTCTCTTCTTTGAATCCACTATGAGTTCGGGCAAGCGAGTGAAGGACCGAGTATTGCTGCGCTGTAGTTTTATACCATAGGATAACGGTGCATGACAGGGACGCGCAACCTGACGTACTGCGCCAGGGCTGTGCACTTTATCCTATATCACCCCCCCCCCCCCGCTGAGTGTGTTTGGCTCGAATATATGCTGGTTTTGCTCTAACGATCGAAATCTTAGTTTCCTTGCCGTTTCTAATCACTGTCATAGTTTTATCCGAACGGCCCACTACTTCGTATGTTCCTGTGTACCGCGGTTGTAATCCTGTCCTTATCGTGTCTTCCCGGATAAAAATTTGTCGAGCCGTTGATAAATCCGGGTAGACAACGCTGTAATTATTTCCGTGATTCGAAGCGGGCGTTGACTTGAGCGTTTTGACCGTTTGACGAAATTTTTTGAGAACCTGGTGTGTGTCTTGTATGTACTGATGGTCTTCGAATAATTCTCCTGGAAGCCAAAGAGGTCCGCCATACACCATTTCAGCTGGAAAAGCTTGCAAGTCTTGCTTCCTCCATACAGACCGCAATTCGAGTAGTACTAGCGGCAACGCTTCCAGCCAGCTCTTATTGTTGTGGCACATAATAGCTGATTTAAAGGATCTGTGAAAACGCTCTACCATGCCGTTTGCGCTAGGGTGATAAGCTGTGGTGTAAGTTATTTTCGACCCTGTAAATTTACCAATGGCGTCAAATACGCGGGATTTAAACCGGACTCCACGATCGCACGTTACTTCTGTGGGGCAGCCAAAACGAAATATCCATCCCTCTATAAATGCTTGCGCGACTGACTCGGCTGTGATATCTCAAAGTGGGATGACTTCTGGCCACCTTGTGAATCTACATATTACTGATAGGCAATACTTAAATCTTCGTGCGCTTGGAAAGGGTCCGTTCAGATCTAAATGTATGTGAGAAAATCGTCGGGTAGGGAGCAAAAATTTACCAAGCGGTGCTCGCGTGTGGCGATGATTTTTGCTGCGTTGACAAGGAATGCACTCCCTCGTCCAGGCTCGACAGTCCTTGTTCACTGACGGCCAAACAAATCGTTGGGATACCATTATCACTGTGGCGTTTCTTCCAGGATGGCTTAGATTGTGAAGTGCGTTAAAAACTTGTTTTCTTAACGTCTTCGGAACGAAAGGTCTTGGAATTTCAGTGGATACATCGCAATATACGTTGATGGTAGTAGTAATGAGGAACTGTTCTTCAGGCAGCTTTGCAATTCCGCGTCATCTTGTTGTTCCTTTGCGATTGTGTTATAATATGCATTCGACGATACATGTAATTCTTCGATCCGGGATAAAGCATCAGCTACGACGTTTTCTTTTCCTTCAATGTGCTTTATTTCCGTTGTAAATTGTGCTATGAAAGTTAGTTGATTCAATTGAACTGGGGGCAATTCGTCCTGTTTCTGTATATACTACGAAATGCTGTCCATCAAGAAAGTGCCTAAAATGTCGGATAGCTTCGAAGATTGCTAGAAGTTCTCGGTAGTATGTTGGCCATTCGCATTGGCGTTTAGAAGTTTTCTTCGAGAAGAAGGCTAGTGGTTGCCATGTTTTCCCTATTTGTTGTTGCAGCGATGCTTCTACTGAAATTGTACTAGCGTCTGTAAACAAAGCTAACTTGCCGTTGACCACTGGGTGATGTAAAAGAGTAGCATTTGATAGGCTTTCTTTGCAATTAACAAAAGCCTGCTGTAGTTGCTCGTTCCATTCTATGATAGTGCTATTTTTAACGTTTGGTCCTTCTAGCAGTTTTTGAAATGGAGCTCGCAATTTAGCCGCACGGGGCTTTTCAGCTGCGAAAATAATTAATCATTCCTAGAAATCTGCGCAATTCTTGTATGTTAGTAAGAGGTTTGATTCTTACAAGAGCTTACACTCGTTCCTTAATTGGGCGTATATCATCTTTAGAGACTGTGCATTCCAAAAAGTCAATTTCCGGGACACTAAATATGAATTTGCCACAGTTGATTATGAAACCTGCTGAAGTCTCTCGAAAATGCTTCGTAGATGCCTTGCATACTCTCCGTGGGTTCTTGATGCAATTGGCAAATCGTCGATATAAGCATAGATAAAAGCTATACCTTGTGTGACTTCGTCGATAAACCTGTGAAAGGTTTGGCCTGCATTACGAAGTCTGAAGGTCATATAAGGAAATTCGAAAAGTCGGAGAGGAGTTGTAATTGCTGTTTTTGGTATATCCTTCTATAGTTGACCGAAATTTGGTTGTAAGCCCTCACCAAGTCGATTTTTGAAAAAACTTTCATACCCTGAAAATGCTGCGTAAAATCGTAAATGTGCTTTACCGGGTATCTGTCTGGAATAGTACGAGCGTTGAGTGCCCTGTAATCTCCGCACAGGCGCCAACCGCAGTTTCGTTTAGGTACCATGTGATTAAACCATTAAGTGTACCATTAAATTCGAAGATTGACTTGTTAGCTAAACAAGTTGAAGCCCTCACCCAAGCCAAGTACCGAACCTTACCATCGAGGTCGAAAGTAGAGCATCCATCTCTACGTGGCTATTGCCAGTACCACTCAAGATTTGGAGTTAAAGCACAGAAGTGTAATGAACCTTGTTCATTTAAATCTTTAAACATAAACGACAGTCAATGAATGCGGCGCATGACTGTCAATTAATTAGTTCAACAAGCCGCCTATTAGTGGTTGACAAAGCATCAAAACAAGAATTCTTAGTCGACACGAGCGCGGATCTTTGTGTATACCCTCGCAGAAAACTGAAAGGGAAGCATCCGCGTACCGAATATACGTTGTATACGGCAAATGGTGCGAAAATGGCGACCTATGGGACAGTGCAGCTAATTTTGAACTTCGGCCTAAGACGCAATTTTTCTTAGAAGTTTGTGATAGCCGATGTCGAAAAACCCATCATTGGAGCAGATTTCCTATCATTCTATAACCTGGTGGTAGATCTGCGCAATAAACGACTCCTAGTGGGAGATACAAAAGCACAAATGACGGGAAAAGTAACGGATGCAGTCGTCCCAACTGTTAAAACCCTGCGAAAGGAGCACCACAGCCTATTGCAAGAATTTCCGGATATTACCAGACCTCAATGAGCACCTCACAAAGTGAAGGACCGAGTATTGCTGCGCTTTGGTTTTATACCATAGGATAACATTGCATGACAGGGATGCGCAACTTGACGTAGTGCGCCAGGGCTGCGCAACCTTATCCTATATATATATGTATAAGCATAAATGTATAAAGCAATCCATAATCTCTTATACCAGGCACCCCCGCCTGTCTGAGAATAGGATATATTAAATGTTTATATTGCTTGATAAATAAAAAAAATCTACTTCGTTTTAATCCTTAAGTAATAAGTGACTTAATCGATTCCATTGCTATACTATTTAAAAATCTTATTTTTTTGGTGAAATGGCTTATATTAATTTTAGATAAGCTTGAAAATACAAGAGACTAAACAATCTGCTCAAATTGTTAGCGGTAGGTTTCATTAATATTTTAGGTTTTAATGTCCATGAAATTGTTAGATACTTTAAAATGATTTTATTGTCATGATAAGTTTAAATTTGTATTATTAATTCAATTTTTTCCTACGTAATGGTAAATATTTGGGAACCGAAACAGATGAACCTAAAACTTTACAATCCCTTTTAAATGGCGATGGAAGTATTGATGAATCCGTGAGAATTGCAAGTGAAGAATCAGGTAATTTTATTCAGGACAAAACAAAATCGATTAATATGCATATAATTTAACAGCCAATTGTTTATTACAGCGTTTAAATGGCCCCACAAAGCTATTCTTTTGCTTCTTGAATATGAAAAACGACAAATGGATTTTATTTGTGGGAAAATGTCGCAAAAAACATTGTGGCTGGAAATTAGTGCTGAACTGAAATCTCATGGATATATCATTACAGATCATCAGTGTTTATCGAAGTTTTCAGTAATGAATAAGGCTTATAAAAAAACAAAAGACCATAATAATAAGTCTGAAAATTCTGCTAAACATTCGCCATATCTGACTGTAAGGGTAACTGTTTATATTTCCAGAAAACCATAATTTTTGAAATTTTTAATTTTTAAGTTAATGGATGATCTGATGGGTGATAAACCTTCAATTACACCTGTATCTGTTTGCTCTTCTACTGAAAAAAAAGGACTTTATCCGAAAGTAGTTGCAAGAGTCGGAGTAGCAGTAGCAGTAATATGAATATTGAAGCAAACCGTAAGGATATTTAATTTGTTTTGAAGATTTCTCTACGCTAATAAGAATATAATATTTTTTTTGGCAGGAAAAAAGCAAAAAGTGCCGCCGCTAGTGATTTAATTGCTGCCTTTGAAGAGAGGTCAAGGATAAGCGAACAAAATAAGGAGCGTCGCTTCAGAGAATTCATGGCATTTAAAGAACAAAAAGCTAAAGAGTCATAGTACTCCCCCAAAATAAACATTTGACGGCTATCTGTCAAAAGAAAAGTTAATTTTACGTCATATGTTAAACGTAACTTTCTTTTTTTGGAGTCTTTTTAGTAGATTTCGTTTCTGATAGTCTGTGATGTGAATTTGAATCTGATTCACAATCAGTATCTGATTTGTTTTAATCTCTCTACAGTAAAGTTCTTTTCCGTCCCATTTATGCGGAGTTTGCAGATCCGGCCAGTAATTTGCTCTAGAATTTCATAAGGCCCACTGTAAAGTGGTTCTAGAGACTTCCGGACATGATCTGCCCTGAGAAATGCATGTGTGCATGTGTCCATATCTTTCCAAATAAACATTATGCCCTTGTTGTAATGAGCAGTAGGAGTTGGTTTTAATGCACAAATGATTCGGCAATGATTATCTAAAAATACTTGTGAATTTGTTGAATTATCAGATACATTGATAAAATCACCTGAAAGTCTCAACGTAGTTCCGTAGGCCATTTCTGCTGGTGATGCTTTTATGTCTTCCTTAAATGAGTTTCATAGACCAAGGTTCAGAGGAACACATCAAAGCAGCTTTCAATGTCCTATGCCATCGCTCTACGGGTCCATTAGCCTGAGGGTGGTAAGCTGTTGTACGTGTCTTCTGCGCTCCAACTGTCTGAGCCAAAGACTTGAATAGAGCAGACTCAAATTGTGTGCCTTGGTCAGAAGTTATTGTTGTAGGAGTCCCAAATCGTGAAATTCAGCACGTAAATAACGCTTGTGTGACTGTATCAGATGTGATATCACTGAGTGGTATAGCTTCTGGCCATCTTGTAAACCTGTCTATAATTGTTAAACAATATGAGAAATCATTAGTATTTAGTAAGTGAATGGCAGGGAAAAAAAGCAAAAAGTACCCCTGCTAGTGATTTAATTGCTGCCTTTGAAGAGAGGTCAAGGATAAGCGAACAAAATCCGGAATATTCCGCAATAAAGGCCCTTGAAACGATTGAACACGCTGAGAAATTATTAGATAATAAAGAGGTGCATAGTTCTTCAACTAAAGACATGGAGCCCAAACAACATTTACCGTCCATTAAAGTACCTAAATTCTCAGGTGATATCCAACAATGGCCATTATTCTATTGAACTTTTAATTCACTAATTCATGAGAATACCAAGTTAGATAATGTATCAAAATTCCATTTTTTTAAAAGGGGCGTTAGTTACAGGGTCCGGTGTTAAAAATATTTCATTCGATACTACCGACGGCTAATAAATAATCGCAATTTGCTGAAGGCGATGGGTGTCCACCAGACCCTTCTTATAGCTTTCTCAAAGATGCTGATCGAGACTACAACCATATTGAACAGATTCACAATAAAACAAATGCAAGTAAAAAAAAATCAACATTCAAATCCTGGTAACCAGCGAGGTAATCAAGAACGCAACAGTTTCTCTGATAATTCTCGTGGAAAGCATAGCAAAGATTTTATTCACAACAATTCTCAACCTGCATATGATGCTTGGCGTTGCGAAAGAAATAAAATTGATGAAGCCAGAATTAACCGGCGGAAGAATTCAGAAGGCAAATGGAGAAGAGTATGGGATACTGAGAAGATTAATAATAATGGTCCTGAAGAAATATTTAATACACATAAACCAGAGTAATATACTATTGGTGATGCTTTGATAACTGGGACTAAAAAAACTATTATGGCACATCCTAATATGGATAAAAGTAAAGATTTTAATCGTGCTAGACCTAATATTACAGTCTCCTTAGATCGATCAGGAGAAGTTCGGAGTGTCAAGGGTAAGAACGAAAGCAATGCTGATAATAATGTGGTTGATGAAGCACATAACAATTATCAAATTCTTTGGGAAGCGCTCATCAAAAAATACCAAAATAAATGTTACTTAGCCACAAATTATTTCAAACAGCTATTATTATTCAAAATCACTTCTTCTTCACAAATCACTTCAAAAATACGATACTGCGGTGCAAGCGCTTTCCCAATTAAATATTCCCGACGCCTATGATTTTCTAATAACGTCACTAGCATTCTCGAAACTCGATCCATTGTTACAAGGAAAATTCGAGCACTTGTATCAAGGAAAGTTTCCCAAATATCAAGACCTCCTTCAGTTTCTTCAAAAATCACAACAAGCAAAAAATTAAGTCTATGGTATGACCAATAATTTCACAAATGAGATGCCAAATTACAAAAACACTAAAATTAGCCGGTCATTTTTGTTGAAAAATAAATTCGATAACAAATGCTTTGTGTCTTGGGAACAACACAGAGTGTTTACTCGTCAGTTTGGTCAATTTAAAGGATTCTGGGTCTCGCTTAATGAGATGGAGGATGAAGAAAAGAATAAGATTACGAAACTATTTATAAGAAGGGTAAGGCAAACACAAATGCTGATGCTCTTAGTCGGATTTTCGCTATTAATGAACCTCTTTCCTATTATGCATTCCAACTAACTCTAGAGACTCAAATACATCCTTATTCCCAATATAAAAGAAACCAACAATACATTTTTAGTTTTTGAAAAATGATCTATCTATATAGACTCTCCATAAGATTTTATTTCAACAAATCCATTGCATTTTTAAGAATAAATTTAATAAAATAAGAGAACTAATTAATCAAAAGGAAAGGGTAGATAAATTCTTATTTTGAACAATAATTTTGTTTTTTATTTATCTAATTAGCGTGTTGAAAATTTTGCTCAAAGTGGAATAAATCATTTTAAATTATAATGAGAGTTAGTTAGAAGAGTTTATGAGACATATTAAACGTTAAATTATTAAATGAAAATTGATTTATAATAAATATCAAAAATAAATTCAGTTTATAGTAAATAATATGTAATAAATTATTCATCTTTTTATGTAAAGAATGCTATGAAGAAATTCAGACATTTAAGTACTTTAAAAATGCATTTAATAGTTGTTTATTCAAGAGAGTAATTGTAAATATAAAATGTTTCGTAGTATTTTAAATTATCAATTTTATATAATTATATATATAAATAAATAAATTTTGAATATTTTGAATATGAATAATATTTATAATCATAAAATTATTTTAGAGTTAGTTTTACAAGAATCAACAACAACTAAATAATATAATACTATAGAGTATGTTATAATAATATTAGAACAATCAAATTTTGATTTATAGAGGAGTGAGGCAAGTCATATTATTTATATGTGTAATATTGAATTAGAGTTCGATTAACCGCAATTAATAAGAAACTATTGGATAAGGTTATAGCAAAGTAAGCAATATTATTTATATATTTACAAGATATACGAACAAAATTTATACGGTTATTCGATAAACGATTAGTTTATCGAAAGTTTTATTGAGTTGTTAGCCGTCTTTTTTTATTCAATGTTTAACTTGTAATATATTTGATTAAAATGGATATATTTTCACGCACGCGCGAAATTATTTCTTGTATCAATAATATTTCTTTAGAATGTAGTAATATTGAAACTTTACCAATGAGGAAAAAAAGGAGGTCGAGAAAAGGGAATTAGAAGCAGATCTACTTGACTAATCATTACATGATATTGCAACAATAAAACCGAAAATAGTACATCTTCGTGCAAATGAAGGATACAGTATTATATTTTGACGCAACAAGAAGTGTTGTAAAATAACCATAAACCTATAGCTCAAAGAGATTATTTATATGCAGGTGTAATTTCACTGCCCACAAATTTATCTGGTCATCCATTTCCATTGTTGCAATTTATATTAGCTGAACATAATGTTAGTGCAATCTAAGAATGCTCCACATATTGATTAAAGATATAAGGTCGTATTCCGTATCAGAAAATTGGCACGAACCATAGTTATGCAAGTATGCACGCGTTAATTCGCAGAATAATAATTCTAGTTTGATTGAATACCTTAATAAATGCTAAGTGTTCTTTCCCGAAATGGACAGGTATATCCCAAATTTGTCACTGTGGTATGGGTTGATGCTCGGCAATGAGAGTATCACATTCGAATGCTGCTGTGAAATCTTATTTTAATACATTAAAAAAACAATCTACGTTATGGTAACGAAAATATGAAGTGTATGAGTTTTCTAACAATAATAAAAAACATCTTAATCCTTACTGTAATGATTTAATATAAGTTCATTCTGTTTTGAAGCTTAATCCTGAAAAAAAAATGAAAGTCGTATCAGAAATGCCAGTAGAAATACTAATGTGAACAAGTTGGATAACAAAAATAAAATGAGAATTATAGACTGAGAGCCAGTGAACCTTTTGAATAACGGTGTTCCTGTAAGGCTAATTTTTTTTGTACAGGTGATTCTTAACGTGCTGAGTACGGAAACGATGGTCTGGCAGGTTTCAGCCCTGCACATCATGGTCGTCCAGGCGCTTGAAAGTGTAAAAAAAACACGAAAATTAAACTTGTTCCTGTAAGGTTCAAATTTTTATACTATGTAATTTATTCATTGAGAAGTTCGAAAATCAAACTGCCAGACCATTTCGACCTGCACAAGTACCTGCCAGACGAGCGGGAAAGTGAGCAAAAAATGCCCCAAAATAAACTTTGTCCTGTAAGGCTGAAATTTATATATGTGTTTATCTAAGCAATTCTAAAAAGGTCTGTGCAACTGCCAGACCATTCTGGCTAGCATAAGCCCTTGCCAGACGAGGGCAAAAATGCTATGGCGAGAGGGCGAGTAATAGGCGTTGCGTGAAAACTTAGCATATATTCAAACTATATTATGAGAAATTACAAATTATGGTCAAAATAAATTTAATTAGTTACAATGAAATATATATCATCATGAATTAATCATCATTATCAGATATATCGCTAATTAATACTTTAATTAAGGCTTCTATTGAGTAGCTATTAAATTTTATGAAAATAGGTAAAAATTGGAAAAAAACATTTATTTCTGAATGTTCAACGGAGGGTAAGAGATATGAAGAAAAAATTTCACAGGTAAAAATTATGAATTTCTTCTTCAGAAAAAAAGAAGAAACCTATTAAAGCTAATAATAAAATTCACGAAATTCATCAAAAAATCTGATTCGTTAATTTTATGTTTTCTCGATTTTTTGGGGGATATATATCGTATATCATGGTCTTATAGAATTTAGTGAGATATTACTGCATTGCGACAAGTAGTTTAATTTTAAAAATTCATCAAAGTTTGAGAAAATAAGTAGTTAATTTCACATTTGTTAAAATTAAACTTAGACCATTTACTTGGTATAACGACAGAGTACTTGGTCTTAATGAACATACTGAACCATTGAAATCCTACGAAAACTGGTTCGATTATAAAAATTATTGATTTGTGATAATTTGCTTTTAGAAAATACCCCGAGTAAACGTCGTGTTCGTTCGTTTTCAATTATCTGCAATAAATCCACTCGTAATACTTTTAATCACTCATAAATTAATTTATTTTTTATTGATTAAGTCGGGAAGTTCATGTAACTTGCCTCAAGGCAAAATACGAATACCAACTAGTTTTAATGTCACTTTGCCACGCAGATGGAACTATCCATAAAACCGCGAAATCAGCAATGATTGAAGTCTTACAAGCAACTGATAACGAAACTAAATATAACTGATAACGATAAAATAGCGGTAATGTTAAAATTTTTAAATTTGTAATATTTTATATAAATTGTAATTTCTTTCACGCAACGCCTATTACTCGCCCTCTCGCCATAGCATTTTTGCCCTCGTCTGGCAAGAGCTTATGCTAGCCAGAATGGTCTGGCAATTGCACAGACCTTTTTAAATTTGTAATATTTTATATAAATTGTAATTTCTCATAATATAGTTTGAATATATGCTAAGTTTTCACGCAACGCCTATTACTCGCCCTCTCGCCATAGCATTTTTGCCCTCGTCTGGCAAGGGCTTATGCTAGCCAGAATGGTCTGGCAGTTGCACAGACCTTTTTAGAATTGCTTAGATAAACACATATATAAATTTCAGCCTTACAGGACAAAGTTTATTTTGGGGCATTTTTTGCTCACTTTCCCGCTCGTCTGGCAGGTACTTGTGCAGGTCGAAATGGTCTGGCAGTTTGATTTTCGAACTTCTCAATGAATAAATTACATAGTATAAAAATTTGAACCTTACAGGAACAAGTTTAATTTTCCTGTTTTTTTTACACTTTCAAGCGCCTGGACGACCATGATGTGCAGGGCTGAAACCTGCCAGACCATCGTTTCCGTACTCAGCACGTTAAGAATCACCTGTACAAAAAAAATTAGCCTTACAGGAACACCGTTATTCAAAAGGTTCACTGGCTCTTGGTCTATTAGGCAGTAGCATCACATGAAAATATCAAGGACCATAACAGCACAATAGTAGATGTGGGAGAGGCAAGGGAGATGTGGAACACAAAATCTAAAAAAATAAGCAATATTTTTCTAACCAAGTGTACCTATTGCCGTAAGACCTTATAGGAAGCTAGGGATGAACATATTCGGACTGCCCACAAACAGAACGCTTGCCCTTTATAAATAAAAATGATTCAAAAAGTGTAACCGTTTGGGTTGAAGAGAATCAACGCAAAACTTCAAAATTTTATTTTATATTAAAGCTAACGCAAATTATTAGGTAATTAATTCTAGTAATTATAATAGATATGCAGGAGCAAGTGTTATTGTATCTGCAAATGGCACAGACTAGATTTGCATTGACGGTACTAACGGCTGTGGATTTAAATTGCATACGCTCTTAGTGATTGATAAATTTTGGAGTGGGATTTTGCTTCTTGCACAGGCAAGACAAAATAGTTCTTAAAAAATCCAATTATTTCATGACAGACGATGCTCCAGCATATTTTAATTCCTATTCAGGCGTTACGGTGTCACCAGGTAAATTATTGTGTTCATGGTATGTGCCCAGGAATTGAAATGAGCTATGAAATTACCATCAACTATGAAGATTAGAATAGATAGAAAGGGTATGGGCGTGTTTCCATACAGAATTGGCCCCACCCTGGTATTTAAATAATTTTGATGCCATTTTATAGGTATTTTCGAGAAAATCCGATATACCAAATTTCAAATCCGTCGCTCATCATTTGGCCGAGATATAATTGAAAATGTGTGAAAGTGGCCCCTTTTTTCAAAGTCGTTTTTTGTTGCAACTATAAAAGATATCGACAAACAAATAACGCCATTCTATTCACAATGCTGTGTACTATATTATTATTAACAAATATTGTTCAATAATTATTTTTTAGTGGATGAAAAAGTGAAAATAGTTTTTTGATTTGAATTTTCTGGTAGTGCGGTTGTTTGGACTAATTTTTAATTAGCATCATTAGAAAGGCTATTGAATTTTCTCTTAGTGTGCAAAATTTCGTTTTATTTCATGTGGTAGAACACATCCAAATGTAGAAAAAACCAAGCAAGAACACGCTCGCGCTCATAGAACACCCGTGTAAGTCGTCTCTGATTTGCAACGACTAGCAATAAGTATTGAACATTTCTTTATAAAACATTTTCAATAAAACACAAGATATATACATTTTTATTTTAAATATCCGATTTTATTTGAATCCGATTTTATCCGATTTTATTTTGAATATATTTATATGTATGTGTACAATAATAATTATATTTATATATAATTAAATATATATTATTTATATATTGCACAAGTATACTATATGATTGATATTTTATACAATTATCACTAAATAAATAAAAAATAGGTTGATAATATATATATATATATATATATTATATATTATATATATATATATATATATATATATATATATAATAATAGTATGTCAGTATATGATTTCTATTCATACTACGGCAATGTATAGAATGGCAAGTATACTAAGTTAGTCAGAAATATATTAAATAATATCATAAAGTTTTTTTAAAATTAAATATATATTAAAATATATTAATTGGAATATCTCTACCTGTAAATACTTTTAATAATTGTTGAACTAAAACCATATTTAATTTTTCGCAGTAAAAACCACTCATAACATAACAAAATGCTGACAGCATAAAATTAATATAATTTTGGAATTTAAGTAACCGCAAAGATTTTAAAATTATTCAATGAATAATGATTTTTTTTAAATTTTTGTATTCTGTTTGGAGCACACTACATTTTGCACCAGTCAATTTTCCAGTTTTCTTATATTTTAGTGACAATTTAATTTGTGTAAGTGTATAATTTAGTTATTATCATAATTTTTCGTCGCAAAATTTAAAATATCCTTTTAATTAATGATGAAGCACAAGTTTATAGTAGTTCAACAATTAATAAGAGTATTTACAGGTAGAGATATTCTAAATAATATATTTTAATATATATTATTTAATTTTAAAATAACTTAATGATATTATTTAATATATTTCTGACTAACTTAGTATACTTGCCATTCTATACATTGCCGTAGTATGAATAGAAATCATATACTGACATACTATTATTATATATATATATATATATATATATATATATATATATATATCAACCTATTTTTTATTTATTTAGTGATAATTGTATAAAATATCAATCATATAGTATACTTGTGCAATATATAAATAATATATATTTAATTATATATAAATATAATTATTATTATACACATACATATAAATATATTCAAAATAAAATCGGATAAAATCGGATTCGGATTCAATAAAATCGGATATTTAAAATAAAAATGTATATATCTTGTGTTTTATTGAAAATGTTTTATAAAGAAATGTTCAATACTTATATGCAGAATTTATCAAGACGCGCGGCGCGCAGTGCTGTTGCTAGTCGTTGCAAATCAGAGACGACTTACACGGGTGTTCTATGAGCGCGAGCGTGTTCTTGCTTGGTTTTTTCTACATTTGGATGTGTTCTACCACATGAAATAAAACGAAATTTTGCACACTAAGAGAAAATTCAATAGCCTTTCTAATGATGCTAATTAAAAATTAGTCCAAACAACCGCACTACCAGAAAATTCAAATCAAAAAACTATTTTCACTTTTTAATCCACTAAAAAATAATTATTGAACAATATTTGTTAATAGTAATATAGTACACAGCATTGTGAATAGAATGGCGTTATTTGTTTGTCGATATCTTTTATAGTTGCAACAAAAAACGACTTTGAAAAAAGGGGCCACTTTCACACATTTTCAATGATATCTCGGCCAAATGATGAGCGACGGATTTGAAATTTGGTATATCGGATTTTCTCGAAAATACCTATAAAATGGCATCAAAATTATTTAAATACCAGGGTGGGGCCAATTCTGTATGGAAACACGCCCATACCCTTTATTAGATACAAATATATTACAGATAGATAGGCAAATTTATGAGAAATTGATGACAATTCGGATAATTCTAATTAAAAAATACCACTTCGTGGTACAGTAAATGACAATGAACCTGCTGTGGATGCACCCTTCGGCAAAACTAAAAGTGACCGTTGTGTTCTTTGAGTTTTACTTACCCTTACAATCGTTAATTAATATACTGTTTTAATATATTATTAAACTCAATACTTCAGTGCAAAATATTATAACAACTCAAAACCAAAAATTAAGCACAGCATTTGATTAATACTTTAATATGGTAACCCAGTAAAAGTAGGTATCAGAAAATATGGTAAAAAAGTAATAAGTAAAGGGTCTGATCGTGTTTCCATACAGAATTGGCCCCACCCTGGTATTTAAATAATTTTAATGCCATTGTATAGCTTTTTGTGAAAAAATTCGAAAACCAAATTTCAAATCCGTAGCTTATCATTTGGACGAGATATCATTGAAAATATGTGAAAGTGGCCCCTCTTTTCAAACTCACTTTTAGCAGAAACGGTGCAAGATATCGAAAAAAAAATTTCATCGTTGTGTTCACAGTGCACTGTACACTATATTATTTATAACAAATGAAGTTTAATAATTTTTTACAAGTGCATAAAAAAAATAAAATAATTTTTTGTTTTGCATTTTCGGGCAGTGCATTTGTTTAGACCAATTTTTATTACCATCATTCGAAAGTTCATATATTTTTCCTTAGTTGAGCAAAATTTTGTTAAATTCTATGTGGTAGAACACATTGAAAAATTTAAAAAATTGAGGGAAGTACCAGCGCGCCTCGGGCATATTGCAATGTGCATTGATTGCGCTGGACAATGAGCACACGCTTTAACAAAAACTCTGCATAGAAATATATATTATAGAAATTCATTTGTATGTTTATATACGTTCAAAATGAGTCAAGCATTCCTAAGAATCAATACAATTAAGGTGGTACACAATCTCTTTTCGAACAATAATTGAACATTGAGATAAAAATTCTTATATTCCTATCCTATTTTTGTCAATTCTGTAATGCAATAAAGAATTTAATATCTAGTAATCTAAAAGTTTTTAAATGCTTTTATTATTTAACAAATATGTACCATTAAATATTGTACAGTCTCAAATACAGTCACTTGGAATTTAAGTAATTTTAGAAAATAATTTATCTGGTTTTCGAAAACTGTGTCGTTAGTTGATTTCGGAAACAATATTTTTGTGCTGTCTATATTTTGCTTTCTTATGTTTTGTGTGATATTTTGTGAACATTAATTTTGTGCCAGATTGAAATTGCTATTTTCTTATATTTTATTGACAATTTACTTTGTGTAGTGAACATTTTAGTGATTTAATATTTGCTAAGATATTATATTATTACTTGCATATTGTATAGTAGTCTATTCTTTTTTTTTGTGTTTTGTGTATTTTTTGCGAACTCCAATTTTGTGTCAGTTGAACTTGCTATTTTCTTTTATTTTCATAACAATTTAATTTGTTGAGTGTATATTTTAGTGGTTCCTTAGAATTTGTTAATATAATTGAAGTTATAATGTCGCAAAATTGCGAAAATTGCAATAAATGTTTGACCAAAATTGGTGGGAAAAAAGGTCGTTTTGTAAGGATGATAAACAATTGTACAGTAGTTCTACAGACAAAACTATTTTAATTGGTGATATTTTGTGTGCTACGTGTAGACTAATTCCTTATAGAAACTCTAGTAGCAGAACATGCATATGCAATGTAAATAATTTAGTGCATAGTGGTAGTGATAGTAGTTCTGTAAGTGAATTTTGTAGTGAATACGATTGTAATATTTTTGAAAAAAAGTGATATATTTGTTGAACTTTGTCTTAATCGAATAGCATCGACCCATCGACATTGTTCAATTTGTAATAATAGATCCAACCTTGTTACAATTCCTTTAGAGGCTAGAATTCATGTATGTGCAAAGGCCAGAATTTATATTTCTACAGATAATCGTACCTGTAATAAGCATTTGTCCGGTAAATTTTTTTATGAGGAAGATCACTATTTATACAGATGGAAAATTTTGCTGTCACTGGAGAAAATAAAAATATTAACAGGATTTTATAATTAAGGAAGGAAGTATATATATAATATGTGTTATCATAGATAACAAGAAACGTAACATGAACCGGAAACTCTAACAATATTATCGCCGCTATTTTTAATATTTCTAAAAGTCAAGTTTTTCATTATTATTCTCAAATTTCAAATGGATTTGAAAGGGACATATTAGTTCAAAATTTTGGGTTAGTCTTTTACAAGAGACCAATTAATTTTGGAGACTTCGTACAATTCAAAAAAAATTCTTAATTTGTCTGAAGATCGGTTAGTTTTAATATGTGACGGTACCTACATACGTCATGAAAAAAGCACAAATAATGAGTACTAAAGAAAGTCGTTTTCAGGCCAGAAACGGGTTCCATTGTGTAAACCATTCACGATTTGCACAACGAATGGTTTTGTCATTGACTTCATCGGGCCCTTTCTGCCAACACAAAATGATTCAAATATTATGAAAATTATATTGAAAGATTCGCACGGAATCAGCACTTTTTTGCATCAAGATGATATTTTTTTATGATATTAAATCAGCAGGTTATGTTCCTCTTATGCCATGTTGTAAAGGCAAAAAAAAAACAAGTTACGACTGAAGAAACAAATGAATCCAGAAGGATAACTAAGCCCCGATGGGTTGTCAAGCAGTGCACGGCAATATTGCACAAAGATATCGATTGCTTCATCATACACTAGACAATAAATCACTGCCTGAAGTGAAAATATTGTGTAAAATTTTTGACTTTCTTTCTACATAATAAGTATGAAAAGCGGCCGTCATCGGATGGAGATTTGGCGGAAGTTAACAATTACATGAATATACGCAACATACCAAATACTTTATCAAATGAAGTCATTGAAAAAAGAGTAGGCGAGCGACAACAATGTAACTTTTTCAGCCGGACTGTCTATTAGTATTCCCACACTTAAATGAACGAGAACTCAAAATTCTATTTACAGGCTCCTGCCAGTTATCCCAAGCGGTATCCTATCTGGCTGAAATGTTAAATAACGACAGTCAAACGAAGATATATTTTGCGAAAGAAAATTCGAATATAATTAGAATGAATATTGTGATGGATTAAAGCGGGGTTTGGTGCCCCCCTTTCTTAGGGGGTATTGCAACGACTGCCAAATATTACATCTAGCGTTGCATCCCAGGGTTACATCAACTCCTAAACCCGACTTCTATAAACATCCTGTAATTACCTGTGGAAAAGCCAACTAACTACGCGAATGAAAGAGAATGTACTTCTATCTTATTTAATTATTACAAAGTATTATTACAAATCTGAGGGCATGGCTGTGCCTACGCACAGCCATGTTCTATACTTAAACTCTAACGTACTGAGTGATTATTATTAATTACTATACTAACTGAGCATAGTATAACGGAGTATCGGAATATACTACGCGGATAACAGTTTATACTAACTGATAACTGATAACGATAACGACGGAGGGAATAGCCTTATATAACAATATCACATCTGACCTTTGCTGGAACGGGTTCTGCTCTCCTGGCACAACACACACAACACACACACCACTATACACAAAGCGGGTTCAAGGGCCCGCGCCCTGGACGCGACCGACCATCCACAGGGGATGTTACAATTCTTAATGCTGATATTTCAACCCCAGACTGGACCTTATATTGCAGGCACCCTAGTAGACGTAGGTGGGGGAGTCCCATTGCACTGGTGGTTATGCAACCCTTTTGACGACAATACCAATTGTCGTTACAATATTCGATCACGGCATGTTAATAGGAAAACCTATAATGTCTATATAGAGTACACACCTCGCGAAACCGTGGACTAGTAGAACCAGTTGTCCTAACGGATTAAGGACTGTTGGTTGCTGCTCTCACAGTTCCGCGATTATATATTATTTTTCATATGCTAGATATTTATCACAAATTATACGCCCGTCTGAAATACTATCTAAAATATTTATCACTGAAAAAACCTCAGTTTCTATAAACAATGATAGCAATTATGATCAAAACTATCTTAATTCACTTCCATATTAGTATGATAAATATAAAAACCATACATTTATGTAATATTTTCATTATTTTGTTAGTTATTTATGTTAATGATATAAAATATTAAACATAAAATGTGCATGTACAATGTATAGAACAAATAATATCTATGTTTATTTACTATGTTTTTAATTTAGCTATATTTTTCATCTTTTATTTAGGAATATAATATGAAATATTAATCATATAATATATTTGTGCATTATGAAACAAATGAACTTGAAATAATTTATTACACACATGCAAATATATAAAAATAATATATAAATAAATATATTTATCTTACGCATACACAAATATAAAAATATGAATGTACATATATAGTGTTTTACTGAATGTTTTACATAGAATTCAATATACAGTGCTCTGACTGCTCTGCTCGCCTTGCAATTGAGAGACGACTTACGCGGCTGTTCTATGAGCGCGAGCGTGTAACTTGCTCAGGTTATTTCAACTTTGAAAAATGTTCTACCACATGGACTAAAACTAAATTTTGCATAGCATAAGAAAAACGAACAGCCATTCTAACGATGCTAATTAAAAATTAGTCCAAACAACCGCACTACTCAAAAATTTAGAACAAAACTAATAATATAGTCCAAATTGATGTGAATAGAATGGCGTTAATTGTTTGTCAATATCTTTAATGGTTGCATAAAAAACGACTTTGAAAAAAGGCGCAAATTTCACATATTTTCAATGATATTTCGGCCAAATGATGAGCTACGGATTTGAAATTTGGTATTTCGAATTTTCTCGAAAAAAGCTATAAAATCATTTGCAAAACGCGACATTCCGAAACGTGTCCAGGATGGTCATGGAATCGAGATCTTACGCCTACCATCCTGTGACGTCAATTCAAGGGGCCACGACCACCGTAAGTTGAAAAATTTAGGAAAACCTTCTAATTGAGCAATTGCCCAAAATAATGCAATCCACCATTTATTTATCAATTCGATTTTCTCAGATGCTGTTTCAAAACGTGATCTTCTCCAGCATCCCCAAAGACACGTTCGTCAACCCTGAAATCCAAATAATCAACTGCAACATTCCAACAATCCACAGAAGAGCCTTCAGTGTACCTTTGTACCATTCGGTGCTCTTAAGAAATTCTTCCATCAGAAGAATCGACCAAGGCGCTTTTTCCGATGGAACTTCGGTCCAAAGATTGAGTGTGGTTGCTTGCGTTTTGAGAGACTTGCAACCTGGTGCTTTCCAGGCGGCTACTGATAGCCTTATATTTGTAAAAAATAGGTAAGCAAAATCTAGATAACCACTTGGTTTGAATTGCTGATATTTAATTATTTTCTAGAATTACAAATCTTCATTCAAGTGCCTTAAACATGAAAGCAGTCAATCTGGACTTCTCACAAAACACCATCGAAAGGTGTCACATGCACGCAATTTCTTTGCGTGATTAGTCAAATATAACAATCAATAATAACTTGTTCGACGAAATATCTGGTCAACTGGTACTACCAGATCATTCATCGTATTCCTTGCGTCCTTATTTGAAGTTTGCTCGAAAACAGCATCAGACGAATCGCCGACAACAGTTTGAGGTTTTTGTACCACGAAGACCAAGGTAAAACGATTGCAACCGAGGTTCAAAAAAATTACTTTGAGGAGAAATGTGGTTGTGAAATTGGTAACTGGTTTGTGAAGAAACTTGGTGGTGCCAAGAACGTGGAGGAGTTTCAAAAGGTTTCTTATTGCACTATTGATGCAATGTTGGCCAGGTGCATGAATGATGGTAACGTTTTGGTGAGTAGTACATTTGTTATCGTACGCCGACTGTGTCTATTATCTGTATCCTCTTATCCAGGTTCAAGTCTATTTGGACAAAATCTGTGTTCCCGCCGAGATCCTCCAATGCGTTCCCTTCACCGGCGAACTGACTTTCGTCGATGACCAAATCCAAAATCCCAGATTTCCGATGAAATCCAACGACAACGACGACGAAAAATACGAATTGATACTTTGGATTTCACTTGGAGCAATTGGAATACTAGTTTTATTGGCGGCAATGTTGGCCGTCAGCTACTTTTCGAGCAAAAACCGAAATAAATGTTGCCAAAGGGAAAGGGATTGCAGTGGTGGCAGTACTCCTGCTTCGGACATCGTGGCGCAGATGAACACTGTGCAGGAGGTTGTTGGAAATGTTGATGCTAACGAGAACCAGAATTATAATCAGGTAGGAAGATATTGATCAACTTTGATAATTTTTTTGTTCAAGGTAAAAATTTTATGATGCCTAATAAAATTAGCATACTTTAGGCGGGGCAGGTAAAAGTACCCGTTTGAATGATATTGAAAGAGTTAGCTGGTAGTTTTTGCTGAGATTCAGACTATCTAGTTTTGCGTCGTTTATTTAATGTATCTAATATTCGTAATTTAATATATAATATTTGGTATTTAGGTAATTAGCATTAGGACATTTCTTGACATTTATTAAAACGACTTAAAATTCTCATTACGAACATTTTAATTTGTTTACATTAATTCTGACATTTTTAAAACAAAAAGGAACTCTACTGACCTTTTTAGAATAAAAGAAACTCTACTGACAAGCAAATTGTGCCATTTTTGAGATGAGCACACTCTGACATTTTTAGAGATAAATAGGAACTCCACTGCAAGCAAATGTTAAGTAAATTTACGTTTTTAGAGAAAATGGAACACTACTGACGAGCGAATTCTGTCATTTTTAGAGAAAAAAATGAGTTCTACTGACGAGCAAAAACTGTCTTTTTTGGAAAAAAGAAACTCTACCGACAAGCAAATTCTATCATTTTTAGAGAAAATGGATTTCTCCTGACGAGCAAGATCTGAAATTTTAGAGAGAAAAATGAAATCTACTCACGAGCAAATTTTGACATTTTCAGAACAAAAAGAAACTCTAGTAAAGAGCAAATTTTGACATTTTTAGGTAAAAAATGAACTCTACTGACGAGCAAATTTTGACAGTTTTAGAAAAAATGAACTCTACCGAAGAGAAAGATCTGACATTTTTAGGGTAAAAGAAACTCTACTGACAAGCAAAGCAAATCCAGATATTTTTAGAATAAAAAAGAACTGTACTAAAAAACAAATTGTTATGAACAAATTGTGACATTTTTTTTAAAAAAAGAATTCAATATAAAAAGGATCACTTGTGAAAAGTAAATTCTGTCATATTTGGGTAAAAAGAAATTTACTAAAATGCTAATAGTGACATTTTTTTAGATAAAGAGGAACTGTACTGACGAGCAAATTCGGACATTTTTAAAAGAAAAAAAAATTTCTACTGATGAGCAAATTAAATGAGCACAAATTTTTCTAAACACAGTTTTATACTCTTTTACAAAGCCCTACTACATAAAAATATTTTTTTGGAAACGCAGCATTATCATTTTATACTCAGAGTCATCATGTTATTAATACATTATTATAAATAATCTTTAAAATTAGTAATGGCAAATTACTGATTTAACAAAAATGTTCGATTTTCTTTAAGTTCAGCTCACAAGCTATTCACATTAACTCAATAAACTCTTAAAGGGGAGTGGTGTGGTAACACGATTTGGCCATAAGTTAAGAGTTGGATTTGGATACGACAAATAAAATAAAATGGTCATAGCATATAGTTTTTATATACATAGAAAGAGTTTTATACTTTTACAAAGCTAGTTTATAAAAAAATACTTTTTGTAAGCACAACATTATTCAATTTTATACTATCATTTTAGTAATACGTTTAAAGCTTAGTAGCTAACTAGCTAATTTACACTGTAATTCTAAAAGAGGAGTGATGTGGCAACACATAAGTTTGGAGTTGGATTCGATGACAAGAAACAAAATAATATGACTGTGATGTTATATTGATTTGATTGATTGCAAAGCATCAGAATTATTTAAATACCAGTGTGGGGCCAATTCTGTATGGAAATACGATCAGACCCTTTTTAAAGTAATTAAAAAAAAATAAGTAAATATTTCTGCCAGAATTGATCGAAGTAGTAATCTGCATACATGTGGAAACAAAACAATTTAAAATTATACTTCAAAAACAAAAACATTTGGACTAAACTTGCATAATAAAAATGAAGATATAAAAGACGTGACTTGTACGAAGCATATAACAAATATTGATCATATTGTTCAATATTTTTTACACATAAAGCCGGAGAATAGTGAATATATTTCATTCAATCCATATAGAATTTTTAGTAATTTTAGAGGTTACATGTTTGGTTGGTCACAGAGATATATTATACGCATTGTATGAATCGATCCGTAGTATTCTGCATACATTCACACCATTTATGCAACTAACATAAAATGCCATAATGACGTTAGTATTTCAAAGTATTTCATTTTTACATAGAAAAGTGCAAGTAATATTAATTTGTGCAAGTTGATTTATAGTGTTGTAATAATAGTTGTGTTTGTAATTATTTAATTGTTTATAATTTTTATAAATAAGTATTGTTGTGCGAGCATATTCAATTCATTTCAGTAATTCTTTCAGTCACATAAATGATATCTTTATTAAAATTGTTCCAAGAAGATTCGAAGAAATAAATTCGGCTCATACTAATCAGCTTGTTATGTCTTTTCTTGATGACACAAATCAAGTGGTATTATTTTTTATTAGTTTGTATCACATTCGTCTCGTGATTTATCTTTTTGATACAATTGGGACTGTCACACATATGCCCATTGCCAAGAGCAGCATCAATTATTAACTTCTAACTGCGATAGAAGTATTAGCAAATTGTGTGTGAATTAGCAATATAGAATGGACTTTCTATAATATAATTGACATGCACTCTCAGCTTTCATTGAGTTCTCATTTGATGTATTAGCATTCTTTCACTGGTAATTAATAAATGAACAGCGATGCTTTGTATTCAAAAATACGTATTCATTATTAATGTAACTAACCCATTTTGAATTGTTTCAGGACACTTGTAAAAACTGTAATCTCATATGGAATAAATGAGATGGATTAATTTATAATTTCTCAGCTTTTGGATCTTCCAACAAAATATTCAAATTAAATATGTTCACAGTAAATATGACTCATCATATTATCAGTTCTGGGCCAGCGGTGGCGATATCGGTTAGAACGTGGGCTAGCAGCAACTAGTCCCGGGTTCGCTGGTTCGATTTCCGCTACCGCCGTAGTAACTTTGATGTCAAATTTACACTTGAGGTTATAGATCTCAAATATAGCCTCAAGTATATAAAAAAAATGCCAGAAGATACTAAATTAGTCATAAATGGATTGGATAATTATTGGGTTGCCATCAATTCTGAAATCCATATAATAAGAAGTCAAACCAATTACTGAATGCCCTAAGTGTGACAGATTGTAATTAAAATAATAATAATAAAAAAATATTACCAGTTCTAGTTCTTCCAAAAGATGTTTATGACATCTATATTTATAATTCGAATTTCTAGTAACGATGCATTTGTTGACAATTTTGCATTCGTTGGAAAGGTCTCGGGCTCCGCAAGGTTTATAGATAAGAAAATTAGTGGTGCATGGCATCGTGGCCTAATTCAAATTGCTGGAACTTCACGCACCGTAATTAAGAATTCGAGTAATAAAAATAATCAATAATTGTTTTAAATAATTGCAAATAGATTATCTTCTTCTTCTATACTTATAAAAATAAGACTAATTTCCTTCCTGACGAAATAACTCCAGAACGCACGAACTGATTTCGACAATTTTGCATTCGTTGGAAAGGTCTCGGGCTCCGCAAGGTTTATAGCTAAGAAAATTAGTGGTGCATGGGTTATCTTCTATATTTATAAAAATAAGTCGGGATTCCTTACTGATCAGATTTTTCCTTTTCAAATATAAAACAAACAAAAAGATTCTTCATCTTTCTCACGAAATCATCTGGTGGCGAAACGGAGTTCGTCGGGTTTTCTAGTCTTATATATAAAAATGGAGCTCTCTTTCAAATGTCCAAGTAAAACTCGAAAACGGCTGAACCGATTTGACCAGTCTTAGTCTTGAAAAATTCGTGCCAATCCAGAGATGGTCGGAAAGGTGAGATATTATTTCAAATCCGCGTAGTAACTTTACATTTTTGATTTGAAAATTTTTGTTGAAGCGTAATGTAAATAAAACAATGGACGGTGGCTAATACTTGAAATGTCAAACGTTTTTGACAGATGATGTTCGATTATGTTTAATAGGATGTTTTACGTGAATATTATTTAATTATGATTAAATTGTAGCAAGTAGTTTTGTTTGTAGTTTTATTTACATACAAAAACGTTAGTAAACGGGCCGCAAGTGTTACTAGAAACTCAAAATATCAACTTTTTTGAAATGTTAATATGAAAATGCACTTTTTGGCATATTTTTCTCAAACACAAAGCTCTGAAAGATCTCATTTATATCATTATTTACTCATTGGTATTTATAAAACATTTTCTAGGTTACATTATTTTTTATTTATGTTATTTAAATTCAGAACCTAAATTTGGTATCGATCAAATGGACATTTTGTCGAATAACATTTTCCCAGTTATAATTTCCCAGAATTTATCGAAGAATAGATAGTAATATATGATGGTCCGGGGTTAAAAAGGTCCACCACCAATGTGTCAAAAATCAGTAAACTTAAGCATTGTTTAGCTCAATCAGTGGCGTAACTATAGGTTTGGCGTGGGTGGCAAAATGCCACGGGCCCCCGGCCCAAGGGGGCCCCGGCCCAAAAGAACGCATGCTCAGAAATATTTTTACATTAAATTCTAATACTTTATTTTACTTGAAAAGTATGTTTTCGTAAGAATTAGGGGCGTAACTACCGTCGTATCAGCCGTATCAAATATACGGGGCCCCCGAAGCAGGGGGCCTCCAATGACCGTAAGAAACATTAATAATATAAAAAAATCATGAAAAACTAATTAATTATGAAAACTTCGTTTAACCAAATTTAATGTCGTTAAAAAAGTACGCGAGGAATGTAAGATTATTATTTTAAATAGTTTTATTTTGTCCAGGCCACGGGGGCCCCAAATACGCGTGAAAAAGTACGCGAGGAATGTAAGGTTATTATTTTAAAGAGTTTTATTTTGTCCAGGCCACGGGGGCCCAAAATACGCCTGAAAAAGTACGCGAGGAAAGTACGCGAGGAATGTAAGGTTATTATTTTAAAGAGTTTTATTTTGTCCAGGCCACGGGGCCCCAAATACGCGTAAAAAGTACGCGAGGAATGTAAGGTTATTATTTTAAAGAGTTTTATTTTGTCCAGGCCACGGGGGCCTCAAATACGCGTGAAAAGGTACGCGAGGAATGTAAGATTATTATTTTAAATAGTTTTATTTTGTCCAGGCCACGGAGGCCCCAAATACGCGTAAAAATTAGTAAAATCTAACAAATTTTGGTTTTATTTTACTAATAACAGAAGTTAGAATAAACATGAAAATTTTCTTCTAAATAAATTTAATTTCGAAAAAAAAACATGAGCGTGTAAGAATGTAAAAATATAATTTTAGAGTGTTGTGATTTTTTTTAATATTTTCTTTAATATTATTGATGAAGCTCTATAATATGCAAATAATGACTAATAGAAAACTAACTTTTTATTAAGTTTTGAAAATACTATTGAAAATACTATGTCTCGTTCATTAAATTTTGATGATGTCATAGACACTTTTGCAGAACAGAAAGCACGAAGAAAAGATTTTAATTAATAAATACCTTATTGAAATTAAATTGTTGTTTTTGTTTCATTCCAAATTTATACATATTTTAAATAGATTTCTTCACCAAAAAGGGCCAGCGAGTATATGACGAATCTGAAGTTTTCAAAAAGTATTAAAAAGGATTTGATTGTTGAGAAAACACGTGAAAAATTGATTGTTAATGTTAGGTTATGTAATAATTATTTTTAACCCCAAAGTACTATGTTTTTTCTCTGTTGAATTCAGTCATAAAAAAATCCTTTCTATAGTTCATGTATTACAATGTTTAAACACAAAAATTTTATGTTTGATTTTCAAAGCAAAGTAGTAATTGTACTTTTAAATTATTAATTTTGACTTATAATTATTTTTATTTTTATGTTTTCTTGTACTTATACATTTTAATTTTTTTTTTCAATTTCTGTGTACATACATTTTAAATAATTTCTCAATTTAAAACCATTAAATATGAATAAGTCGAAGTAGATTTACTCATTTTTAATACAATTCATTACAAATCGTGGATATATATATATATATATATATATATATATATATATATAGGGTGGTCCTTAAAATGGTCATTTTCGAATTTCCTTGCTCCCAGGGGCTCAAATGGTTCCAAATTGATAAAAAACAATTCTCTGAAAGTTTTAGCTCTTAATATTAACGGTTAGATAGAGCGCAATTCAATCAAAGTTTGTATGGAAAGAGCATGGAAAAAATTTTGAACACGAGTGTGTTGACACTCGTAATACAACTTCCAAACTAACAACATGTTCGTTTGGAATAAGCTTTTTTATAATAAAATATATCATTCATTTTAATTTTACAATTTTTTTAAAAATTTTCATAACTCGACGTTTCATCAATTTTTTATTTCACTTTTATTTATTTTTCGTGCAATTTTGTGTTTTTGTGTTGTTTTTCAAAGTTTATTTGTATGCACTGAAGATGGGTCAAATCCAGACCCGAAACGTATGTTCTCTATAAATAAAAACATTTTTCTTTAAAACTGTTTTTTAATTACTGGATGGATGCCCAAGAAACAATTTTATTATATTATTTTACCATCTGAAGAAAAACCTCTCGCTTTATATATATATATATATATATATATATATATATATATATATATATATATATATATACATTATATATATATACATATATATACATGCACATATACATATACACACAAATGCAAACATATAATACATATATATATATACATTATATATATATATATATATATATATATATATATATATATATATATATATATATATATATATATATATATATATATATATATATATATAACATTAAATCAACACGTTCGACCAAAAATTTCGAGTTTTTTTAAATCAAATTAAAACCACTTGATTTTACTGATGGGGGGGGCCCATCAAAAAAATTTGCCACGGGCCCCGGGTGGCCTAGTTAAGCCACTGAGCTCAATATTTGAATGTAGAGGGAAAAAGATGTATAACCAGCTATAGCCTTGATTCTCATGACCATGCTATCGGGAGATAAACGTTAGTTCTTGAAAATCCATAATAAAAGTAAGTTCTTCCGTTGGTAGTTTTTTTTAGCATTAGTTAAAAGTGTAATTATTTTGTAAAATACCTTTAAAATTAAAATAAGACATTAAACCTGTTTGCCACCTGGCCATTTCAAGTTACTCCGCCTATAGGGTAAAAAGTTCTAGATAAATTTTTGAAAGACAGCAAGAAAACACATTTTTTCAATGATCAAGTAGCTGATAGTTTTACTGAACGTAGTCAGATAATTGTTCGTTTGAAATGTGTTATTTGTTGTGATATAATAAGCTTAGTTTTCGTGATATAGTTGGTATTTGCTCAAAGTCAAATTGGACCATTGTGCTTCGCCCTGCTCTACATATATACTTTTTATTAAATTTATTTTATTTCATAAAATGTTACTTGAAACTTTTCAAAAAGCAGGTCAAAGAAGAAATACTTGATTCATTTTTTGTCTTTCCTCGCAGACATTTTAAAATTTTGTATAAGCTCAGTAGTATTATTTACAATTATACACAAAATGCAGAATCTAAAAAGAATCTGAAAAACTTGAAACGTAATCAATAAGTCAAAAGACTAAAAAAGACTTGGATTGGATTATACCATGTTTTCTATAGGAAGTGTATAAAACTTCCAGACAAAATATAGACAAACTAATGGGGTTTATTGTTTTTATAATACCTCATTGTATATAGCATTCAAACAACACATCCTTATACACTGAAAGTATTAATATATTTGATTCTCTAGAAATTGTTTAGAATATACCTTACTTAGCAAAACAACGCTTGCCGGGTCAGCTAGTATATATATATAACCATAACAATTATATCACAACAAATAACACATATCAAACGAACAATTATCTGACTACGTTCAGTAAACTGCCTTCTACTTCATCATTGTAGAAATGTGCTTTTTTGCTGTCTTTCAAAAATTTGTTATCCAGAACTTTTTACCCTACAGGCGGAGTAATTTGAAATGGCCAGGTGGCAAACAGGTTTAATGTCTTATTTTAATTTTAAAGGTATTTTACAAAATAATTACACTTTTAACTAATGCTAAAAAAACTACCAACGGAAGAACTTACTTTTATTATGGATTTTCAAGAACTAACGTTTATCTCCCGATAGCATGGTCATGAGAATCAAGGCTATAGCTGGTTATACATCTTTTTCCCTCTACATTCAAATATTGAGCTAAACAATGCTTAACTTTTCTGGTTTTTGACACATTGGTGGTGGACGTTTTTAACCCCGGACCTTCATATTTTACTGTCTATTTTTCGATAAATTCTGGGAAATTATAACTGGGAAAATGTTATTCGACAAAATGTCCCTTTGATTGATACCAAATTTAGGTTCTGAATTAAAATAACATATATAAAAAATAATATAAACTATAAAATGGTTTATAAATACCAATGAGTATATAATTATACAAATGAGATCTTTCAGAGCATCGTGTTTGAGAAAAATATGCCGAAAAGTGCATTTTCATATTAACATTTCAAAAAGATTGATATTTTGAGTTTCTAGTAACACTTGCAGCCCGTTTACTAACGTTTTTGTATATAAATAAAACTACAAACAAATCTACTTACTACAATTCAATCATAAATAAATAATATTTACGTAGAACATCCTATTAAAAGTAATTAAACATCATCTGTCAAAAACGTTTGACATTTCACTTATTAGCCACCGTAGTCCAGTCATTTTAGCATTTCACCTCGGAATGTGAGATAACCAGCTGTAAGTTTGTAAATGGTTGTATATTGACACCCTAAATGTTGTCTCAAAACCTACATATGGTAGAGTGTGCGCAACTATTAAATTTCGGGGTCAAAGGTCACAAAAATCGCGGTTTTTCGCTTCTTTTGTGAATATCTCATTTCCGATGGGTTTTTTTGCTATTTATATTTACTATCAATATTGTAGAATACAAAATTCTCTACAAATTTTGTTTGAAAATTTTTTTCATACAGTGAACCGTTTTCGAGATAGAGGGCGGAGAGCGCGCGGTCATATCATCCCTTCAGGTCAACCGATGCCTTCGGTCAAAAACGCGCCATATATAGTTGAAGAACTAACGATAGATCAATGATTATAAATATTTGTCAATTTTTATTAACTACTAGCCGACCCGATAGACTTCGTTCTGTCAAAAAAATTTGTAATGTGGCGGTGTTTTGTTCCTACCTTTTTTCTATTCTTTCTATCCCTGGTAATAATTCGGTGTCAATTAAAAATAATTAAATAAAACACAATAAGCATTTAAAAGTAAGTAATTTTAATCATTTAAATCATAATTCAAAAATCAGTTCAATTTTCATTGTAGTGCTTTGTGATAAACGATGTTTTTTGTTTGATTACCTGGCGCATAGACAAACAAAACTGATGGTTTTCCAATAGGGGAACAGACAACATACAATTTTCCATGTGAGAAACATGGGTTTTCCAATGGGTTAATACCACAAACACTTAATGATACCCATAGATAAATAAGTATAAATAGATGGCAAACACGGCCGCTTTGATGTTACATCAATTATAATTCTTTCAGCATTCAATAGATGTCGCCACCAACTGTAGCACGTAAATATACCATTAGGTTCAATTCTAGATAAGATTTATTTGAATATATAATATAGAAAAGATACTCCTGATTAATTTGACTAAATGAAATTAGAACAAAATATACGCGTATCAAATATATTTTCAACAAAATCACAAATATCTTGTAAAAAATCTATGATGAGATAAAATTAAACATTTTTTCCATTAAAAAAATATATATTTCAATATATAAAAAATATAAAATTGGTCATTTATGTGTACTATATCTAGAGAGACTGTATTTTAAACTATGTGTGCTGAATTTGAAGCACACCAGCACCATCTGTTGAATGCTGAAAACACTCAAACCGTGTAACGCGTATTTGTTCTATGTTTACCTCCCATGATACCATAAACGCACTGGAAACTGTAGTCGTTTAATCTTAAATGGCACATCAGTCGGAAACATTGGGATGCACGGTGCGAGAACATCTTCTGCTTAATACTATCATTTCAATATAGTTGCTTCCATCACGTTGTTTGGTAGTTTTTTTTATCGCTAACCTTGTGCCGTTGCAAAGGCGCGGTTGGTCGATATTTCGCAACATTATAATTGCCGATCCAACCTTTAACTGAAGATTGTGAGGTGACAATCCTAGCAAATCCAGAAAACTCCGGTGGATCGTCTTGATTAGTTGCCGAATCAACTGATTCGCCTGTAATTTGGTCTTGAATTTTGAAATTTAATTCATTTACATCAATGATTTTGGCTGCCAATATAGCTCGTTAATTAATAGAAAGATATTTCTATGTTTATATAAATATATTAAAAATTAGATTATCAAAAACTACACAAAATGTCATGACATAGATCATTGTTTTTTCTACAAATTTCGTTGCCTACTTGATTAAAAAAAAAAGGGCTGTTTTTAGGGTTTTCCCGGCAATTATTCGATTTTTTCTCGCCGTTAGAACCATCCTTAGATTTCAACGAACATTTTAAAAAAAGAATTGGCCAAATGGGTCCAGGCGTTGTTGAGTTATGCGCTTACTAACACATTTTGCGATCCATTTTTATATATAAGAAGATTATATTATATTTTATTATTTTTTCCTAACCTATCCACTTTTTATTCAGTATTAATTTATTTAACAACACTTACCTGCCCATGTAATTGCAGAATTGTTAATGAATATATCTTTTTATTAGAAAATATCATTTGATACATTTATTTTTTTTTAAGTAAAAAAATGAAATAAAGGGTACAAAAACTAGAATTTATATAAAAAAAAGTTCCATCTTCGTTAATGTCGCTCTGGTATGGTAGAGCATTGAAACAAACTTTCTCATTACATTGGCCACAAGCTAAAGAGCATTGCAAGCTCGCTTTCCTGCATCCCTATCGCGAACCACAACCACTCTTGCAGTTGCAGAAAATTGTATTTAGCAAATGTTCTGGAGCAGGTGGTAAAATTGTCATGATAGGCTCCAGAAAATCGTTTCGCATTGCCCAACCCCATACCTTTGGTTCCAAATCATGCCCTAACCAAGTTTGAACTTGATAATATACACATCGAGATGTTGACGAGTAGCTGCACTTGTTGGTGGAATATTTGCAAGCTGAACAGGTTTATTAAGTTTTGTAGACTTGACGTAATGCATATAACGAAAACGATCGAGACTTTTCACGGATTTCGGAGCATTATAGATTGCCAACAAGGTTTGAGTTTCACTCTCTAATAATCTTTGGGGCGAACAATTTCGATCCTCAAATGCTTTAGCTAGTTGATCCAAACTTGTCAATTTCTCAAAAACTTTTACAAATGTTTTTTCCCCCTTTTTAAAAAGCCCAGAAGTTGTGTCACATCCACTTAATGCGTGCAGAAATAAAATATGTGTTTTGGAATGAGTATAATTATCAAAATTTTTAGTCGAGTATATTTCCGTTTTTACATTTCCTGTCCCAAATTTTTCCAAGGAAATTTCTTTTGCGTGAGACAGGGTACGCACAATTAAAATGACGAGTAAATCAATATCTTGTCCTATTATAATTGCAGTTTTTCCAGACATTAATTCTTGAATTGCATTTCAACAATAACATCCGCATCATCTCTGGCTTGTTTAGTAGTTATATTTGCAGCCTTTAAATTTTCCATTAACATGTTAATGAGCCTATTTATTTTATTTTAATTTGATAAAAAAAATTCTTGAGAAACTGGTACAACTATTGTTTTATCGAAACATACTTCATATGATTTTAAAAGTGCAGTTCTTCTCAGCTGCTCCATAGCTTTTACGTTCTTACTGTAGTCTAAATATCCGTTAAATACAAGAATTATTTTGGACCCGTAATGCCTTTGTTAATAATTTATGTATTCATCAAAAATAATAGAAAAAGTATCTTCTCTGCTCCATACAGCATGGTGAGGAAGAAATCCGCCATCAATAATGAACGTCACTCATATTGTCATACAATGACAATTTTGTTGTTTTTCTCATTATTATCAAATAGAGCTGTTGGATACGGACTCAATTCATATTGAAGATATTCTTCAAGATTACTTTCAAATTGTTTGCTGACAGTAATTTTTTGAAAATGTAATGATTGATGATTTTCTATTTAAAATTTTAAGAGTGTTTATGGGACAATAATCATATCATGATTTAAGATTTTTCCTTAATTATTTTTAATTTTAGGAAACAGTGATCAGTATTATTGAATAGATATAGATTCAAGGCATTAAGAAAATGATAAAATATAATATAGTAGTTAATAAAAATTGCCAAATATTTATAATCATTGATCTATCGATAGTTCATCAACTATATATGGCGCATTTTTGACCGAAGGCATCGGTTGACCTGAAGGGATGCTATGACCGCGAGCTCTCCGCCCTCTATCTCGAAAACGGTTCACCGTATGAAAAAAATTTTCGAACAAAATCTGTAGAGAATTTTGTATTCTACACTATTGATAATAAACATAAATAGCAAAAAAAAACCATGGGAAATGAGATATTTACAAAAAAAAGGAAAAAACCGCGATTTTTGTTACCTTTGACCCCGAAATTTAATAGTTGCGCACACCCTACCATATGTAGGGTTTGAGACAACATTTAGGGTGTCAATATACAACTATTTACAAACTTACAGCTGGGTATCTCACATTCCGAGATTCTTGCCTAATTTAACCTAAAATGACTGGGCTACCGTCCATTGTTTTATTCAAGGTACGCTTCTATAAAAATTTTCAAATTAAAAATATAAAGTTTCTACGCAATTTTGCAATAATATCTCATCTTTCCGACCATCTCTGGATTGGCACGAATTTTTCAAGACTAAGACTGGCCAAATCGATTCAGCCGTTTTCGAGTTTTACTTGGACATTTGAAAGAGAGCTCCATTTTTATATATAAGATATATATAAGGGTAAATTTAGTAAAGGTAAGATGAAGAGGAAGAGGAAGATTATTGTGAGTAGTTACTTTTATAAAATTCTTTGTATCTTTGACTATCTTTGACTAATGTTTTTGCTGCTGACACAGAATGGAATTTAATTTTAAATTCCGGACAGATTTCATGGAAAAAGCAGTCTATAAATAAAGAACGGAGTACTGTTGATCAAGGCACACAGCCAGAGAACCTCTGCCTGCAGATGTCTTGATGGAAGGATTGGCACGCATAGAAAGTAAGTAATTTATAGTTATTGTGTTCTAATTATTATTTATTCTTATCGATTTTTTAATAAATTCCTTTAAATACTTTGTAAAGGAGAATAAAATTTATAATGATTCTGTTTTAACTGCTATAAAGGCACCACCTCGCAATAGTGTCCAGCAGGAGGGAAAACAACATCTGTGAAAAGTTATTACCTTCAAAAACTACAGAAAGTATTTTAGACTGCGAAGTACTCTTGCAGAATGATCTGGAAAAACCAGAATGGGTGAGTTTTCGCGCAATTGGGGCGCAAGATTTTTTTTCATTGAAGCTGGGGGGAGAGGCGGTGTGCGACAAAATTTGTAAACCACTGCTTAAATCTATCCTTCTTCAACTATATAGTCAATGTTTTTAAATTTTGGCGCCATTAGATATATTTCTAATGTCGTCCAACCTGAACGAAGTAGAAGTGTCATGATTCATCAAGAAATTAGTTCATTTTGGGATCGTACTTCGAGCCGAAAACATAATTCCAAAAAGGTAAGTGTTAGTATTATATCATATAAAAAAAAACTAATTAATAAATATTAAAGCATATTTATTATCCATTCATAGGACTTACGTTAACTGTTGAGAATTAAAAAACATTAAAAATGCCCGATAACTTGAACATCCCTACACGTGAAATTTGTAGTAAAATTTTTACGTCAAAATACAACTTAAATAGACATAAAGAGATTCACATGAACGCATTACCATTTAAATGTAATGTTTGCCATTAAACATTTTCACAGAAAATGATATTTAAAAGACACGAAAATGAAATACCAAAAGAATCTGGGTTTTTGGCTGATAATAATTTAACTTTATATGTATTTGAAGACAATAAAAAAGGAATAAAAAAAACTTTATATGTAAACTCACTTCTTGCATTTACCATCATATAGTCAAAGTAATACAAAGTCATTAAATGTAAATGAGAACAGTAGATGTGAGAGATGCAATGGAAACATGTAGCAAAAAATCAAAAACAAAAAGTTCAGTCAATTTTTACCTATGCAAGAAAAACACTTAAGAAATAGATTTAGCGATTCAGGAAATTAATCAGTTAAAAAATGAAGAATCATTAATAAGCCTCAACAAGACAATCTCAACAAATAATGATGAATTGGAAATAACAGAATACCCTACATCATGTGAAGATATTTTAAAAAATAGTCTATTTTATAAAGACTTTTTGATATTAAATGTGAAATTGTCAAACATATGCCGAAGGAAGGATACAAAAATTCTTTCTTTAACCCGGCATTTTCAAATTACATATTATTCCAATTATACCTTTGTGGTGAGGTCTAATGCTAGACAACGACAGAAAACATTTGTATTCAAATGCTGTTGTGGAATCATATTTTAATACATTAAAGAACAATGTCTGCCATGGTGTTAAAAATATGAAGATGGGACGTTGTATGAACATAATTAAGAATTATATCGAGTATTGCAATAATGATTTAATAAATAGATCTCCTTGATTAAAGAAACCTAATTCTGAGAAAAGTAACGAAAGTTATATTAGAGAAGAAATAGAAGTCAGGAGAAGTAAAGCAGGAAAAACAATATTAAACGTTTGAAAAAAAAAACAATACAAAGACATTAAATGTAAATGAGGACCATGACATATCAACAGTAGATGTGAGAGATGCAATGGAAACATGGAACAAAAAATCTAAAAGTTCAGTCAATTTTTACCTATGCAAGAAAAACACTTTTTCTTTAAATAAATGCTTGAACATGAATAACTCTGCTGACTCTGGTGCAGAATTAGTAATAGAGATTTGTATCATAACTGTGTAGCTAAAGATTTCCATTTCTACATAAAACACTACTTACATGATAAGAATATCTGTGCATTTACCATCATATAGTCGATGTTTTGTAAGATCAACAAGTATGAATTAAAACTTGAATTGCGGTAACATACAACACACTATCATGTACAAACTATAAAACTAGAATTTTTAATAAAACCCATCGCTGAATAATTGAATAAAAAATTTCGTTTCTTAATCAATAAGAATGCTCAAGTCATATTTATTTATGAATTCGTTGTATTTATATGATCATTATAATAGCCGTCCAGTAAACGTAAAAGTATTGCATATATAAATAAACATACACATATATTTAGCATATATTAAATATTTGAAAAAAGGTATTTTGACTTTGTTTAGTTTTTATGAAGTTGATTATTGTGAACTGAACGACTAATATATGAATACACATTAAATATTGATATATAGTACAAATTTGTGCAAACTTTTTTATATCCGATTTCAGAAAATGTGGAATAAGACAAAACTACTCCTATGGTTATGACATAATTTAACACTATCGAATACAGTATGGAAAATTTTGCTCATAATTTGATTTATTTTGAGATCTAATGTAAGATTCCATTCTTGGTAATTTTGTGTTACACTTTTCCAAGCATTTTCTTCCATTTATTTTTTTTTATTAGCCTATATAATTTGTTTATTTATTTACTTCGGAGCTATATATTCATTTTCAGATTAATTCTCTGCTAATTTTTGTTCATAAGCTCGGCATATTATTTATTTTCTTTTTTTCAGCTTTGTTCTGATAATGAATTATCCTGATCCTGTTACTAACAATAATTTTATTATACCATGTTTAGCAACTTACTGATAGTATACATAATATTAAATTACAATATGTACTACAATATGGTACATTTACATCTACATACGTACAGTACATTTGAATCTTTATACGTAGAAAGACAGTATATCTAGCATAAAATTCATTTTATAGAATCATATTGTAACGACAATTGGTATTGTCGTCAAAAGGGTTGCATAACCACCAGTGCAATGGAACTCCCCCACTACTAGGGATGCCAATATAAGGTCCAGTCTGGGGTTGAAATGTCAGCATTAAGAATTGTATCATCCTCTGAGGAGGTCAGTGGGTCCACGCGCCAGGCGCTGGACCCGCTTTGTGTAGTGGTGTGTGTGTTGTGCCAGGAGAGGAGAACCCGTTCCAGCAAAGGTCAGATGCATTATTGTTAATTAAAAACTATTCCCTCCGTCCGTTCTCCGTCGTTAGCGTTATTAGTTATCAGTTAGTATAACCCGTTGTCCGCGTAGTATATTCCGGTACTTCGTTATACTATGCTCAGTTAGTATAGTAATTAATAGTAATCACTCAGCACGTTAGAATTTAAGTATAGAACATGGCTGTGCGTAGGCACAGCCATGCCCTCAGATTTGTAATAATAATTTGTAATAATTAAATAAGATAGAAGTACATTCTCTTTCATTCGCGTAGTTAGTTAGCTTTTCCACAGGTAATTACAGGGTGGTTATAGAAGTCGGGTTTAGGAGTTGGTGTAACCCTTTCTAAATGGGGATGCAACGCTAAGACGTAATATTTGGTAGTCGTTGCAATCCCCCAGAAAGGGAGTATCAAACCACTATTTAATCCGTCACAATGGAGTTAGCGCATTCGATTTCCCATAAACCCCTCTCACAAATTTTTAATAATTTTAATAATTAATTATTTTTATTAAAAGCTAAGCGAGTCGCTCCCACTAGTTACGTGTATAAGTTACGTTAATTTTCATGATAGATGTTTTTTTGTTATAGTACGTTTTTCGGTAAATTTAGTAAACTTTAAAATTTGAATATTGCGTAAATAACGTGATAATTATAATTGTATCTTATATGTGTATTACTATTTGTGCTTATCTGTGTATTTTTATTGTGTACTTTTCGCGGTGACGTGGTAGTTTTATTGTTAATAGAATTTTACTACGTTAAAATATAAGTGATTTTTTCTCAATATATTTTGAGAATGGAATTTTAATAAATGTAATAATCCAGTTTGATTTTGTTTAACCAAATATATTGTTTTGGCTGCAGTTTGCGTCGATGTTATAATTGTTTCCTAATATTTGTTAAGAATTAGTTCTAAAAAGCAAATAAAATTATCGAATTTAAAGTTATTTTAATTTATTTAAATCTCTTAAACTTATATTTATTTAACCTATTTAAGTTTATAATATTACGAAAAACGTTAAAAGTATTATATTTATTTTTAAAATCAGATTTCATTTAATTGTTGTGTGTGCTCATTCTATTTTTTTTTCTTTTTTTTTCTGGATATAATATTACAAAAAATGCAATTAATTTTATTTTAAAAAGGAATTTATTTACTTGTTGTGTTTTGTTCCATTTTGTTCCCCCTGAATATATAAAAAAAGCTCGGTCAAATATTCATATCAATTTCAATTTCTGTAAAGTCATATATAATTCGTCAGTTTTTGAGTCGTTTCAAGTGTTTTGTTTTGATAGTCTAGTTCGAAAGATCTTTGCCCAGCAAAATATATTGCATTTTCTTCGTAAAACTTAAGTTTCGTAAAACACTTGACCTAATGCCACACACAAATCGTTTTTTTTTTCTTGTCTTCGAAAACAGTTAATAGGCAAATATTATGTTTCAGTAATACTTAGTATTATTTTTCATTGACATGTTTATATACAGATCTTAAATTTATTGTTTTCTTTTGACAATCCTAACGTCTCTGTTATGTCTCAGCACTTGACAATTTTTGACCCTATCGACGGGGTGCCGTAGTGCCGTACGCAACGCGACAGAACCGTTAAGTTTTTTTGCACAGTTTGCGGCGCCAGTCGCATACTTGAAATAATCCGTACTCAAAAGAAAAAACTTTCACTTTTCGTATATTCTTTTTTTTTCATACTTGTGGCGATATCAAGCAGGCTTTTTTTGATTTGTAAAAAACAATCGGACATGTCATGTATATTTTTGATATCGAAACATTTTTATAGTTAATAAATTTATATTTTTTCAATGTTGGGAGTTTCTAATTTAATATATTGTCATAATCATTACTACTCCCACATTGGTGACTCACGACGATGGAGATGAAGATAAAGGAGTTTTATTTTTCGAAGATTTAAGAAAAATTGATTTTGACGCAGCACCATAATCACTGGTCTTCAGTGACGACCTATAAGGTATGTCCAGTCCAATCATCATAGTTAACGCACTTACTATCTGGATCAGACTTCCGAGGTTACTCATTTGGTATACCCAGACCTCAGTGTTTATTGCTGACAGAAAAAATAATTTGGAGCCTGAACTTTTCATTGGAATGCAATTCAACCTCTCTTTCTCTGTTAACTCAACAAATCGTCTTATAATGCTACCTCCCATTATCGGTGACAACGACGAATCAAAACAAAATTTGACATAATTTATTGGATTCCACAATTCTGGACTCTTATGTCAAAGAAACCAATGATCCTGATTTGGATAAAGAGCCAACTTCTTTCTCCTGATCGGAACTCATCTGATACGAATGCAACGCTTGCAGAAATGGAAACTGTACCCATAAATTATGCATTCTAAACATTAAGTTATTCTGATATAACTAATACCCATTAGATCGAGAACATTATGCAGAATACGGAGTTGATGGCAGTCAAATCACCACATACGGTGGATCTGCTGACGAAACATGGAAATTTGTAATTGACCAGTATTACAACCCTGGTCTGCTATAATCTGCTTTCCCACCACATTTTTATAACGTTTTCCCTGTATTTTTTTTTAAACTGTGAGATCAACACTGGGCAGGGAGTGTGTGGCGATATCAAGGCAGGATTTTTTTGATTTGTAAAAACAATCGGACATGTCATGTATATTTTTGATATCGAAATATTTTTATAGTTAATAAATTTTATATTTTTTTCTTTTTTGGGAGTTTCTTCTAATTTAATATTGTCATAATCATACTACTCATCCACTTACTACTACATATAATATAATATTTTTATAATTAAGTAGTACAGATAACCGCAAATAGTATTGAGGTGTTTTTATTATAATTTAATTTTTTTTATTGTCGTTTTGTATGTGTTTCGTTAATCTTGTTCGCGATGTTTGATGAACCCTGTAATTACAATAATTTTTTTTTCTGAGATGATTCGCGAATGAGACAGAATTACTTAGATTAGAACATGATAGGTACAGGATAGTCAGAATAATACATAATTTATTCTAAGATTTTATTATTTTGTAGTTTGTATTCTCTTAATAAGTTAGGAAGATTTTCATATTTTTAGTTAAGATTTTATTAGGTATAGGATTATTAGAATACATAAGTTATTATGTCAGTAAGATTGTTTTTTTTTCTTGTTGTGTGTACTTTCTTAATAAGTTAGTAACATTTTAGTTAGGATTTTGATAGGTTTTAGGATATTTGGATTAGTTTTTTGTTCTATATAATTTAAACATGGATTTTATAATCCAAAAATTGGCATAAGTTTTGTTTTTTTATAATCATGAAAGTGACATTAATTGAGTTTTGTATCGTCGGAGAATAACTAAAGAGTTAGCAATATTTTTTAAAAATGGAGTATGTTTGTTTGTTTTTTCTTGTGTGTTCATCACGGAGGGAATAGTAGTTAGCATGTCTATGATTGAAAATGAAGTGAATTTTCGAGAAACGCGCGCGGTTAACAGGGGCGCAAAAGGCCGCGTATGTGAAAAAAAAAAATGCGTAGGAGAACGCAAAGAGTTTAAAAAAAAAAGTATTAGCAGCAGAAGTGCCGAACCAAGATGTTAATGTTATTTCGAGTTTATTGTAACTTTTTTCTCTTAATCGTCACCATCATAGACATGCTAATTGTATCTGACCAGCTGGAGGGTTCTGTAATAAATTTGTATTATGTAATTGGTTTGTAGTATTAGTATGTTTTTTAATCGTTTTTTTTCTATATTTTAATGTCGTATATTTTCGTGTTTTTTCAGTAGGGTGATGCAATAATGAATTTAGTTTTATCGATTTTAATATTGTACTTTTCTATTTTTTTTTCTTATTCGGTATTTTTACGCGTATTAATGGCGTTCTCATTCCCGCCGGAACGTCATTGCTTAGTGCTCAATTCGCGGCTTCATCTATTTGATCTTATTTAATAATTAATAATAGGATACGACTTTTCACCATAATTCATAATGGCAGCTAAGGCGATCAGTTCGACCGACGTATTATGTGGCTTGGAAACCAAAGGCCTAGAAAACCTTGGTTAAATAGAGCGGGTGGGCAGGTGACATTTCCCTTCGAAAAGTCGTATTTCTACGAACACAGAGGCAATTGCAAAGGTAGAACCCGGATTTGCAATATACGTATTTGTAGTTCGGCAATTAGATGAACGTTCATGTATTGTTCGGAATGATACGTGAACGGCTAAAGGCATTTTTTTCGCTTTCTTTTCTTTTTCGCTTTTTACTAACTATATTTTTTTTTGTTGATCATACTAATTTCTTTTTTTATACTAAGTTTTAGGTTGCATTTTACTAATTTTAATATTTTACTATTTCATAATGAATTAGCTTTATATCATACGCGTAACTTCGTCATTTTTTATTGTTTTTATCCTACTTATCATTATTGCATTATCCGCTTTGTTCGCCATTTTTTTAATATACTAGATTTTGTTTTTTTTTATATATATATATTTGTCGTTGTGTCGTTTTTTTTTTCACCGCGCATCGCGAAAGGTTTGGTTTGGTTTACGGATAGAGTTGATGGCCTATGTTACAAGGCGGTGAAGGTAATGAGAGTATAGAGGGAAAATTTTTAGGTTATAGTGGCCCTATTGTTTATGAATTATTATATAATAGGTTTATATCATGTTAAGTATGATAATGAGTAAGGATGAATATAAACTATTATTTTCGTCGTATGTTTTTTGTTGTTCACTGATAATGTTACCGTAAATCAAACCAAACAAACGTTTGTAGTGTATTACCGCGTTTATACCGGCGGCGTTTTGATTAATTTGCGTGACGCCCTTTTATATGGACATATTACGATTTTATTTTTATTGAAAATACTTTAATTCTGTCTCGTCAATAGTTATTGGCTCGTGTTTTTGACCGCCCAATCCAGATTAAGGGATCCGATATGGCAACAAAATGGTTCATGGTGGCATGATGGCAATAAAAAATTAATTTAAGGAGCTCCTATAGGTTGTTAGATAGTATTAACTTCGTACTTCGTTAGATTTAAATTAATTATACTCATAAATACAAATATGTAAAAGGAAAGATTGTGTCGTAACCATTATCATCATTTTTTTTTCTACTACAACGTAGAGTAGGCCTGCTGCCTAGTGACGTAGCGCTAGTCCGGGCGGCCGAGGCAAGCGACAGTACGGTAGTGTTAAACGAGCTGGACTCGATTCACAAGATTTTTAAATTAGTGCGACACAGTCTATATTAGTAGATCGAGAAATCGTTTCGGTCTAGAAGCGAAAGATAAAGAATTAGCGGTTAAAAAATAAAAATTACTTTTTTATTCTTAATCTTTCCCTCTTGCAGATTACTCTTAGATAAGAAATAGGAATAAGTTTAGAGTTAGGTATGATATACAAGGACTGTTATATCACTCAGATTTGGGATGGTTGTTGAAAGTAAGTTTGCCATTTCGAGTACATAGTAGGAATATAAGTATTAAGGCTTATATCGGAACGCCATATCGGATTTACGCTTTTGTTTTATGGTTATATATATGAGTTGAAAGCTGGGCCCAGTAGTCCACGAGCGAGGACCATTGAGATGTCCGAATCGATGGACGCGTACGGTTTCAATCGGGGAAACCGCCCTTAATCAACCCCGCAGCCATCGAATTATTATGTGAATTATTATGTATTATGGATTATTATGGATTATTTTTGGGAAGGTACCTTCAGCGAAGACCGGGATGGCGACATAGGTCGCAGCACGCCATCTCCCGTCAAGGGGGAAATTTGGGGTACTTTTGTGCCGGGCTGAGGAACCCCAGGTGTGTCCCGCTTACATAGGTGTTAAGTGTAAGTGCCATTTGTTTTTGGGTGGGCTAGACGGTCGGTCTAGAGATATTATTATTGGTATGGGGCTCTGCGGGGGGAGCAATGAAGGAAAACTAGATCCTAGCCCCCATCTGTGGTCTTGTATTTGGGGGGCAATCACACCAGTAGAGGCTGAATTACGGTAAACGTCGCGTCCGTAAAAGTAAACTGGTTATTTAAAAAATTGAATTTTGTAAATTGATGTACTTATATTTTTTGTTTCTTGTTTATTGTCATATTAGTTTCGTTTTTTTTTTCCTTCTTGTCAAAGTTTTTCCGCGCGTTACACAGTAAAAGATTGTCCATATCATCGGGTTCATGATTTCTGGCGAACTGATTTATAATTCGGGCTACGGTTATTCCATTAATTCTAATACTACAACCAAGAAAATAGGTGACAGCACACGCACATAGGATAAGATTGCGTTTCAAGGAAACGTGTTACGAAAAATTGTACGAAAAACGATTGTACTTCGAATATTTTTTTTTTATTAAGTTCTTGTCTTTTGTTAGTCTGTGTTATATAACTATTTTTTTTCTAAGTCTAGTTTTTTTTTGTATTTGCTGAGTACGGTTTTTCCTAACACGGTTTCTTTGAGAACGAAATCGGTTAAGATAGTTTTAAGCAAACGGACTTATTTTTGTATGGTAAGTTTTGTGTTACCGAAGGATTTTGTTTTTGTTTTTTTTTTGTATTAATGATGTTGATGTATTTTTACCAGGATTCTAGGAATATCTGACCGGAACCACAACGCTTAAAGGATGGCCAGCACACAACCACAACTACAATCGTCGTCTAGCAGCCAAGGCTCACACTTGAGCAAAGCCAACCAAGTTAAACTAGCCAACCCAAAGACGAGGACCAAAGGGCAAGACAGGACCCTAGAAAGAACACCGGAACAACACGGAAAAACCAGGAGATGGCAATAATTTCAACTTTGGATTTAAGAGCCGAGGCCGGCTCTAGTGTGACAGGGGGGCGTGTAACGACAATTGGTATTGTCGTCAAAAGGGTTGCATAACCACCAGTGCAATGAAACTCCCCCACTACTAGGGATGCCAATATAAGGTCCAGTCTGGGGTTGAAATGTCAGCATTAAGAATTGTATCATCCTCTGAGGAGGTCAGTGGGTCCACGCGCCAGGCGCTGGACCCGCTTTGTGTAGTGGTGTGTGTGTTGTGCCAGGAGAGGAGAACCCGTTCCAGCAAAGGTCAGATGCATTATTGTTAATTAAAAGCTATTCCCTCCGTCCGTTCTCCGTCGTTAGCGTTATTAGTTATCAGTTAGTATAACCCGTTGTCCGCGTAGTATATTCCGGTACTTCGTTATACTATGCTCAGTTAGTATAGTAATTAATAGTAATCACTCAGCACGTTAGAATTTAAGTATAGAACATGGCTGTGCGCAGGCACAGCCATGCCCTCAGATTTGTAATAATAATTTGTAATAATTAAATAAGATAGAAGTACATTCTCTTTCATTCGCGTAGTTAGTTAGCTTTTCCTCAGGTAATTACAGGGTGGTTATAGAAGTCGGGTTTAGGAGTTGGTGTAACCCTTTCTAAATGGGGATGCAACGCTAAGACGTAATATTTGGTAGTCGTTGCAATCCCCCAGAAAGGGAGTATCAAACCACTATTTAATCCGTCACAATATTTATACACTTTTGAGCTGCACATCATCCAGTAACTGCATTATGTTTTTAATACAATGAATAAGACCATGTATGGATAATAATGCAGAATATTCATAATATTGCAGAATAACGAACGTAGAAATGAATTTTAAAACTGTGATTGGTAAATGCAGTTTACGTGAAAACCATATAAAAAATCGCCAACTATAGGAGACCTTCTTCTAGAATTCTGAGTACATTGAATGTATTTACATTTGAACTTGTGTTGAAGATGAAGCTTGGTAAATATATATATTGTAATCTTCCTGGTATTGAGAGTTTGTACTTGAAAATTACTACCCTTGTAGAGAGGTAGCAGAGAGTTTCGTGGGACTAATTGTTTACTTCCAAAACTCCGCATAAGAACATTTGTAATAAATAATCAATAAATATATCTTCTTCAATTAGATCTGAGTGACAAATTGATAGTGTAATTAGAACAGCACCAAATACATAAATTATGACAATAAATCAGTGTTTCACACAGTCCACTGCTACAAAGGTTAAACTAACCTAGCATCTTGAGTTAATCGGAGGAGAGACTCAATACTTAATTTTGCAATAATCTTGATATGATATTGTGATCTAAACAAAAATTTTATCTTAATTATTTTTCCGATCAGATAAGAACTTTTTCACCATATTATGGTTAGCTTAACTGTATTGTCAGTACTATCATTTCATATTGTACTGATGTTTTTTTTAACCATATTTAACCAATGCTGGTCTCCATTTCACAGTTATTGGGGTTCTGCGGTATGATAACTAATATTTGCCGAATATATAAACAAATACCATGAATTTTTTTGGAATTCACCAAAATCTCGAACATCATTAAATACTATTCAATTTTCAATTTCAATACAAACCAAATTATGAGCAAATCAAGCATTGTATTCATATATTTTGAATAAATCCCAAAATAAAAAAATCGAATCTAAATCAACTAATTCAGAAATAGAATTTTGCACAAATTTGTTAACCTTCGTAAGCTGCAAAAAAAGTTTTAAAGCCAAGTTAATTACTGTTTTTAAGAAAAATTTACATAAAAAAGCGTATATATTTATTTGTATAATAATAGTGTTTTGTACGTTCCATGAGCTTCTACATATATCTATATATATACTTTCACGACTAAAAATTATAAAAAAAAAATCTTCAAGGTAACATTTCTTTTGAAACTGTAATAATTTATAAATTATATTATGTAATACTTTAGGAAATGTGAATTATTTTAGAAAGAAAATTGAAATTAATTGAAACCCAAACCATAAAAATAAAAAGCATTAAAAATAATGCATTTTTGCACCGATCAACCGTTATATTAAATGTTATTTAGATATAACATATGCATTTAGCAGGAGCATTTTCTTAATTTAGTTCAGATTTTTTAAATTTAGTTTAGAGCAGATTGATGAAATGCCGACGACTTCGTTTCGTCGTAAGGAAACAAAACGAGACAAATTGACAAACAGACTTCTACAACAGGAAAACTACTACAACAGGAACAGGAAAAATCTCGAGAAATGAAAATGGCAGAAATTTTCGGAAAAACTCTCGAATTGATGAATCCGAGACAAAAAGAAATCGCAATTAGTTTAATACATCAATTGATGTGTCATGGGATTAACAATATTCTATCAGAGCATACGATTAAAATGAATTGGCTAAATCATAATTATCAATAAATTATATTTTGCATTTGAGTTATTTAAAATATTTCTTTTTACTTATTTTACCCGACAGGACGAAGTCTTTTTCACATACAAACGTAGAATCAATTTGAGCTTTATTGCTATTATATAAAGTTCATATTGAATTACAAGCCCTCACTGTATACTCCTCCTAAACGATTATTCGGATTTTGATAAATCTTTCTGAAGTTTGTTAAGGAAATTTTCCAAAATTTTCCAATAATACTCATCAATTTCTATATATTAGTATTTTGCGTAAAAAATAATTAAAATATAATTTAGCAAAGTGTATGGTCTTTAGATATGTGATAGATACATTTTTATATGAAAAAAATTTTGATTTGAATATATGCGGCACCCACGAATAACAAATTTGATTAGAAAACGTATTACGTTCTATTTCATAGAAAATGATCTCTAAATTTACAAAAAAAGTTTAGGATCTATTCCTAAAATGAATTGTCGTGACATTTTATCGAGTTTAAAATTTTGACATTCTGAAAAATTTGCCGCCTCCTAAATTGGGCCGCCCTAGGCCCGGGCCCAGCACTGAGTATATGCCAACATTATTAGATATAATATACATATATAATAAAATAGTATAAACATAATCAGAAGAGTGGCTGACCGCTGAGTTGCCCTCTCGAGAAAAGTGGTAGGCTGAAAGTAGATTCTGTCCGCTTTTTTATTTCAGTGAATAGATCAATCAACGAAACGGTTTCTTCGAGCAATAACATTTGTTTAAACGATCTATATGTTTGGATTAAGGAAAACCAAATACAAGAAAATCAAACAAATAAATTATTAACAATAATAAATAAACATTTTGATGCTAACTTACCCGATGATATGCGGAGTATTGCACAAATGATTGAAAAAGATGAAAAACCTCAAATCGCAACTGCTCTTGACTACCATCATCCCTCCTCAACTATTGAGGAGCAATCTGTAGCGAGTAAGTATTAAAATAATAAATAAGTATTAAAGTAATAAATTATTAAAATTATTGATAAAAGCTGTATATTCAATAGGAAATAATGAGCCAGCCAATAGTATAACACCGAACATTGAGGAAAAGCTTGAATCTTTAGCAAGTAAGTATTTTGTTTATCATTATTTTCTTAATAATATCAGAAATTGTACATAAGCCCACAATTTACTTAGTCTTCTTCTTTTTTTGGTAGGTTGGAGAGGAAAACAGAGTTTTGGTACTAAATCAGTACATACGAGTATTATTTTTGCTATGCTATTGTGAGCTTATTGAACATAGCTCAAAAATGTACTTCTTGCTCCATTATAATGTTTAATAAACAATATTTCATTCTAACTTTCTGAAAAAGAATATGTTTTTATCAGCAAATCCTATTTGCTAATTTTGTGTTCTTAACGTTTCAAGTTATTTTGAACAATTTGCCACTAAATTTTTCAATGTCAACGTTTTTATTGTATTAAAATATTAATCGTGAAGTTCATTTTATCAAGCAAAGATAAGCCCGAAAAGTCATTGAATCACATGTAGACAATGTTGGAGAAAATTACACTTCATCTTCAAGAAATAATGGAAAATCAAACTGAAATTTGTATGTTTTCAGTTTCAGACGAAGAGAAGCAAATGGCAGTGATACCATTGAAGAGTCTAAGCGAAATAGAGGAGTTGAAAAATGAAAAATTTGCTTTGGACCTGGTAATATATATATATATATATATATATATATATATATATTATATATATGTTATATATAACAATATCAATAAAATCTTTTACATAAAAATTACTCATCTGAAATACCAAAGTCATTTATACATTCTGCTTGGACATTTTTTGAAGTTCATATCCCGATTTCAGCAAAAGTGTGTAAAGTGTCAAACATTTGGTAATATACTTCTAAAGACTTTAAAATTATCTACAAATTTATCTAATAAAATTATTTTAAATCTTACATATCGAAAAAGATATTTACATCTAAACAACTATACACAGATTGTGCATTCAACTTGAACGGTTTCAAGTTTATACCAAAAACTGTAAAAAATAACAAAGTTTTATGAAGTCGAAAAATTATAATTTATCATATCAATAATAATTTATATTATTTATATAATAAATAACAAATATATGCGAATGCACATTAGTTAATTAATATATTAATAATTTAGTACGAAATAATATTACAACGTAATTGGAACCACGTATTTCAGAAAATTAAATTTTGTATAGTCTGATTTCAAAATTCATGAAATTGAATAGTCCAATGTACAAAACTTATGCAATTTAAACAGATAACTGCAATTGACGGATATACTCGTCACGAAAATGTGGCAGAATTTTTCGTATTGGCGAGTATAGTCGTCATACGAATCAAACTGTCACAATTTGCTATTTTAATTACATTTATTGAAAAGGGCTAAAAATATTATGAATGTTCATGTCCCTTAGAATATTCTGAGGCTATGACTGTACTAGGCTGCAGTTTTTTTTATATATAAATAATTTAAATTATTATTTATAATAATTTATATTTATATAATTTATATATATATATATATATATATATATATATATATATATATATATATATATATACAGGGTTTAACAACATACATAGAGAAATGTATGAAAAAATTCCAGAACACAATTTGGATTTTTATTATAGTATAGGAGCCAGCAACGTTTTCAAAACAAGCATTTTAGTCAGGCTGGTTTTTTGGTATGTGGTCCTTGGTGCTCTCTCGGTTAGGGTAAGGGCCGTCTGGCAGCTGGAAGTGGTTGCGTTAATTAGTGCGCAGCCAATTTGTACAGCTCGATTTCAAAATTTTGAAAGCATTTTAGTCAGCCCAATTTTCGTTTTTTTGACTTCGAATAGGTTCAGCAGACTCAAATTTTTTGTTGACAGACATTTTGGGCGCTGCTAAATATGTGCCAGACGCCAATTTATTTATTAATTTTTTTAAAAATTCAAATCATTTTAGTCCGTCTGAAATTTTAGTATTATGTTCGTTAATGGTAAAAACACGTAAAATTAATTTGCCAGACGTTTCTGCGGTTGTTAACCATGTCTGGCAAGCAAAAATGTCTGGCAATATGATACTAGTTTATAGCATTTTAGTCAGTCCAATTTCCATTTTTTGACTTGATATTTGATATGATAACTTGAATAAGTTATCCAGATTCACATTTTTGTTGCCAGATATTTTGGGCGCTGCCAAATATGTGCCAGACGCCAATTTATTCATTAATTTTTTTTAAATTTCAAATCATTTTAGTCCGTCTGTAATTTTAATATTATGTTCATTAAGGGTCAAGAAACATAAAATTAATTTGCCAGACGTTTCTGTGGTTGTTAAGCATGCCTGGCAACGAAAAAGTTTGCCAATATGATACTAGTAGACAGAGTGAGACAATCGCCAAATACATTGGCGCGAATGAAACAAAAAACTATTAAGAATTAAAAAAGGCAGAAACGTCTGGCAAATTAATTTTACGTGTTTTTACCATTAACGAACATAATACTAAAATTTCAGACGGACTAAAATGATTTGAATTTTTAAAAAAATTCGTAAATAAATTGGCGTCTGGCACATATTTAGCAGCGCCCAAAATGTCTGGCAACAAAAAATTTGAGTCTGGTGAACCTATTCGAAGTCAAAAAAACGAAAATTGGACTGACTAAAATGCTTTCAAAATTTTGAAATCGCGCTGTACAAATTGGCTGCGCACTAATTAACGCAACCACTTCCAGCTGCCAGACGGCACGTATCCTAACCGAGAGAGCACCAAGGACCACATACCAAAAAACCAGCCTGACTAAAATGCTTGCTCGAAAACTAAAAAAAAGCCAAAAACCAAGAGAAAGTGCTGGAGAAGGGGGATACAACCCCTAAAGAGAAAGTGGCAGAGAAGGGGGACACAACCCCTAAAGAAAGCATAAGCAATCTATCCGCGGATAGTTTGAATAAAGTTAAAATTGAAAGAGAGAAACTTGAAAGTTTCCTTTTTAATGAGTCGAACAAAGTGTCCAAATGCGTAATAAAGTTCATTCTCGAAAAATGGTCAAATTTGGAGCTAATGCTTCAAAAAGAAATTTTAGAGCACGAAAAAACAGAGGCCGAATATAACGAGAAAACTACCAACATGTCATATGCAAATGTGGCATCTAGAGCACCTAATAAACTCCCAACGCAAATAGTGCAACAAAAACCAAAAAGCCAGTACATATACATTAAACCTGAATGTGATCGAACAGACAGTAGATCAAATGATGAAATAAAGGATCACGTAAAAACTGGTCTACAAGATATTAGTAAGCAGATAAAAATTAGAGGTAAACGGCAACTCCAAAATAAAGGAGTTGTCTTAGAAGTTCAAACAAATAGAGATATAGAAATAATGAAGATAGCAAATCTGAGTGCGCAAAAATTAGTTGTGGAAGAGTCCAAGAAGCTACAACCACAAATAATTATGTATGATGTAGATTGTAGAAGAAGACTGCCAGGAAGAAAAGATAGCAAAGTCGTAAAAATCAAGATAATAGCTGGTTTTACCTTTTCCCCTCTAGTTTCAAAAATTGTCGAAAAAATCTTAACTTTACTAGTTTTGGAGATATCGATCGTATACTTTTCACCCACGGACCTTTTAGCCCCGCTCTACCCTACATTAATATTTTTTCTCTGTGCATGCATACGTTTACTGTTTATTTCTGCCACATTTAAATAATTTCAACACATATTTCCATACTGTTTTATAATATTTTTAGCCCACAATAAAATGAGTGTAGCAAGTAAGAGAAAAACTCGTCAATATTAGGATGAATAATATTTAAAATTTGGCCGCTGTTCACGATGAGCGGATATCCCTTTTGTCTGTTGTCAGCAGTGCTTGTAGAACGAATCAATGAAACCAGGTCGTCTTGAGGCCCGTTTGAAGGCAAAACATCGTAATCATGTAAATTCAGATTTGAGTTATTTTAAAACTTTAAAGGAAAAGTTTGAAAAAAGAACAACATTGCCGTCTCTATTTACTGCACTTCTTTAACAAATAATCGTCATCTTAAGGCGAATTATCAAATGTCATTATTAATTTGTAAAAGTGGAAAAAACTGCACTATTTGAGAAAATTTGATGAAACCATCAATTTCAGCATTTCTTAAAACAGTTGGCACGTGCCAACATAGAAGTGAAAAAGCTGACATAGAAGTGAAAGCCATGCCACTCAGTAATAATACTGTTCGCAGAAGGATAGACGAAATGAGTAACGATATTGAAAACCAATTAATCGATAAGTTAAAAACTAGACATTTCTCAATACAAATGGATGAATCGACATCAAAAGACAGTGAGGCTGTATTGCTGGCACATGTACGATTTATTGATGCAGGACAATTTTCTGAAGAAATGTTATAGCACCACTAAATCCCAAGACATATATAATAAGTTAAAAAACTATTTAGAATTGAAGAACATATCAATGAAAAATATAACATCTTATGCTGCATATGGTGCTCCTAAAATGATGGACAAGAAAAATGGCTGCTTAAAATTGATAGAAGATAAATCCTGAAATGGTTATTGTGCATTGTGTAATTCATAAGGACACTTAGTTGCTAAAAATATCTCGCCTGTTCTAAATGAGGTATTACATGCAGTTTTAAAATGCATTAATACTATTAATATAAAGCCAGTGCCAAATCTGAACGTCATTTCAGGCTGTTTTGTGAAGAGCAATGGAAGCGATGTGAGACTTTTGCTTAATACGGGAGTAAGATGGTTTTCTAGAGGAAAATGCTTAAACAAATATATGTAACTGTTCGATGTTCTAAGTGAATTTTTCAATGACAAACCTGAAATGAAGATTTCATTAATTTTCGATGAAAAAGTTATTTAACAGATATTTTTGAAAAATTGAATGTGTTAAATAAACAACTCCAAGGACCAAATAAAACACTTGTCGATGCGAAAGCGAAGATATTTTGTTTCATTACAAATATTGAATTGTATATAAAACAAAAATGTAAAGTAACTCGTGATGCTTTGCTTGTAATTAAAAATCATCTGGATATCTTATCTGTCGATTTGAGGGAGAGATTTGAAACAAATTGATTTCCCAGCATGGATGCTGCTGAATCCAGTATTAGTAGATTTGACTGATATTTCGAATATGCACCCAGTAAACCACAAACGTCACATAAAGTTAAAGTAACGTAGCACAGAAGAAACGTTGTTATGTATTTTATGGTTACGTTAATAAAACGTAAATGTTACGTTTAATTGTAACCTTTAAACGTTAATGCATGGTTTTCTTCATAACGTAACCGTTCAGTTACAGTGTTTTGTAAGTTTAACATACAAAATGGACGGTGTGGTACAGCTGTTTCACAAAACTCTTTTATGTATGCGAGACTCTATGCACGAAAATACAATTGAAAGTTATTCGTGACTCTATATATTTTACTTTTCTGTGTATGACTAATGACTCTAATGGACGCTTCATATTGAAGATCTTTTGACAAGCAAATTATTTCATTCTTTTGAAGCATTTATTTAATCATTATTTATATGATTAATATTTTATATGATTAATGTAGAACGTATTAGTTATGCAGTGTGCAGTTAAAATGTTTAAAATGGAATCGATCAAGGTAAGTATAAATATAAAACATGTGTAAATTATTTTAATTTATATATTATTATAATAATGATTTTTTTTTCAGTATATAGTTGGACCTTAATGGAAATTCTATTCGCGTATTTTGTTATTTGTAGATGTTTTCATCAAATGTATGTTTATCAAATAATAATTAAATTCTACAAAAAAATCATAACCTCAATGATTATTGCAATGTTGAGTCAAAAAGTTAGTAAAAATGAGATATACAAATACAAATTTAATATTTGTAGCCCCTTCAGTAACAATAATATAGTTCGGCTAAACAGGAATAAAAACTAATACAATGGTTTTCAATTGAAGAAATATAATGACTCAGAACATAATAAAGATATTTGCTCAAATAAAGAATATGAATGCAAAGTTAGAATATAAAATAATAATTCACCATCATCACGAAAAAATGATTTGAAGAAGAATAAAATTTTTTACAGCATTAAATGATGACACTCGTATCATGTGTCATGGAATTGGTATACCCCATTATGATAGTTAGAGATGATAAGATGATTTAGTATTAATTTTTATGATTTAGTTTTAGCAAAAATATGATTTAAAAGTCGGTGGATGAAATTTGGCTGAACTGATAAGAAACAATTAAGACAATATTTGAGCAATACGTTCATAAAGGAATTAGCTGCACTTTGTTCTTAATAAATAATGAAAGTAAATAGAGGTAATTAGAAGTATTGTTACAATTTATAATAATAGTCACAATATTTCCAAATCATAACCTTCTATTGTTTTTACTTCAGCAAAAATATATTTAAAAATTCAGAGACTAAAATCTTCTTTATTGTCTAAAGTGTAATTCGATGAAGAATTAATATGTTTTTGGTATTGTTGAAAGGACTGCCTAGCTGTCAATAACTTGAAAATAATGAATATTTTTAGAGGTAATGTTACAAAAAATTTAAATCAATATTATCAATAAACAATTTGTAGAAATTGTTTCTAACCTGTTGGGTTCTGTTTTAGATACATTTACAAACAGAAAGCAGTGAAATGGTTTCAATTTGATAAACAAAGGTTGCCAAGAATTTTACACAAGACTTATTTTCAATGGTTAAAATTTTATAATCAAAATAAAACATTTAATTCCATCCTGTTAAATAGAAATTTGTTAGAATTGTTATTTTTTGTTTTAGATTAATCAAATTTTTAAAATCCAAATTTATATTCTGTAGTTTTGTAATTTTAAGTATATGTTATGTAAATTTTGTAAATTCTTAATTATAATATGAAATAAAATTAATATAAAAAATGGTTTCTATATTTACAGGAAATTTTATTAAATTTTTAAGTTACATCAAAGACACCTACACGTTAATTTAGTAATTTAGAAACCTAACAAAAACGAAACCGTTACGTTTTCGGGCAATTTGGAAACGTTACAAAAACGAAACCGTTATGTTTTCGCGTAACTAAACAGGCCGTTACGTTTTTGAGGCGGAAATAGATACGTCTGTGTGCCTCTTAGGTTACGTAACCGTTATGTTTTACGTATAATCTGTTACGTTCTATTAACGTTTTGATTACGTTTTGTGGTTTACTGGGCAGTATCAAAAAAAAACTTGCTGAATTTCAAAATCATTAGTCAGCAAAAACTTTATTTAATATAAAAGGGGCAATGGAATGGCTTTGTCGAGAAATTGAAGTCAAATACCCAAATGTGCGAAAGAAAGCTTCTTCTGCCGTTTCCAATTTCATATTTAGTAGAACGTGGATTTAGTGTTTTGAATGATTTATTGATATCAAAAAAATAGACTTGCTATAGCAGAAGGAGGCGAGGCAGAGATTTGAGATTGAAGCTTAGCAAATTAGAACCCAAGATAAAATCTTGGTGTAGCAAACATCAAGCTCAATTATCGCATTAACTATTTAGAAAAAATCACAAATAAAATAAATTTGAATTTCAGTTTTTTATTACATGTTTCAAAATTTTAACATTTGTGATGTTTTGAAAACGATTAAATTGTAATTGTTTCCTAAAACTTATTTATTATTTTTAAGAAACAAAATTTTAAATGGTTTTATTATAGAAACGTTCAGGTGAGGCATAGCACAAAAAAGGTTGAAAATCACTGCTTTAAATAAGCACTGATAAAATAGATTCAGCACAAATTTTATATTTTATTGGTGCTGTCACTAAAGATTTTCAATGTTACGAAGAATTACTAGCTTTGGGGGTACATTATCAGGAAGAACTCGCGGGACCGATAATTTCGAAAACTTTAAAGAAGTATGTAATAAATTATAATTGAATGTAAGTAATTTAGTTAGTGTCAGCACTGATGGCGCACCTTCTATGAGAGGCAGAAAAGAAGGATTCGTCGCATTGTTAAGAAAAGGAAACAAATTCAAGAAAATTGCTAAAAATCTGCGCACACATACAGACGCTTTTTTTAAATTATAACGTTTATAATTGAGTTTGAAATGATTACTCCCTCGTTTCTCACTTACAAACTTTGTCTTTGCGAGAAAATCCGATATTGATGATATTACATGATGATAGTAATGATGATATTCCATTTTCTCTAGTCTCAACTAAAGATGCTGCGAGAATGTTGAGGACGTTCTCTTCAATACATGATATACCTGCGGAGGAGGTGTTGATCTTGTTTACGGGGAGTCATACAAAATCAAGAATAGAGAAAATGACCTTGTAAATAATTTAAATCCAATTCTTTATTGTTCAGGACATTTTTCTAATGTGGCACCACGCATTTGGGGCACACAAATGAAGATATAAATATAAAGATAAATGTCTCAAGGTCAAACAAAAAAATCTAGATCTTATATACAAGTATATCTTCCGATCCGAGATCAGCTAACATGATCAAATAATCTCTGCCTGCCATTCTTCACGAATAGTTACTCAATGGAGGCATCCCAACATATTTATTTTTTTATTTGCATATAATTATTATTTGTATTTGCTTATCATTGTTTGTATTTTGATTTTGTTTTTTTTTTGTATTGACGTCACACATTAGCTCGTAGAATTTGTATATTCTGATTGCCAATTAAAGAAAACCGAAAACGGATGTGGTAGCAAAAGAGTAAAATAGGGTAGGATGTAAAACCTTAATCAACTTTTCAACTTTACTAACCGTAAACTTAATAAAAGGTAGTTATAAATACATTAAATGATTTACTTATAACTTAAACCAATCATGTTTTAAGAGATTGTTTCTGAACAGCAGATGGGTGTGACGTCAATGTGTAAAATTAAAAAAAAAAACAGTTGTCCGCGAATTTTTAATGAATATTTAGTGAATATTAGAATTACTGGTCTATGATATGAAATAATAATTTGCTACAAACATGCTTTACGAGAAGTTTAAAATTCGTCAAATAACAAATTCATTCCGAAATAATTGTTCATTCCTTCATTATACATTTAAAGTGCGTAAGTTTATGTATTTTTTATATTTGAAAAATCAACATATATATACAATTTTGTAATTGTGCACTCTAGATGAATTAAATTAAAATCAATGTAGAAATCAGCTGTATTAAAAACTACCAGACCAACTTTGCCCTCTTAGAGAAGAAAAAATTTGTTGACAATTAACTGAAATTTTTACAAGTTTATTAAGTGAACATTTTTTTAGGAATATTGCTTTCAATTCAAAATAATAATCAATTAACAATTCTAGCAATCATTAAAAAATTAATCATACTGCTATGAATTAATGGAGTAATAGTATACTTATTATCAGGTATTTGAATTTGAAATTTTTTTTTTTGTTAAACTAACTACTAAATTTTTATTATAGGTGCTTGCAGCTATTCATTTTTTTGGTAATGATTCATATCAAACTGATGTAGGCAATTGCTATATGAATTTCCCGAGAATTTCTGTCAGTCGCTTTATTAAAACAGAACTGCTAATTGTAACCACATTTATGCTGTTATTCATTATATAAACAACGACAGGAGTAAGTCCAAAACATCTGAAGAGCAAGGCTGGAGAAGTTGGGAAAGGAAATCTATTCGAAGCCTCTCGCTATTGCTGATGATTTTCCAAACACAAGAAAATATGAACTAGTTTATTATACAGAAGATAATAATGTATCAGTGATAAACTGATCTTTTCGCACTATTCTGAAATGTGAGTCTGAGACCGCAATTCAAACAGCTGCTAAAATTTTTGTCAATGCTTTATGTGATACGGCCATTAAAATAATAGCTGTAAAAAATACCGAAAATCTAATGAAACTTTTACTTAAAACTTCCAAACATAGCCAGTATTATACGTGATATATTTTCTGATTCAAACTGTATGATTACTACTATCAAAATATGAAGTCAACTATATAATAACCAAATTGTTGTGTTTAAAAAAATAGATCAAAGTGAAAGTTCAGAGTGGTTTTCAGCTCGTCACAAAAACAATTTTAAAACTTTGGCCTTGATCTAATCAATCCAACTAAGACAATAAAATATGGCTTGAAAAATGAAAAAAAAGCAATAGCCAAATATCCTGCTGATGTGATCCCAGTTGGATTGTTAGTGAAGCTATTACAATCCTGGTTATGCACTAGTATAGATTATTTAGTTATTAAAAATAACAAACTAATAAAAATTGTACAAATTAAATGCCATTCAATATGATATCTTTGATGAGAAGATTGGACACTTTAATGTTGGCTACTCAAATATAGATAATGGAAACCATGTTTAAAAAAGAGCAATATTTATTACGCTCCATGCCAAATGCTAATGTATGTGTCTGATATAAATATCTGTAACTTTTATGTTTGGTCACCAAAGGGTAGCAGTAGGTGCTTAATTACTAAATGCAAAGATGAAATCTTCTGAAAAAACTTAATTCCTTTAATAAAATACTTTTATTTCATGTACTATTTAAAACAACTTTTTAACAATAAACAAAATGCTACTAATACAAATGTTTATCAATATAAAATAAAATATTATTACTACCAAGGACTAATAATCAAGACCGAAAGATGAAGTTTAGCTGCAATAAGAAATAAGATACAATCAGAAGATAGTTAGGCTCCCAGAAAAGATCACTGTGGCACCGCGGTTATTTATATGAGTCAGAAGAATTTATATGAGTTACTCCATTTTTGTTGAAGTAGTAAGTATTATTTATTTGATTACTTAAGTATTTTGAATGTTGACTTAATAATAAATATCATCAGATATGTAATGCTGATGAAAGGATATCGTTTGTGAGTAGTAGATATCCTGCCGCCACATATGACGTTGGCAGTTTTCAGGTCTTAGTAATTAGAGCCATACTGAATTATTTACCTATTTGGTGGGTAATTCATAGATATATATAATACAGCAAATCAAGAAAGAAAAAATGTATTAGTTGTACATTCACAGGAGTTTCAGATTACCCATTAGAACATTGTCTACACACCCCACACAGGGCACCGATAAGGTGTGAGTATACTGAGGAGCAATACAATGAATTGCACAAAAAGGCTAGGAATGTTATTGAACGAACATTTGTAACTTCATTTAGTTGCAAAATTTATATATGATACATATCAGTTTCTAAAATGTTACTGTTTTAGTTGATATTGTGAGTGTTTAATTGTAGTGTTCCAGATTGATATGAAAAACATAAAGGTACTTACGTTAAGAATCTGTTACCCAAATCACCTTGTACGGCCATACAGCCAAAACATTCCCATAACCTTTCATCATATACATGTTTCTTTATTGACATCTGAAATTATAAAACACTAGCAAACCCGACAAACTCCGTTTCGCCACCAGAAGGTTTCGTGAGAAAGATGAAGAAATTTTTTGTTTGTTTTATATTTGAAAAGGAAAAAATTGATTTTATTATACAACAGTAATGAATTTATTTCGATTACAAAAATGAAGTGTTTTTTAGTTGAACTTCTCTAAGTAAATGAAAGTGAATCCGTAAATTATTCGTTTCATTGAAGTGCTCTCTGGTAAACCACATTTTTTGTTTTTGGTCTGACGTTAACACAAACAAAGCGGATGGTTTTCCAACTCGCGAATAGGCAACGTATAACTGCCCATGTGAAAAACAATGATTTTCTAAATAATCTATTTGAAATTTATTCTGCAAACACTAAGCGATTGGCCTTGCGACTTGTTATTGCGAACGCAAGGCGAACTGGAAATTGCAATCGTTTGAAGTCAAACGGTAGACCAGTCGGAATCATTGGTATGTCACCAAATCGCCAGCAATTTTTGATTGAATGGTGAAATTCAGCGCGTGTACATCATTATTCTTTGCGGCAAGAATTGCTCGTTGACTTAACCAAGCATAATTCTGATAATTCTCACTGTCATTACTCGAATTTTTAATTACGGGGTGTGAAGTTCCAGCAGCTTGCAATAAGGCACGATGCCATGCACAACTAATTTTCTTAGCTATAAACCTTGCGGAGCCCGAGACCTTTCCAACGAATGCAAAATAGTCGAAATCGGTTCGTGCGTTCTGGAGTTATCTCGTCAGGAAGGAAAACCCGACTTATTTTTATATATATAGAAGATTATAATATTTGACATATACAAATATAAATATGAAAATCATATGACAAGAAAGAAAACATGAAATGCCCATATAAAAAATTGTTAAAATATAACTACCATGTGGATTGAAACAATATCGATAAAGAATAAAGCGAGTACGTACTCAATAATCTGATAAATAATACGGACATTTAAACATGCAGTTTAAACTTAAATCGATAAGCAATAAGCAAAAAGCAAGAACGTTACTAACAAATATTTCGCAAATAAAATCAAAGAAATTGCAGAATAGAAGGCTGTCAAATGTTATTTTTTCACAGATTGAATCAATAAGCGAAACTATTACACACCAAAATACTAACCGAAAGCCTGCAAATATTGAACACTAGAGCACTCAATTTAAACAAAATCAAATTAACATTACAAAAACCCATGGTTGCAAATTCTGCGATGTGAATCACCACACGACATAGATTACAAAGCAAGCAAACGGAGAGCGAAGTAAGTTGTAAGGGTGCCGGCACACATTGCCATACTGTTCATACAGCGCCCATGCGGCTCCAGCCGCAAACTAATCCAAGATTTCGTCAAATGCAACTTTATTAATGACTGATTATATAGCAAAATAACTACTAAATGCAGAGATAATAAAGAAGAATGTCTCGTAAATGAATTTTAATCCTAGGAAATTTGTTTTCTCTTATTTTTGATATCAATATATATATATATATATATATATATATATATATATATATATATATATATATATTAGGATGGTCCTTGAAATGGTCATTTTCGATATATATATATACATGGTCTGTTCAAAAAGTTTTCGTAATTTTCGTTTTTTCAAAAAAATATTTATTCATTCGTCTACATTAATGTGGTCCCCTTCAAAGTAGTCCCCCCCAGATATAATACACTTATGCCAGCGTTTTTTCCAATTTTCGAAGCACCCTTGCTATTCACTTTTTGATATGTCCTTGAGCACTCTCAGCGATTTTCTTCAATCGAGGAAAACCGCCGTCCTTTCATGGGTCTCTTCAACTTTGGGAATAGGAAAAAGTCACACGGAGCCATATCTGGTGAATTTTTGCACTTTGCAACACTTTATTTCATTTTTTACGCAAAATTTAATACAAATTCTTTGACTTTTCAATTCTTCCATTGTAAAAATCGCCGAGCTCAGAAAAACACGTCGAACCTTTAGCGACTACCACAGACAAAGTAAACAGTGAATATAGCTGAAAATTTCATCATACTTTAGGGGCATGTATACCAACACAATAAAAAAAAAATTTTGACAATCAGACACTCCAGACCCGCGAAATTTAACTATTAGTAATTCCGGGTACTTTTTGAACAGACATACCGTTCAGTTAAAAATAATCATTATTGTTTTTCGAGTTACTATTTACACCAATATATGAGTGACGTTAAATGTAGTACTGTTTCAAATAAAATTGATTATTCTCAATTCCCACAGTTAACACTTTAATTATCCCTTTAACAAATATTAAAATATGTTCAATAAAATTGTATATCAAAAATTATACACTGCGATTTATAGAACAAATTTATTTCCAATAGCTCAATTTATTTTGTTGAATTTAAGGGTTATACAATATTTTTAGACATACCTGTAGATGTGGATGTTTAAATGAATGATTTTTTGTTTATTCACGGCTAAAACATTGATTTTCCAAATTTATCACCATGTATTTATTGTCATAGCATAGATACACATGTTACAATTGAAATCTTTTAAAAAGTATAACAAATTCAGAAAGAATTAATATATAGCATGCAGTCAAGGTACAATATCACCTTGGATTTTTCTACCCAAAATTATTGCTTCAATAATGTTGCCTACAATTTTTATAATTTCGTACCATATTTTGTTTTGTTTCTGGCTTTTAGTATTTTAATATCTAAATTGCATTTTTCACACTAATAATTCAATATACATTATTACTTAAGTTCATATTTGAAGTGAATTAATTTGTCAAATTTTGTTCACATGTGCTCTATTCAACCTACTATCAACAAAATTATTGCAGTAAATGGAGAGGGAAAAAGCGTATGCCCAGCTAATCTTAATCTAAAGTTCAGAAGTGAAAACAATTTGCATTTGGTTACCACCGCCCGCATTAATTGGATTATAACTCTTTTAATTCTGATTTTATCATAACTTGTAATATACTATTTTAAAGGTACAACTTTCTCTATCATGAATTTTACCGTAATTTCTCTTATTTTGAAACGGCGAAGGGTTAAAGGGCTCGAAAGACACTCCGGTTGGACAGCCGCACTCTTTAAACAATTAGAATTCTATCAATATTTGTGTAACAAAAAAAATAATAAAAAGCAACAATAGGTCAGAAAAATACCTTGAATTTTCATATATATACACTTATACGTATTCTTTCAGAGATATTATAATGAGAAATTGTTTTTTTTTTTTTTAAATGGATTTTTTTATGAAATCATGAGTTTTTTGAATATCGTTTGTACTAATGTTATGGTATTTTCTAGAATCCATCAAGATCTCTCAAACCAAGTTAATTCTAGATGGAAAACAATTATTTTTAATTTTGGTAGAAATGGCACTCATAAATATATTTGATTTAAATGAAAAAAAAAATTGTATGCGTCTTTTAATTGCATGATAGCTCACTCATTTTACACGCAGAAGTACTTCTTTTAAAGCTTATTTGGAACTATAAGAACCCATTTTCATAATTAACTTAATATTGTTCCTAGAACACTGAAAAATAGCGATTTATTAAAATTTTTATTGATATAATTTTGTTCATTACATAATTTTCGTTAAAATGTATATTTTTGAAGATATTAGCAGAAAACGATAAAAAACGCAAAAAAGAAACAAATTTTCAATAGCCAGTTACTTGAAAAGTATTTGCTTTTTTGAAAAACATTATTAAACATTTTTCTCTTATAATTAGTTCTTTTATCCACACCCAACGTTATTACACCACTGAAAAGAAATGGCATTCCCCCGGGTAGTGCAAAAGAGTCTAAATTGTTTTCACTTTTGAACTTGAGAGTAAGATGAGCCTAATTCCAAAATTCCAAACGAATTGGAAAACAGTAAAAAAGGGTTCAGATCCAAAGCGCTCCTTTGAGTAAATATTCCGTACAAAATGCCAACCATATGAATTTTTGACACAATATAACTTCTAAATAATTTTTGAATAAGTAATTTTTTTTGTATTGTGACTTAGTATAGTAAGGCAAAACGACCGCAAATTGAATATTTTTGAGCGCAATCACTTATGGCTCGTATCTTTTGCACGAATTCGTACGGCGAATCTGTTCGCAAAGTGCGCAAACAAAATTATTGCAAGCAAAAGCAAACCACGCGCACGTTGAGAACACGATTCGCCGTGCGCGTCAGACGCATGTTATATTATTTGCATCTTATATTATTTTTATTATGGCACATTTTTAATCATGAATTTATTATATTTTATTATTGCCTTAGCCTATAAGTGAATATAAATGTTTGGAAAATGACAGTTCTCATTTGTTTTTAATGTCAAACCATGCCTTAAATATTTTAAAGGTCAAACAATGATAAGCGGTTTTTAGTATTTTTTCCATTTATTTCTACAATCTAACTATATTTCTATGAATCAAAACATTCTAGGAAAATTTCCGAACAAACTTCAGGAAGATTCATGAAAATCTGAATTATAGTTTAGGAGTATTAATGAAACTTACATTGTTACAGAAGAATTTTATATATAAGACTAGCTGACCCGACAGACGTTGTTCTGTACCCACGTCTACAATTTTACAATATTTTATACTAATATTTACTGCTTAGTTTAAAATAATAATTACTGTTTTTTGAATTACTATTTACACCATTATATGAGTGATGTTGAATGTAAAACTGTTTCAAATAAAATGATTCTTCTCAATTCCCACAGTTAACACTTTAATTATTCATTTAACAAATATTAAAAAATGTTCAATAAAATTGTATATTAAAAATTATACACTGCGATTTATAGAATATATATGCGGCATTATACTATATAGCATAATTTTGTTGATCGTAAGTTGAATAGAGCTCATGTGAACAGGATTTGACAAATTAATTCACTTCAAATATAAACTTAAGCAATAATGTATATTGATTGATTAGTGAAAAAAATGTAATTTAAATATTAAAATTACTAAAAGCCAGTTAGAATATGGTACGAAATTATAAAAATTATAGGCAAAATTATTGAAGCAATTATTTTGAGTAGAAAAATAAAAGGTGATATTGCACCTTTGCCGCGAATGCTATATAGTAATTCTTTCTGAATTTGTTGTACTTTTTAAAAGATTTCAATTTTCAACACGTGTATCTTATGCTGTGACATAAATCACAAAGGCACAGACGATCATTTTTAGTGTGATAAATTTGGAAAATCAATGTTTTAGTCGTGAAAAAAAAAAAATCATTCATTTATACATCCACATCTACAGGTATGACTAAAAATACTATATAACCCTTAAATGCAATAAATAAATTGAGCTATTGGAAATTTTGTTCTATAAATCGCAGTGTATAATTTTTAATATACAATTTTATTGAACATTTTTTAATATTTGTGCTCTGTGAATTTTTTTACTGTGCTCCAATTTACTTGATTACCCATTACTTAAAATTTTGTTATCGTTAAGATATATCGTATACATTTTATCAAAGTGTACAGTTCCACTTTGTAAAGTCATTATATTACCCATTACTTAAAATGACTGATATCAATACAGTTTTATCACAATTTGCCATTGTTAAAAAGCATATTGAACGCATTCAACAATTTATGACTGGTGCAAGTAATGTAACTAATGTTTCTGAATTTAGTGTAAGGAAAACAAAGTTAAATGAATGCATGGAGAAACTTGACATTTTATATGTAGTACTGGATGAGCATAGTCCAGGAGAATTCACAAATGAATATGACGCATTTTATGATCTTGGCTTATCACTATTAGCTTCGTTGGAACAACATATAAGTAAGTTTGTTGTAAAAGTTGAAAAGGGGCTAAAGAGTGAAGCAACGTTAGATGTAAAATTGCCAGTAATTTCTCTACCTAAGTTTAACGGTGACACTAGTCAATGGCTTTCCTTTAAAGATATTTATGAATCGCTAATACATAATAATGATAAATTGAGCCCAGTTCAAAAATTATATTATTTGAAAGGAGCATTAACTCCACCAGCTTCTAATTTAATTTCTTCATTAAGTTCGACTAACGATAATTATAAGGTCGCTTATTGGTTACTTCTTGAAACCTATAATAATAAATTTTTGATTATTAATAATCACTTAAGTGCTATAGATTCTATTCCTCACATTAATAAAAGTACATATGATTCATTGAAACAATTTTTAAATATTAGTAGATTACATTATCAATCACTCATTGCTGTGTTCGAGGAAGCAAAGCATTGGGATTTAATTATTTTATTTTTGTTAAACAAAAAGTTAGATAATAATACTAAAGTAGCGTGGCATTTAGCTAAATCTACGAAAACATTACCTACAATATCTGAATTTTTTAAATTTATTGAGCAACGAACAAATGCGTTAGAAAATGTTTGTGACAAAGTGCCTATGAAGACGGTTAACTTTAATAGCAATACTAGTAATAATAAGTCAAACAAGCCGCCTTTGAGCTGTTCATTTTGTAAAAAATCTCACATGTTATATATATGTGTCAAAAATTTAAAGAGTTGAGCATTTCCTTGAAAAAAGATTTTATATCAAAAAATTCAATTTGTAATCGATGTTTGGCATCAAAACATGCTGCTGAAAAATGTAACTATTCTCGGAAATGTTTTCACTGTAATGAATTACATAATTCACTTTTACATGAGACTGTAGAATCTCCTACAGCTCATACATCATCAGTCGATACAGTTCATTTTGTCGACCATTTTAATCAATATTAAAGATCCTAATGGTAAAATAATTACAGCTCGAGCATTACTTGATAGTGGCTCACAAATAAACTAAATTACAGATTCCCTTATTAAAAAATTAAATTGTAAAACTGAGTCCACAGTGCATAGGTTAAGCGTCTTGCAAGGCCAATGTGTCACAAGCAAACGATCTACAAAGTTAAATATTCATTCGCGTATAAATAGTTTTTCTCGCAATATACATTGTGTAGTTGTCAATAAAATTACTGGTAATTTACCCTCGACTAATATTGATATTACGGATTGGAAGATACCCGATAATATTATGCTAGCAGATCCTACATTTAATGAAGCACTACCTATTGAATTACTCATAGGTGCTGAACTTTATTTTGACGTGCTACAACAAGGCTGCATTAGATTAGGCAAATGCTTACCGATATTAAGGGAAAGTAAATTTGGGTGGTTGATTTCAGGCGTATATAAAGTTGAGGATAGGGATGATAATTCATATGTAGGTTTAATTTCAAATATTGATCTTCATAATACCATAACTAAATTCTGGCAGATTGAAGAAATTTCAATTGATAATATCATAACCGGTAGTGATAGGGAATGTGAATCTTTATTTATTGATAATGTGACCAGATTAGAAGATGGTCGTTTTTCGGTCGCACTGCCGTTCAAATCAAATGACATTGAAATGTTAGGGTCGTCGTTTTTAGGCGCAAAAAATCGTTTTCTTAATTTAGAAAGACGTTTGTCGCGCAATCCAGAACTTAAAGCTATGTATACTAATTTCATTCATGAATATATTAATTTAGGACATGCAAAAGTTTTACCTTTCCCAAACATCAGTGATTTATCTAACTCAAATTATTTTCTTCCTCATCATCCTATTTTGAAAGAATCAAGTACAACTAAATTACGAGTTGTTTTTGACGCTTCAGCTAAATCTAGTTCAGGGTCTTCTTTAAATGACGTATTGCATACAGGCCAAAAGTTGCAGCAAGACTCATGTTCAATTTTGTTAAGATTTCGTTTTCATCTTTATGTTTTCATTGCGGACATTGTCAAAATGTACTGACAAATTATGATAAAAGAATCGCATCAAAATTATCAATTAATTCTTTGGAGGGATAACCCTAATGATGATCTACAATGCATTAAATTATTAACTGTAACTTATGGTACGTCTTGTGCACCTTACTTAGCAATGCGTTGTTTAAAGAAGCTTGCAGATGATGAGAAAGGTTTATTTTCAAACGCGTCGAACATTATTCGGCGTGATACTTACGTTGACGATATTATTACTGGTACCAACTCAGTGCACGAATTAGAAAAATTACAAACACAAATTATTGAATTACTACAAAAGGGCGGTTTTTCTCTTCATAAATGGTCCAGTAATAATGAGTTTATTTTGAATAAGATACCAGTTTCAAAACGGGAAACCTTAAATTCATTTTTCACTGATGACAAAAGTTTAATTAAAACTTTAGGCTTGATTTGGGATCCCATGAACGATATTTTCAAAATTTCCTCTCCGTCCTACTTATCGGAAACCAATATTACAAAAAGAGTTATGTTGGCCACAATTGCACAAATATTTGATCCATTGGGGTTAATAGCTCCTATTACAATTGTGGGGAAAATGTTAGTGCAGGAATTGTGGAAGGAGAAATGTGATTGGGATGAGTCCATTACACCTCAGTTACAGAAAAAATGGATCAAATTTAAAAACGATTTACCAAATTTAAAAAATATTTCTATACCGCGATGCATTCTGAAACATTTATCTATTTCTGAGATAGAATGCCACGGGTTTGCAGACGCATCTCTATCTGCATATGGCGCATGTATATATATTAAAATTTTTTATTCCAACAAAACTACATCTACCAATTTATTATGCGCTAAATCTAGGGTAGCACCAGTAAAGAATATTACATTACCGCGTCTTGAACTGTGTGCTGCGCTTTTGTTATCTAAATTATATAAATATGTATGTACTAATGTTGACATCAAATTTAATAATTCCTTTTTATGGAGCGATTCTACTATCGTGTTGGCTTGGATCAAAACTGACCCAAGTCAATTAAAAATGTTTGTAAGTAACCGTGTAGCCGAAATGATTGAAAACACTCCAAAATGTATTTGGAGACACGTATCTAGCGAAGACAACCCGGCTGATATTGTCTCACAAGGTATATCAGCAAGTGAGTTGCAAAATTGTAGTTTGTGGTGGAACGGACCAAGTTGGTTATCGCTAAATTCTAATTGTTGGCCAAATAAATTCATAGAAAATACTGAAAATATTCCAGATATTAAAGTTTTTACCATTTCTAACAAAAATGATTTTAGTTTATTTTACACGCGTTTTTCTAAATTTTCCACGCTAGTTAGAGTAGCTGCCTTTATTTTAAGATGGTTGCCAAAGTCCAAGTCTAATAGAGAATATTTAAAATATTTAACTATGAATGAAATTCATAATTCTTCAAAATATATTATTTTACGCGTACAACAAGAGAGCTTCGGAAGTATTATGGATGGCTTCGGAACTGATCAGAACTTATATTCTAAATTAAAACCTTTAAATCCTTTTATTGATGGCGAAGGCTTGCTGAGAGTTGGTGGAAGACTCGAATATGCTAACATATCGTATGAACAGAAGCATCCTATAATACTTCCCAAGTCTCATTATGTTACAGAATTATTTTTACGCGGAGAACACGAAAGACTTTTGCACGCCGGCACTCAAACCACACTTTCGGTTGTGAGACAAAAATATTGGCCAATTGATGGCCGCAATACAATTAAAAAATTAATTCATAAGTGCGTTAAGTGCGCTAGATTTAAGGCGGCGGCTGCAGAACAACTTATGGGCAGTTTACCAGTCGATCGTGTTAATGTGAAACGTCCGTTTTTAGCTGTAGGGGTAGATTATGCAGGTCCAGTTATGCTGCGAGCGAGTCGGCAACGTAAGGCTCCTCAAATTAAAGCGTACATTGTTTTATTTGTGTGCATGTCCACTAAGGCAGTTCATTTAGATCTAGTTACGGAATTATCGACAGAAGCCTTTATAGCTACTTTGAAAAGATTTGTTTCACGGCGCGGTAAGTGTTCGATCATTCATAGCGATAATGGCAAAAATTTTGTAGGTGCTAATAAAGAATTATCTGACTTATTTAAATTTTTTAAAGCAGAAGAAAATAAGCGACCTTTAATTTCAGCCGTTACACAATTAGGTATTACTTGGCGGTTTACACCTACGTATGCTCCACACTTTAGCGGTTTATGGGAGGGGTCGATAAAAATAATGAAATCACATTTGCGTAGAGTGATTGGGTCGCATTGTTTAACTTACGAGGAATATGTTACATTGCTTACACAGGTCGAGGCAGTACTGAATTCACGTCCTTTATTAAGTATGTCGGATGACAGCACAGATGCGTCATATTTATCCCCCAGTCATTTTTTAATAGGTGATATAATGACTCCTGTACCAGAACCATATAATCCAAATTTGAGTGCAAATAAATTAAAAATTTATAAACAGATTACGACCATGCGTGATCAATTTTGGAAAACATGGTCAAATCAATATTTAAATCAATTACAGACCCGACATAGATGGTCAGACACTTGTTCAAATTTAAAAATTGATAGTGTTGTATTAATTAAGGAAGACAATGCACCGCCATTGCACTGGCAACTTGCCAGAATTGTAGACATAAAACCAGGTGCAGATGGTAAAGTTAGAGTCGTTAATATTAAAACTAATAAAGGAATTTATACTAGACCAATAACTAAAATTGTACCTCTTCCGATAGAATAAATATATGAAATTTCATATCTTATAAGTTAAATTTAAATAATGTATTTTTTTAGAATGTTAGAATAGATTTTACTCAATTATGATATATAATTTAAAATGAATTATTATTAATTACTATTATTATTTTTATACAGTCCACTTTTCGAAAATATGTGTATCAAATTGAGATTACGATCAAATTATTCATTTATGTTATGTATTTTTAGGTTAAGTTACCATTTTGATAAATGTTAATGTAATATTCATAATTAATGTAATAATGTAAAATTTTGGATGCTTTGCATCGCCCGGGAATATGGACAAATGTATTTGTGTATTCGAATTTCGCGCGCGTCTTATCTTTGTAATACAGAGTGAAGTATACTATGTTACTATGCGATTAGGCTTATTGTGTTTATATACGTCCTGTTCCATTTTGTACTTCAAGGAGACCACATCCAGCAAATAAATCATATTATATTCTAAATTGTGTTTTGGTTAATGTTATTATTTATTTTCTTTATTACCAATATTCATATATATATATTTTATGTTTTTAGGATTATTTTGTTTGCAAAGCATTTATTCTTTTTAAAAATTATCTGTACTTTTTATCCTTCTAAATTTTTGAATTACTTTTTATTCCTGCTAAATTTGTCATTTCATCGTCAATACTTCTGCGCATTTCTCTTATTAATTTTTAAGTTTTTAATATCAACAAAGTAACGAAAACAAACAGTCACAGGTAACCGTTGCCCTTATCACATTTATTAATGATTTTAAAGGCATGTTGAAACAACCAATAGAACAAAATAATTTAGACATGAACATGTTAACCAAATTAGTTAAAAATTAATGGCCAAGTTTCTTCGGATTGCTCAATGGAATGCAAATGGTGTTCTAAATCATAAAAATGAATTAATATTATTTTTACAACACATGATTAATGTGATGCTAATCAGTAAAACTCATTTAACAAATAATCTACATTTCAAGATTCCTTTCTATTATTTCTATAATATTAATCACCCAGACAATACTGCAAACGCTGGATCTGGAATATTGATTAAAAACAGCATTTCACATTACACACTAACAAATTTTCAAGAAAATTGTTTACAACCAACTACAATATGTATTAATACATTTCCTTAAGATATCATTGTCTATTCTGTATATTGTCCGCCACATCACACGATACAAACAGATGATTATGAAAAATTGATACACTAGGACACAGATTTATAGTGATAGGATATAGATTTTAACAGTAAAAATACCTTTTGAGGCTCTAGACTTACCACTCCTAAAGGTAAGCAGTTGGCACAAATGCTATTAAATAAAAATTATTCATTCTTATCGACTGGAAAACCAACTTATTGGCCTACGGACAGAAACAAACACCCTGACCTTCTAGATTTTTATATAATAAATGGCATTTCTGATTTATACACAAACATAGAAGATAGTTCAGATTTATCATCAGATCATACACCTATTATAGCAACAATTAGCACCACAGTAATAAGAGTGATAAAAAATCGATGTAAAACAAACTGGAACTCTTTTAGACAAAAAATCGATTCTAAATTAGACCTTAGAATGAGATTGAACTCTGAAGCATATATATAGAAAATAACTTAAATTTTTACATAAATACTCTGAAAAAATCTGTACAAAATCCTACTCCATATATAACATATAGCAATACAAAGTCTAATATCTCAATGGAAATTAAAATATTATCAAGGAAAAAAGACGAGCAAGGAAAATATGGCAAAGGTCACGTAATCCAAGGGATAAAACAGTATTCAACAACTTATCGAACGACCTAAAACAAAAGTTGAAAGTCATGCAGAACAACAGTGTGGCGGAATACATTACCTATAAAATCTTTGAAGGAACCAATCCATTTTAAAGCCCCATTAAGAATGGAATCACCATCATTAGGTGAATGGGCCAAAAGTGACAAAGAAAAGGCAAATTTGTTTATAAATTATTTATCATATAATTGACAACGATGTAAGGAATGCTCTAAGAACAATTCATGATGATTCTATAATTATAAAAAAAGTAACACCAAAAGAAATAAAAGAGTTTATTAAACAAATAAACAATAAGAAGAGTGCAGGGATAGATAACATAAAAGAAAGGTCTTGAAAGAATTGTCAAGAAAAGCAATTGTTCTGCTGACATATAATTATAATGCAATATTAAGGTTTGGATATTGGCCAAAATGTTTTAAAATTTCAGAAGTTAAAATGATTTTAAAACCAGGAAAACCAGCTTCAAATGTCACAACTTACAGACCAATCAATTTACTGCTAATTCTATCAAAATTATTGGAAAAACTATTATTAGTAAGAATAATAATCAATTCGGGTTTAGAACCCAGCACTCCACAATACAACAATGTTATAGTAATCTGCTATGCAATCTGCAATCTATTTCAAAATATTTAATATTCCTCGAACATTTCGTTACGATACGGGAGGTTCCAGCAATTTGCCTTAAGGCACGATGCCATACACTCCACTAGTTCAGAATTTATTTCAGAACAGTTACGTAAACAATCTTCAAATTTAACTAGTGCATCAAAAAACTTAATAATTAATACTCCCATACTGTCAACAAGTGTAATGGAAGTTGAAGCGGAATCTAGCAATTCGAATAAAAACAAATGACAAATTGTTCCTATCTCGGGCGTTAAAAGAAGACCGAATGTGGGACACAGTTCTGAATAGACCTTCGTTGTGTATATTTCGATTACTAGTTATTACTTTATGAAATAAATACTTTTTTAATCAGTGCAAGTGTTACTTATTTGTGTTTGGAGTTCATTTCTTCCTCAGCATCCGAATTTAAAGCGAACTGAGATATCCGAACTCGAAGCCGCCATACGACAAGCGAGAGCTTGTTCACCCGTCAGATCAGCTATTACATCCAAATCTTTGAGGATTGCCAGAGAAAAAGTGTTGTCAGAATATTAAAAATATTCTCTGGCGACATCTAACAGATTCTGGCGCAAACATATTCCCCAGTCTAAAAGGGATACCTTTTATGACCCTGTATTTCTTGATATCGGTTGATAGTAAAATGATTCACTATTTTGGAAATTGGAATGCCTTCTCACAGTATAGTTATTGAAAAGGTAAATGACAAAATTTGACCACCGGTCGCTTAACTAGGGTGTCTCCAATTCAGACTGATGCCACTCTTACTATCCCATCGTCGCCTGGAAAAACTTCTTCGATCCTTCCTAATCGTGTATTTTCTTGTTTAACAATTACCAGATCATTCTTTTTTATAAGATTGGTTATAGTGTTCCATTTTTGACGAACCTGTAACTTAGTAGGATATTCTCAACTCCATCGCTTCCAGTATGAGGCGACTATTTTGTCTAATAATTGCTTTCTTTTCGACAAATTTAAGTTTTCATAATCAACCGGCATATCCGACAGTGGTTCTTGCATCAAAAAATGCGCCGGTGTAAGGGGCTGTGGATCCGATGGATCGCTACTCTGCCAACATAACGATCGTGAGTTTAGTAAAGCCTCGATTTGATTGAGAACGGCAATAAACTCTTCGTAACATAATATTTGTGTTCCCATAACCTTTAACAATGGTTTTTTACTCATTTTTTGCTTTTGCTTCCCAAATGCCCCCAAAATGTGGAGCATGCGGTGAATTAAATTTCCATTTAATGATATGTGAAATTAAGACTTTGTTAAAATTCGTTTTATATTCATCGGAATTTAACAGAATATATAAGGAATCAAGAGTATTTTTTGCACCTATAAAATTTGTTCCACAATCAGAATAGATGCATCCAATAGGACCACGCCGAACTAGAAATCGTTTTAGGCAATCTAGAAACGTATCACTTGTCAAATCTGAAGTTAGCTCGAGGTGTATAGCTTTGGTAGCTAAATAAATAGAAAGGCATATATAAGTCTTGTATGTTCGAAAGTGAAGCGTTATATGGAGACATAAAATATCAATTCAATCAAAATTTCATGAGAAAGGACCTCAAGCAATTTTAATAATATTGCGTAAAAGTACTTGAAGGTTGAAGTAAATTTGATATCGAACCCATTATTCTATAACCCAATCGGGTTTCTAGTGCTATAGGTAATCCTTGACCATTTTTCACCTTATTAGTACCCATGACTTCGCTGAAAACATCACATCCTAATATGCTGTCAACCTTTTGAGTCAAATAAAACTTCGGATCTGCTAAGGGGAACTTCAAGAATGATTGAATTGATGAAACTGGAATCGTGGTTTGTGGTTGTTTTCTCACAATTTTGTGCACAACATATGCACATACTGGCAATTGATATGGATTGATTGAGGGTTTTAAAGTGAAGTTAACCAATCCTATCACGTTTTGCGACGAATTACCTAATCCAATTACTTTGGTTGATACTGGTTGAACTTTTAAATGGGCCTTTCTACACCAAGCTAATGTAACGAAATTTTTATCACTTGCTGAATCAATAATAGTACGTAATGAAGTATTTTTCTTTTTTGTAGAAACCTGTGTTACCGCTGTCGGCAATATAGTTGTATTAGGTGCGAGTTTGTTGTTATTGAAACTGCATAAAACAGTACTAATGGATTTCAAATTAGACGGATTACCTTGATTCGTATTCGCAAGATTCTTATCAATATGCTGAACTGTAATAACAAGTCGAATCATTATTTTGTTTAATAATTACAAAACGCGTTGCTAGTTATATGTAGGTTACGCAGACATCGGAAGTGCTTACTGTTGGATTTTGTAAATAGGTTGTAAACAATAAATTAGTATATAAGAGTTAGGCAAAAGTTAGACAGTCAGTCAAACTTGGAATCAGACTCGGAGACAAACATAGAGTTAGTCAGACATAGTATTCAGTAAAATGTAGTCTTTGCTGATATGATAACCAAAAGGTTATCAACAAATATTAATTGTAACAATAGTGAATAATAAAGTATCATTCAAAGAAAGAAGTGTGTTTATAAATTATTATCGAATCGCTGTTCGTCCTAAAGGCCTTTCATACTACTAGTAGACTCTGGAGAGTCCACATCACAAATATAATATTTTAACAACTATTCAACTGTTTACCGCTCGGGTCCAGCCTATCATTACAATTCCTGGTCGTACTGGTGATCCGGAACATACCTCCCAATATATCAACCACTAGCTCAGGACAATTCAATGCAGTAATGTATGATGCGGTTCCTCACATATAAGACAAGTTCTATTCGATCGACACGCAACTGTCGTCTTATGGCTTAAACAATTTACACACAGATGTAAATTTTTTATACATTCTTGCCGTTTAGGAATGTTCATTTCTAGTAATTTTGAACATGCAAATATGGCGTGTTGTTCCCGGCACACAAAGCACTTCTTTTCGTATTTACTTTTTTAAAGAAATGATCGACTAATTTTGGAATTTTATTCCTTTTGCTTATCATATGTGTAATTGTTAGTTATACTTGTCATACCATAAACTGGATTTTTCGCTTGTTGCGACTTATGAAGAAATTTGAGGAGATCTTGGTATTTAGGAAATTCTCCTTGATAAGAATGCTCAAATTTCTTTTGCAAAATGGGATCGAGTTTTGAGAATGCCATAGACGTTATCATAAAGTCAAATGCATCTTGAAGCTTTAATTGTGAAAGGGCTTGTACAGCTGTATCGAATTGTTCCAGAAATAAGTCTACTTGTGATGATGTAATAGTTTTAAACGATAAGAGCTGTTTAAAGTAAGTGGTGGCTAAATATCGTTTATTCTGGTATTTTTTTAATAGTGCTTTCCATAAAATCGGATAATTATTTGCAGTTGGTAGTATGGAATTAAAAATTTTTAATACCGATCCTTCTAACGCACCTTTTAAAAAATGAAATTTGGATACGTTATCTAATCTTGTATTTTCATGAATTATTGCTTTAAAGGTTTCATAAAATAAAGGCCATTGTTGTATATCGCCGGAAAATTTTGGAACTTCTATGGATGGTAAATGATGATTTGGAACACTGTCCGGTATTGACGAATTACATATATTTTGATTATCCAACATTTTTTCTATATGTTTGATTTTTGAGTACAAAATTTCCAAGGCCCTTATGTCGGCATACTCAGGTACAAAACTCGGATCCTCTAAATGTCTTAATTTGTTTATTTCGTCGCTTAATTTTATGCATTGTTCTCGTGCATTTTCAATAAGGTGTAATTTTTCAAGAAATTTTAACTTACTTGCCGTATTGGTGGTAATTTGTTGAGAAATGTCATACGTTTCTTGCATTATTGAAAAATACATTTCGCTCTTCGCTGTCAGTCGGTTAATCTCGGCACCCACGTCAAATTTAGGTGCCATCTTGGATTTTATTTTCTTAATATATTCAATAAATCCTAATCAAAATTAGGATCCCGGCGTCGAAGGACCAATGATTATATAAGAGCAATAATAAAAATATTTAATAATTATTGTGTTGTGTATAAGTGCAATATATGATACAAAATGGAGAGTATTAAGCAAATTAACCCTTACGGGACGGCACCGATTTTAAAACAATCTACAGAACTTTACGGTACGGTAATACGTGACCAGATTATCTAAGAATCTGGTAAGGGTAATGAATCAGAATCAGCAAAAACTACATCCGTAATTCTAATTGCTTTTTAATAGCTTATTAAGATAAGATAAACATGTCACATATCTTTCAATAAATAATAAGGTATAAATTTGGCATCAAACCATTGCCGCTTTGCATGAAGTTTATCTTTTATCCAGGAGTAAATATTTCTAATAAATTACATCTACCCACTGACCTTTACAGCTGCAAGTCACAAACAAACCTCTTGTAATAACAGCTTTGAATGCTCTAGAAGACTGGCGAGAGCACCATACACCATCTTTTCTCCTGTCAACAATCATGCAAGTGCAGCAAGGCGTAATCGAATATCGGGATCGCAGCTTCGGACCAACAACGAACAACGCACAATTCACTACATATTGAAATTTAAAAGAACCTTCTGGTCGGACATTGCAAACGAAATTGTCAAATATGAGAAAATGATAATCCCAATGAGAAAATGATAATTGAACAAGATGAATCTTTAAAGTCAAATAAAGAATATGGTGAAAAACCCGAAGAGAATTTAAAGAAACAACTAGCTGTAAGTGGAATTCTGTCTTAAGGCAATTAAGGCATCGTGCCCTAAAGCAATTTGCTGGAACTTTCCGTACCAAAAATTATTATTTTTTTAAAATCGATTAACATTTTTGAAAAAAATTTACTTCGAAAAAATAAGATTTTTGACAAACAATTAGACAAAAAATTCTTTTTTTTGAAAAAAGATTTTTTTTTAATTTTTTTTTTTAATTTTTATTTTTTGAAAAAAAAAAATGTTTTCTTTATTTTGACATATTTTGAAAGATCTAAAGTTTTTTTTTCAAAGCAATCGTACTGCTTTAACTGCATAAAAACGAAATATCAAACCGCGTAAGCGCCGCGTCGACGTCTAACGCGTAAACATTGGTACGGAGCCCATAGGAATGTAAACCAAAATTATACTTATTGTTAAAATCTCTATAAAATATCTGATAATTTGATGTGCATATGTCTAATGATCATTTTTGACCGCCAAATGGCATTTTTTTATTAGATCTCCGAAACCGCTAGACCTGCCTTTATGAAAATTTGATCGGTTCTTCACCTTGTCAATACAAGTAAAATGTTTTTTGAATTATTAAAATCGGACGTTCCGTTCTTTTAAAAACTGAGTTACCGTTTTCGGCACTTTTTGCCCTGTATCTTCGGAACGGCTAGACCTGACTTCACCAAAAACTAATCAGCACGTCTCCTTATCAATACAAATCGAATGTTTTTTGAATTATTCAAATCGGTTGATCGGTGTTCCCGAAATCGTCGACGAAAATTTGTATCCGCACATACATACACACACGCACATATACACACACACACACACACACACACATACATCCATTTTTTTCTAAGGTATGCCAAAATATTCAGAAACCTTTGAAACATCGAGAAATGCAAAAATTTTCATTTTCGATTTTTTTGCGATTACTATAACTTGCCCTACGGGAAGTTAAATAACAAAATTATAAACAATATAAATGAAGGTAAAACAAATATACTATTTAATAAACATGGATAATTACAAAATGAGAAACTGAGCAACAATAAATATAAATGGTATAAGGTGTTTAACAACAAAAATTTTATTAAAAAAATTCATAAGAGAATATGATTTAGACATTATTATGATACAAGAAATAAATGAAAACGATTTTAATTTTTTTTAAGCCATATGAGAGTATCATAAATTTAAATGAGAATCAAAGAGGAACAGCAATCTTGATAAGACCTAGTATAGAATTTAAAAATATGCTATTACATGAAAATTCCAGAATAATAGGAGCAAAAATAGATGAAATAAATTTCATCAATGTCTATGCACAAGCTGGGAATAGTTTTAGAGAAAGAAATAGGCAGTATATTAAGAAATAATACATCTGCAAAAGACCAAAAAGGCCTAGCAAAAAATAGTGCGGCCTTGAAAAGATTAGTGAATCAGCTTAAACTAAAAGATGCATGGGAACAAAAACATAATAATGAATCAGGATACACATTTCTTAGAGGCGATTCTGCATTTAGATTGGACCGGTTCTATGTACAGGGTCCGGCACTCGAAGTGTAACCTATTGAAAGAGCCATAAAATCAGTTTGGAAAATCAATTTTACTCGATTCAAAGTACAAAATGTGTAAAAATAATACAAAATTTAAGAACAATTTATTTTTGCTCGACATGACCACCTTTTACTTTGACTATGGCCTTTAGACGGCCCAAAAACAAATCGCATTTGGCCGATCGTGATTTGCAGGTATTTTGGCCCACTGGCGGACAACGGCTTTTTTTAGCGCCTCGAGACTGATGCACCCCTTAGTTCGGACCTTGCTCTCCAAAATGGCCCAAAGAGAATAATCCATAGAATACGCGTGTGGTGAATTTGAGATCCATTGTGCGGACGTTTTGAAGTTCGGAACGGTGTTTTTCAGCCATTCTTGGTTCACTCGAGCTTTATGATATGGTGCCGAGTCCTGTTGAAACGTCCATGGTCTGCCACCGAAATGTTGATCTGCCCATGTCTTCAAAGCAACCTTCAGAATACTTTCCCGATGATATCGCACATTTACCTTGACGCCAGGCTCGACGAAAACGATTGGAGATCGCCCATCTGCGGTTACAGCGGCCCAAACCATTATCTGTGGCTGGTGTTGCCTTCTGGTGGCCAGTCGATGGCTCAAATTCTTGTCTGAACGTTCAGTCAAGTAAACCCTATCGTTTTGAGAGTGTGCGAATTGCTTAATTATGAAAATTTTCTCGTCGGAAAACACAATGTTCGGAAATTTACCACTCTCGGCCAGGCGAAGCAACTCCTTAGCTCTCTGAAGTCTCACTTGCTGCTGCTTCGACGTAAGATCATGTGCCTTTTGGATCTTATAAGGCTTGACCTTGAGATCATTTTTCAGAATGCGGCGGATGCTACGGTCAGATGTGTTAAGTTCTTCTGCCATTTAATTGGCACTTCGTCGGGAATTTCGCTCGAGTCGCTTTCTCACTTTTTTGACCATCTCATGTGACGTTGCAGTCTTTTGGTGACCATCTCCATGACGTTTTGCGATGCTACCAGTTTCATTGTAACGAGTTATGGTGCGATAAGCGAAAACTTTATTCACTTTAAGGTGTTTGAGCCCTCGAACAATCGCTGGTTGTGATTTTCCAGCTAAATATAATGTAATCACACTGTTACGTTTGAAATCCATTACTGATTTTTTTTTTCGCGTTCACTGTCGACTAAATACTCTCGTACGCTTATAAACAATAGACTAAACTATCATTTAGCTAACTTACTGACAGTTGGTACACGTGCATCAGCTACGCGAGCTGTTTGAAATTGGTTACACTTCGAGTGCCGGACCCTAGATTCAAATATAAGTAACAAAATTATAGACTGCAAAACGGTACCGATAGCTCTTTCGGACCATTACGCTGTAATTCTGAAAATAAAAGCATATTCATCAATACCCTTATTAGGAAGAAGCTATTCGAAAATGAACTATGAAATATTAAAATCAAAGGAATTCGACAATAAATTTATAGAAGTATGGAAATTAATTGAAAAAAAAATATCCGCCTAATAAATTAATAGAATGGTGGCAAAAAAAGCAAAACCCAAAATTAAATATATAGCAAAAAGTATTTCGTTACAGAATGCCATAGATTTTAATAATACAATCAGTTATTTTGAGAAAGTATTGAATGAGACTGTCTCAATTCATAAAGAAACCGGAGGTATGTGGAAAATAATTAAGGAAATGAAAACAACGATTAGAAAATTATATGATTTAAAATATGAAAGTATCAAAATAAGATCAAAAACACAAACAATAGCAGAAGATGAACGTTTAACAATATACCAAATAGCGAAAGAAAAGAAAAATGGAGATAATAAATATATTAAATCGGTGTATAACTCGGAAAGCACTCTGTTATAAAACAATGTAGATATTATGAAAGAAATTGAGAAATCATATAAATATTTATATAAAAAAGAATCAATACCAAACATAAAAAACATGCTATTTTGGAAAAATACAATAAAAATATTAACATTATTTCTAATGAGAAGCTAAGAAACAAGATTACAGAAGAAGAAGTAAAGGAAGCAATAAAATCTGCAAATGATAATAGAACTCCCGGTATAGTTGGAATTCCATATGAATTTTATAAAAAATATTAACTAACTTTAACACCTCTTCTTGCAAGAATGTTTCATAAATTTATAAGTAATCCGGAATATATAAATAAAGAGTTTACAGAGGAAATAATCATACTGATATACAAAGATGATTACAGACCGATAAGGCTCCTAAATTGTGATCTTAAATTATTTTCAAAAATCTTAGCGAATAGAATTAAAAACAGTATACAAAACGTCATAAATGACGCTCAATCCTGTTGTATAGATGACAGAAATATTATCAATAATTTTACAACAGTTAGAAATTTAGTAGCTTTCTATAATACAGAAAAACATAAACAAGCGGGTCTAATAAATATTAATTTTAAGAAAGAATTTGATATGATGTCACATGCAGTCGAGTTTCGATAACCGAAGCGATTACATCGTTTAAAATATTTATTTAAATGTATTATTTTGATTGTAGTGAATAAAAGAATGGAGGCCTGGTTTATACACTAGGTCTGAATTTGTAAATGATTGATATTAGATTAAAACTAGGCTCGTTCCTAGTAGATCTAAAGTATAAAGTCTGGAATTCACCCGATATCGATTTTAAATCGTGCTTTTTAAAAGCAATCGGGCGTAATTCTCTCAAAATATTAAATATCTCGATATCAAAATTATAAGGTGAACGTGCCTTCTGCTGACTCCTTCTTTCCAAACACCGGATTGGTGCTGGTAATGGTTAGAAGATAAGCCTAAAAAATTGATTTTTTTCTAAAGTCTTTAAATTAACTTTCTTAAAATCAGTGCTGAGTGTATTGAAGAATCCAAGAATATTCCCAAAATGGAAGTATTAACGAGCGAGAGCCTCAAAAATAAATACAATGCGCTATCTGATCGGACTGATAAGGACACGGGCAGGGAGTTTGAGGAATACAAGAAGGTCAAACGGCGAAAGAAAGCTAAAAACAAGGAGCTCGAGAAAATCAATGTCGGATCGCAGCCATCCACTTCATGCGTACAGGCAGCACCATTGAAGAAAATCGATATGAAGGAAGAAAAATTCCGCCTATCTGCTGAAGACCATCCGCCATATCCGGGATACGATCAAAATCAATTTCAGATATCAGTTCCTAATAAAATCTTCACTGATTCGATTACTGACTACGGGACAAAAATCACAATTACGGGACTCCATCCATCTATAACTGAGACAGAAGTCTGCAAAGAACTACAACTGAAAGAAGCTAAAGCAAAGCAAGTGGTGCAAGTAACACGAAAACAGTCGGACGGTAGCCAACATAAACTGCCAATATACATAATTTTAATAGACAAAGACCAGGATATGGCGGAGCTGAAGCGCATAACCAACATTGGTGGACACATCTTCTCCTGGGAGACCTATAGACCACAGAACAGAGTGTTGCAGTGCCACAAATGCTTGAACTTCGGCCATACATCATACACCTGCGACCTAAATTACAGGTGTATAAAGTGCCTCAATGTGCTTGCACCAGGCGCGTGCCAGAAACTACCACATGAGGCATCGATGTGTGTTAATTGCAAGAACGAACACCCAACAAATTACTCCAAATGCAGCGCTCTTATTAACTACAAGGAAAGAAGGAAAGTGACGCTCTCAGAAGAAGACATACTTACAGGCCAGCACCAACACCAGTGCCGCTGACGAGGAGCTTTTCGTCAGCTTTAAATACCACCACCATTGGCCCTAATGTCAAATCAGCGTATCATCAACTCCCCGTTCCACTACTCACTTTCACCGGTTGAGCCTACACCACAGAAACGACAGACAGGCGGACACACGCGGATTGGGCGGCAAAGCGATTTTGATCAAATCTAGCATCAAACATGAGCAATTGCCAAACCTGACAGCGGGCGGTTCTGAAATAACAGCTATCAGTGTATACAAGAGGTCAAAAAGTAACTATAATATTGATTTACATCATCATCGTTTTACATCATCATCCCGGCAAGCCAACTCGAACAGATTTGTTCTTATGGCAGGAGACTTTAACGCACAACATATATCTTGGGAATGTAACTTCAACAACGGGAACGGAAACAGACTTTACGAATACCTGACCAAACACAACACCACAGACGCACAACTACACCATCCTGACACGCCGACCAAATACGCCACTACACGTACAGACACACCATCACAGCACGATCGATTTGGCATTGACAAAAAATCTAAACGTAACATCCGAACCCATCACAAGAACACTTTTAACTCCGATCATAATCCAGTTTTCATGACCATTTCAGACAGAGTAAACGTCGACCAGACTCCCAAGCGCAAATTTTTAGATTACTGCAGAGCCAACAGGCCATTTTTTCAGAGACATCATCACAGACAACACACGACACATAATGCCAATCGATACCAACATTGACATTGAGGAGGCTGTAACACACCTTACACTGACAATCACAGATGCAGTACAACAGACTATACCGACACTAGACTCAAGAGCAACACCAGCCAACGACTTGCCAGAACATATTTTATTGAAAATAAAACTTAAAAATCATACGAAGAAACTGTGGCAACGTACCGGTGGCAGACTACTCAAGGAACATGCGAACAGACTGACAAAAATTATTTCCAATGAAATACATGACCACCGAAACAATACTTGGACCAAAAGACTCGAGAACATAAATACTGACCCACACAAAATTTGGCAAACAGCAAAAAGACTGACGCGGAAACCAACATCCATACCTCCACTCAAATTAACTGACAACAATTACGCAACGACACCAGCAGACAAAATGCCAATATGTAGTAATACAAGTAGTAAAAGTGTATTGGAGTGGTATAACAATACATATTATGTCAAAGAAGGTGACAAAATTTATTGGGTTAATGATACGCCTAATATTGGTGATGAATCGGGAATAATTCACAATGAAAATAATATAATGACTAGTAATAATTTAATAAATGAGAGATCGGAAAGTATAAATAGAAAGTTAATAGCAGATTTAATTGAAGAGGCAAATTCAAATCAAACTAGATAAAAATTCAGTAGTAAATGAAAACAATGAAAACAAATACCAATTGGTATAATATGTGTGTACAAAATTTGAAAACTATTAAAGAAATGAAATCTTATCAGAAAACGGATGAAAGTCCATTTACAGTGCATGCTGAGATTAAAGATAAAAATATTGGATGATTTCACCGAATGGCAGTGGGAAGGATCTTTCATAAACATTTAATAAATCTAAGTAAGGATATAGAAGAAATCAGACTAATTGATAAAAATAAAATAAACATAGTATTGAAAAATTATAAGAATAATAAGAGAAATTTTTTAAGCTCAGTAAATGTTTAAAGAGAAAAAATAATGAAACTAAAAAGGTGAGATCACAGCGAGTCAAAATTGTATTTAGAAGTAATGAGTTACCGGAAGGAGTTCATATACATTTAGTTCCTTTAGGGTTGAACCATATTTATTTATTTATTTATTTATTTATTTAAAGTAAAAAAAATACAATTATTTGACATAATGAATAACAATTAAGATATATACAAAATTATAATATATAGTTAGTAACATAACATACTAAGATAAAATTGCATATAATGCAGAATGTAACAATAATATTTATAAACAGAATAAGATAAAATAATGAGATATTTGAAAGAAAATAAAAAGATTAACTTGTGCAGATGGAGATTATTTGATTAGGTGAAGTGTTGTGAATGTCTATTTCATTATTAATTAAGTTAAAGTTAGAGGACATAAGTAAAATTGGCGAATTTAAGAGAGAATTAGATTTAGGGGTAGGATAATTGAAAAATAATTGTGAACGCGAAGATAGCCTTGGAACATTAAAGGATAGTTGATTGAGAATAAGAGGACAGTCTATAGAATTATTGCAAAGCTTAAATAAGAACATAATTAATTGTACAGATAAATCGACGTGAAGCAAGGGAAGGAATACCAAATTCTTTTAGTAAAGTGTTGTGGTCAAAGCGACGTTCAGGGTAAATTTTATATGTTTTAAAATAAAGGTATTTCAGAAATTTTCGCTGAACCTTCTCTATCGCAGCAGAGTTGTTGATATGATGAGGATACCAAATAATCGAACCGTATTCTAATTTCGAACGTACAATAGAATAGTACATGCAAAGAAGTGCATTGGTAGACTTAAATTGTTTACAATTTCTTAGTATCAAACCTAAAGATTGATGTGCTCTATTACAAATATCAGTTACATGATCTGTGAAAAACAAACCAGAATCAAATAGAACACCTAAATCGGAAATTTTATTACATCTATTAATGCTGGTGTTAGAAATTTTATAATCAAAAAGTATTGGAACGCGCTTATGTGTAAAACTAAAAATCTTGCACTTTGATATATTTAGATGTAATTTGTTATAGATACACCAAGATTGGAAAAGGTCAAGTTGAGACTGTAATAATAAGCAGTCATCAATAGAATTTATTTTGAGATATAGTTTCAGATCATCTGCAAATAATAAATGTGGACAGTTAATAATATCAGAAATGTCATTAATAAAAATAATAAAGAGTAGTGGACCAAGAATGGATCCCTGAGGAACTCCTGAACTAATATTCTCAAT
>NW_020536999.1:78881786-78901206 GCF_003426905.1 Ctenocephalides felis
AATTTTGATGTTGAAATATATGAGTGAGTTCTTGAGGGCGATACATCAAACAAAGAAAAGCCAAAGATTTATAAAATAATCTTTATTTCCAAACGTTTCGACATTCAATTTAATGTCATCATCAGTGGATATTACGTTGGTTGGTTACATATAGAGAAGTGTACACAGCACTAGAGATTGGCACTAACATTTATACAACTAACTTGTCAGCACTATGCATTTTTTATATAATTTTTTTGTATCATGTAAACAGAAAAATGATAGATATGTATAGGTATAGGCATGTATAGATATACATGCCTCGGTACTAGCAAAGTACAGAAGTCGTGGCAGAAATTACATAATTCTACTTACATTTTTGTTCAATAAAACTATCATTTTTCTGTTTACATCATACAAAAAAATTATATAAAAAATGCATAGTGCTGACAAGTTAGTTGTATAAATGTTAGTGCCAATCTCTAGTGCTGTGTACACTTCTCTATATGTAACCAACCAACGTAATATCCACTGATGATGACATTAAATTGAATGTCGAAACGTTTGGAAATAAAGATTATTTTATAAATCTTTGGCTTTTCTTTGTTTGATGTATCGCCCTCAAGAACTCACTCATATATATTTATATATAATTTTTTATCTAAATTTAATGTTTCCAATTCTTTTGATTTAGTAAAAAATTTAAAGAATTTTATAATTCCTTCCAATTCTTCCTTTGTTAGTTTTGATGTCATTTCCCTTTTCACGAACATTCCTTGGGATTTGGCTTTAGAAGCTGTTTCTGCCCGCTGGAATGATATCCAACCACACACTTCGATTGACTTGGTTTGGTTTAAGACGATTTTAAATTTCATTTTTGTTAACACTTACTTTTGTTTTGATGATCAATTTTATTTGCAGATTTTTGGTTTACCCATGGGGTCTAGTATTAGCCCCCCTGTGGCTGATTTAACACTACAAATTTTAGAAAATTTTGTTTTATCTAATCTTTCTGTTCCACCTCAGCTTTATTATAGATATGTTGATGACGTTCTGTTGTGCCTTGACGATTCTCAGATTGTAGACACATTAGACTCTTTTAATTCTTTTAATAAACATTTGCAGTTCACCTGTGAGATTGAGTCGGATGACTCTATTAGTTTTTCAGACCTAAGAATTACTAAAAATAAAGTAAACAATTCTGTCCTGACTGATTGGTATCAGAAACCAACGTAGTCAGGAACATATTTAAATTATTTGTCTTTTCATTCGCGTTCCATTAAATTTTCTGTCATTATCTCTCTTATAGACAGGGCTATTTTACTAAGTAACAGTATGTTTTGGGAAAAAAAAATTGACCCTTATTCGTTCCGTTCTCAAAGACAATAGTTACCCTTCGCACTTGGTCAACAACATCATTAATAATAGATTAAATTATTTACAAACGAATTCTAATAATTCATTTTCACCTTCTTGTTCAAATTCAATAGCTTCCTCTTCCGCCCAATACAAAGGAACTATCTGTTTACCTTTTTTAAGCAATTTTTCGTATTTTTTAAAAAAGTTATTTTCTTCAGAAGGATTCCGATTAGTTTTTAGTTTTGATAATACTTTTAATTGCCTTTTTTCGGTTCTTAAGTCTGGAACCCCGTCTGATAGGGTCACCGATTCTGTTTACAGGTTGGATTGCAATGATTGCAACATGTGTTATATTGGAGAAAGTTCCCAGTATATTTATAAGAGAGTTAATCAACATATTTATAATTCAAAAAATCCAAACCAATTCAAAACGATGTTTTCAGATCATATGCTCAATCTCAATCACACTTTTAACACTTCACATCCTGTTATTCTTTATATCGAAAAAAATAGTGACCTTAGAAAATTTGCTGAATCCTTTTTTATTTCATTAAATTCCTCTTGTGTTAATAAACGCAATTCATTCCACCTTTTACATGATAGTTACCAGATTGTTATTGATTTTATTAAAAAAACAAAAAATTAATTTGCTATCTCGTTTATATTATTTTTTACAGTTTTGTTTTTTCTTGTTCTAACTTTTACATGGTTTGCTTTTTCCTTTTGATCAATTCCAGTTCAACCACTGTTTGAACGCGTTTCGTGCTTCGAGCATTTGTCCTTGATACGTCCCCTCCCATTCCTATCAATACGCCTATTGAAATAATTCAGTCGAGTATGGTTGCTCGGTATGGGCGTGTTTCTCGCTTCACAATGTTGCATTTCATAACTTTTAGTCAAATTAGTTTTCAAACCTTTTAGTTATTCATAATTTTTTCTAAAAAAATGTTTTTCTCTAATATGTTATTAGGTTTAATTTTTAAAATAAATTTTTGTTGAGTGTTTTTGTCCTGTGGTGTGTATAATGTTTCTCTATGTTATAATTAATCTATATTGGTGTTTATATTAGTTAATAAAATTTTCAAATTGTTGTAGTTGCTGAATGATGACACGCATCTTGTGTCGAAACGTATAAATAAAAGTTTTTATACTTTATACCTTTTTATTTCGACGAATGGGCTGCTAGTTACTTTGAAATATGTTTCAACGTCGAAAAAACTATCAAGATATATATATATATATATATATATATATATATATATTTCAATATATAAATATATATATATATATATATATATATATATATAAATATATATATTGAAAAAAAATGGACCATTTAAAAATTTTACAGCGAAATTGCAGCTCATTGACATCAAACAGGGAAAGTCTAGAAAATTTTATTTATCAAAATAAAATTCACATAGCAGCCTTACAAGAAACATAGTTAAACCCTACACAATTTTTAATTTACCTGGATATAAAATTTTTCGCAAAGACAGAGATGATGGCTATGGTGGTGTAGCCATTTTAATAAAGAATATAATAAATTGCGAAGAAATCACTATAAATAATAATGATGATAATTTACAATTATGTGGAGTATATTACGCGCCTGGTACAGATACAGATATATTAGTTATCAAAGATTTAATACAACGGTTACATACAGCGCGTATTTTGATTTCTGGAGACTTTAATAGTCACTATTATGCTTGGGGCAGTAAGTATGAAGACAAAAATGGTATGGCGATATATGAGCTAATGAGAGATCATTATTTTTGTATAATATATGATGGAAGACGCACAACTATACAGTCTAAATATAAAAGAAGCTCACACATAGATATATCATTTTGCTTCAATAATTTAATTAATGTATTAGATTGGAATGTGAGAAATGAGAGCGTTGGATCTGACATCTTCCAATAATTTTAACTACAAATATTCATACAAAAACAAAAACACATATCAATATACATACAAGATGGAATATTAAAGAAGCGAATTGGGACAAATTTGAAGAAAAATTTGAAAAAATGATAACGTTCAATCATAATGGAGCATCGATGAAAAATACAAATGTATCATTAACATGATAGAAAAACCTGCGGAAAACAGTATAAAACAAACTAAACAGTGTTATGTTAGAACATTTAAACCTGCTCCTTGGTGGGATAAGGAGTGCAAAGAAGCTACGACTAAAAGGAAAATAGCGTATAAAAATGTTAAATAACTTTAACTACAATAACGATATTGATTATCAAAAAACTTATGCCGAGACAAAAATAATACTTCGCAACAAGAAGAAAATAAAATGGATTAATTTTACTAATTCCATAAACAATAACATACCTATATCACATCTATGGAACAAAATCAAGATATTCTCGAACAAAAACTCTATAGTGAATTATCATAATCAAATCTCGAAAGCTTATAGATACGATATATTAAAAAATTATACATCGGATTATGCTAGAAATTTCATAAACTATAATAATAGTGTGTATAACCATAACAATAATTCAAATGTAACAAATTGTCCAATAATTGTCGAAGAACTAAATATCGCTCTGAAAAACACTAAAGATTCGGCACCAGGACTAGACAATATCCACTATTCTATGATATATAAATCTTCTATGAGTTTGAAAAAATCATTATTAATTTGTTTAATCAGTCGCTCGTCAGCTACCGAGCAGGTAAGACCTCCCGGTAAATATTGTCAAGTGTACAGGTGGAATAGTTTATGTGAAATTACACAATAGTTATTAGTTATCTAGTACTAGTGTATTTTTTTTTTAAAAAAAACTTTACTACTTTTTTTTTCTTACATTTTTAAGATACTTAACACTTTTTCTTACATTTTTAAGACAATTAACGCTTTTTCTTACATACATATTACTATTTCTTACTCATTACATACATTTTACTTTTTTTTCCCTGACATATTTACATGTTTTTATTACTTTTTCCTTTTTTTATTACATATATTTGAATTTTAACTTTTTCCCGTAGGTCGATGTATTGAATTATTTTCCAACTCAGTCATGGATGCACAGAGTCAGAGTCCTTGTTTTTTTCATTTTGAGTACAGTTATACAATCCACGTACCTCTTACTTGTAAGAGGCATGGTGCCACTACAGCTATTGCACACTCTGCATATACGTATGCTGCAGCAATGCCCACGAAAGGCCATTTTCACCTGAAATCATATGTGAAATCTATGATTTCAAGTGAAAATTTGGTATCAAACTGCTTTGATACCGAACCGGCCGTTGGATTCGAACCCGGGACTACGATTTGCTAGCCCAAGTTCTTACCACGGGACCACGGCCGGCCCTGTATTCAGGAAAACATACACTATCATTAGTGCAGTGTTTTAAAAAGTCACAACAAATGTTACCCGTGAGGGTATACATTTTGTACAATCGTACAGTTTGTAAATATGTTAGAACCATCAGAAAATAATAATATAACAGAACTCTAATGTTCACTACCGCTAGTAGAAACAAACGAAGTACTTTATGATACTTCACACACCGATAGTGAATTTGTTCAACGTCACCTCAAAAGAATAAAACAAATACGCAATCAACATAACCTACACACAAATAAAAACAATATGGAACTGGACTCTGACCCCTCAACTCTGAGGCAAACACACAAACCGTCCGTTAACAAATGCAATAAACAACCTTTGAACTCTGCTGAATCTTCGAGGCAGGTACCAAAATTTACTGGTAAACACACAAAGCAAAATAATAACATTGAAAATAATGCGGTATTAGTCAGCAAACCTTCTACTTCGGGACTGATTCCTAAATCGTCCGCTGTAAATAATAACAAACAAAATATGAATCACATTGAAAACAATATGGAGTTAGACACCGAATCGTCAGCTGCTTGTCAGGTAGCCAATCCGTCCGCTATTAAATGCAGTTCACAAAATCTTGACAGCAATCAAGAATAGAAAGTTGCTACGAATAAAGAACGACACCAAAGTGAATTATTATCTAATAATGACACTGCAAAAAAAGTGACCTCCAAGGATTATTGGCTCAATCCGACGCCCCCAAAAAATATTATGAAGTTTTAGCCAAAAATACTGCCTTACCATCAAAAACCCAAAAGGAAAAATCGCAACCCAGCAGACCTCCTCCAATATTTATCCACGAAATAGGAGATATCAAGCCGCTAATGCAATTACTCGAAGACGAAGCCCCGAAACAATATATCCTAAAACTGATCAGTTCTTCTCAAGTAAAAATCAATCTGGAAAATAGCAAATCTTATATCAAAATTCTAAAGATGCTAAAAGAAAGAGATACACAACTACACTCATTTCAAGAAAAAAGCAAACAAACGTTCAAAATTGTGGTAAAAAATCTACATTTCAGCACGGACACCAAGTTGATTAAAGACGAAATTGAAGAGTTAGGTCACAAAGTAGTTCGTATCGAAAACATAAGAAGTAGAATTTCAAAATATCCTTTGAATATGTTTACTGTTGAGTTCGAACAAAATCCGAATAATAAAGACTTTTACAAAATCGACTACTTATACAAAACTAAAGTGCAAATCGAATCTAAGAGGTTTTCAAGGTAAATCGTTCAATGTACACGCTGCCAAAGGTACGGCCATACAAGAAATTACTGCCACCGCACCCCAAGATGCGTAAAATGTGCTCAAGATCATTTTACAAAATCGTGTAAAAGAGAAAAAAAGGTCGATCAAGTCAAATGTGCCCTTTGTGGAGAGGATCACCCCGCCAAAGGCTGTAGCATCTATAGAGAACATTTCCAAAGAAAATATCCTCCTTTACGACAGAGAACCGCAACGACTCCAAACTCTACTTCAAATCCTATTTTAAGACCAGGACTAACTTTTGCAAACATTACCAGAAACAGCGCAACACAGCCCGAAGACGCAACAAACACAAACGACAACAACATCGGCCACAGTAATAACATTGATAATAATACAAATAATATAACAAACGACTTTACCGAACTAAAACATATGATAAAAACATTGACAGAACAAATGAGCACAATGCTCAATTTACTCACGACCATTTTGAAAAATAAAAAATAATAATGTCTATACAACTAAAAATTTGCTTATGGAATTCGAACGGCTTGAGCAATCATGTCCAAGAACTCAAATATTTTCTATCCAATAATAACATAGACATTATGTTAATTTCCGAAACTCATTTCACCGATTTACACCATAGCATACGTTTTCAAAACTACCGACTATACTACACTAACCATCCGGATGGCAAACCACATGGCGGTACGGCAGTTATCATCAGGGCTAACATCAAACATTACGAGATGGAATCATTTCGTAGAACAAACGTCTCAGTAGACCTTATGACTCACCAACTCATTGTGTCGGCAATCTACTATCCGCCGAAACATAAAATTACAGAAAATCAGTTTTCAAAATTTTTCGACAGCCTTGGAAATATGTTCATTGCTGGCGGAGATTTTAATGCCAAACACACATTCTGGGGGTCGAGATTGATCACCCCGAGAGGCCGACAATTATATAATGCGATTAGTAATAATGACCTCAGAGCATTTTCAACGGGTGAGCCCACTTACTGGCCAAGTGATTTAAACAAAATTCCAGATCTTATTGATTTTTTATCACAAGAAATATTAAAAAAACTGTACGGAATTAAAATCAAGCTTGGACCTAAACTCTGACCATTCGCCTACAATTCTTCAATACTTGACTCAAACACCGGGCAAAATTTCAAGTTCAATCACAAATAAATTCACAGATTGGAACCTTTTCCAAAAAGAGGTAGAAGACAATATATCTTGTAATATTCGTCTGAAAAGCGAAACTGATTTGAATAATGAACTAAAAAACTTTACAAATATAATTCTTGAAGCAGCCAAGACATCAACTCCTCGAGTGATACAAATTATTCTCTCTGGAGAGCGACCAAAAAACTAAAACCACCAACTATACCTATTCCACCATTAAGAAAATCAGATGGTTCTTGAGCAAGAAGTCCTAAAGAAAAAACTGATGAATTTGCCGAACATTTACGCCTCACTTTTCAGCCCTACCCGAGTACATGCGATCCTAATGATACTACGTTTATGTACGAGTTTCTACAGAACTCGCGGTCGACTGTAACCCAGCCTGTTAAACGTTTCAGTGAATGAAGTAAAGCAACAAATCCTGAAAGCAAATGCAAGAAAATCTCCAGGGCCAGATGAAATTTCTATCACAATGTTGAAAAAATTACCCGATAAAGCTATCAGAATGATTAAAATAATTTTCAACTCAATACTAAGGCTAAAAACTTTTCCCCAGGCATGGAAAATAGCAAAAATCATTTTGATTACTAAACCAGGAAAGGACCCTCATCTCGTTTCATCTTACAAGCCGATCAGTTTGCTGCCTTGCATTTCAAAACTTTTTGAAAAACTGATCCTTTGGCGAATCAAAGGTATCCTGCAGGATCAGGATCTAATTCCAAACCACCAATTTGGGTTCCGCGACCAACATTCTACTATAGAGCAAGTTCATAGGATTGTAAACATAATCAACAACGCATTCCATAGAAAAGAGTATTGTTCTGCAGCCTTCTTAGATCTCACGAAGGCATTTGACAAAGTCTGGCACACAGGCCTAATGTACAAAGTAAAAAGATGTCTTCCAGATACTTTATTTCAACTGATAAAATCCTATCTACAAAATAGAAAATTTTTCGTCAGTATAGCTAATACAGACTCAAATATCACTAATATAAATTCCGGGGTGTCTCAAGAGAGCGTCCTTGCCCCTACATTATTTTTAATTTATACAGCAGATTTTATTGTTAGGTTAACTAAAGAATGTCCTGTAGTTGAACTTAACAATACAATGATTCCTCCCAAAGAGTCGGTGAAATACCTCGGCATCCACATGGATAGGAAATTAAATTGGAAACAACATATAATTAATAAAAAACAGCAATTAGATAAAATCTTTAAAAAATTCTACTGATTACTAAACAAAAATTCTGAACTCTCAGTTTACAATAATCTGTTAATATACAAGGTGGTACTCAAGCCCATACGGTCTCCAACTTTGGGTACAGCAAAAAAAAGCAATCTGAACATCATCCAACGTGCTCAAAACAAAATCCTGAGGCAAATATTAAACGCTCCTCGCTACACCCCTTCATGGATTATCCATCAAGACACAGGCTTGCTCACAATAAAGGAACAAATTTTAGTGGTTGCTTCTAAATATAAACATAGGATAGACGTACATCTCAACGAATTGACCAGCAGAGTTTACCTGGAGAGTCAGCCCACCAGATTGAAAAGAAAGTTGCCACAAGACCTCATCTAGTCCAGTTAAACCTAATTACTACTTTTTTTATGTTTTATTTGATTGTGTGTTTTTTCTTATCGTTTTGTTTTTTTGTCTTTCTTTTCTTTTCTTTTGTCTTTCCGCTGGGTGTTGCTACTATCTGCTATTGTTAGCAGTCTCTGCTTAATGTTAATGAATATGTAAAACAGATTGCAGAATAAATTAAATAAAAAAGAATAAAAAAAATTGTTTAATGATATCATTAAAAACAATATAACTTACAAAGAATTGAGAAATGTTTGTTTAATACCATTATGTAAACCGAATAAATCTCCACACGACGTTAGTTCATATAGACCTATAGCAATCATGCTTTGAAAAATCATTTGAGAGAATACTCAAAGCAAGATTGGAATGGTTTATTGAAAACCAAAAAATACTCAGTCTTTTTCAATTGGGTTTTAGAAAAGCTAAGGGAACTATGGCAAATATTTTTGGATAACATAATGAGCTTCAAAAAGCACATTCAAGAATTGTGTAAAAAGGTTGAAAGAGGATTAAACATTATGAGAAAACTCATTATGAGAAATCCAAAATCGTGCTTGATGATATATAAGTGTTTAATAAGATCTCAACTGGACTATGAATGTTTTTAATTTACGGCACTATAAACTCTTGCAAAATTGCAAAATGCAAAAATTAAATAGATTGCAATATTTAGCGCTTAGATTGAGTATAGAAGCTCTAAAATCAACTCCTACTAATAGCTTACTAGCGGAAGCAGGTGAAATAGCTTTTCATCTGAGAATCCAAATGCTATCAAATAAATATCTTACTAAAAAATTTAATTCGGCATGCGAAGAAATTCCAAATCAATTACAAGTATTATCAAATCACCATATTACCAAAAAATTTTGGTTCAAGAAAAACACTCCACCATTAATATCAAGTTTTTTTTTTTTAAAAAAAAAACTTGATAAAAACTTGAAAAATGATGAATATATAACTATAAATAAGATCATACCACTTTTTGAATTTCCTTGGATAATTCAGTTTGAGAAACCCGATACAATATTTACATCGTTTCCAATTGAACCGAATATATTAAACATTGGCGTCAGAAATAGGAAATTAGAGACATACATAAATAAAAAATGAAAAAGAGGCATGGAATCTGAACGTAGATCCTTATAAAGTTCCATGTTCTGATCTATTTATTGGATAAAATCACAAACTATTAAAACTTGGCAAGATGAGTGTAAAAGCTTATTAAAAATATAAAGGGAAGGCAATATGCTGCAATTAATCCATCTCCGAAACTCCGAAATACATGGTTTAATAAAAGATTAGACATCGATAGAAAATTGATTTGAATATTTTGTAGAATGCGATTCAATCATACATTCTGCAATGATCAGTTATACCGGTTCTGGATCATAGATAATAACAAATGTGTATGTGGAGCTGCAGAAACAATTGATCACTTATTTTGGCAATGCCATCATCATACCTATGCAAATGTCTGCGTGAAAAGGGGATATCATTTCCAATGAATACATTCATATTAGTCGCTTCAAATAATATATAAATATATAAAATAGTTATTGACTTTATTAGTAGATGCAGAATAAAAATTTAAGTTTCACTTTATTGATATCGGTGTGTATATGTATGTATGTGTATGTGCATACATAAATATGCTTGTGCATGTGTGTATGTGCATATATGTATCGATATGTATATAGTTAAGTTCAGATATATATGTAGTTATAATTATTATAATAAATGTATGTAATGTGCTAGATAACCATAAGGTAGAAGCCAAATAAATAAATAAATAAATAAATAAATAAAAATATTGACTATTGATATTTATTCGTTCTTTGCTTACCCATATTCATAGCAAAGCTGGCAGATCTGGCGAATCATTGTTTCTTGAAATGGAAATGTAACCGAACATATTCAATTGAGGAACTGAACTTAATTCGACTACGTCTTCGATAGTACCGCTTGTACTACTAGTTAATGAAATGTCCTGAACTGCGCTTCTATTCAAAAACTTTTGAAAATCATCAACTTTTTGCTTTAAAATTTGTTGTTCGGGGGTTCCACATGAAAGTCTTTTAGGGCCACTATTGTATCTAATATACACACGACATTCCAACTGATAGTAATGTAATAATTGGAAATTTTGCCGATGATACAGTTGTCATGGGAACTAATACAAGTGCATCCGTCGCAACGGCAATTGTTCAACAATATGTCTCCGAATTTGTAAATAAATGAAACAAAATGTAGCCATATAATCTTCACAACAAGAACCTTGGACTGCCCAAGCGTAAAAATAAACTTCATAGAAATACCAAAATATGAGAGCGTAAATACCTAGGAGCGTAAAATACCTTGGGATTCATCTCGATAGAAAGTTAAGCTGGTCAACACACATCAAAATGAAAAGAAAACAGATGGAGAAGAAGTTCAAAGATTTATATTGGCTAATTGGCAGGAGTTCAAATATGTGCTATGAAAACAAACTCCTTTTATATAAAACAACTAGCAAACCCGACGAACTCCGTTTCGCCACCAGATGGTTTCGTCAGAAAGATGGAGAAATTTTTTGTTTGTTTTTTATTTTAAAAATTTGATTTTATTATACAACAGTAACGAATTTATTTTGATTACAAAAATGAAGTGTTTTTTAGTTGAACTTCTCTAAGTGAATGAAAGCGAATCCGCAAATTATCCATTTATGGAAGTGATCTTTGGTAAACCACATTTTTTGTTTTTTGGTCTGACGTTAACACAAACAAAGCGGATGGTTTTTCAACTCGTGAACTGGCAACGTATAACTGCCCATGTGTAAAACAATGATTTTCTAAATGATCTATTTGAAATTTATCCGGCAAACACTAAGCGACTGGCCTTGCGACTTGTTATTGCGAACGCAAGGCGAACTGGAAATTGCAATCGTTTGAAGTCAATCGGAAGACCAGTCAGAATCATTGGTATGTCACCAAATCGCCAGCAATTTTTGAATGAATGGTGAAATTCAGTGCGTGTACATAATTATTCTTTGCGGCAAGAATTGCTCGTTGACTTAACCAAGCATAATTCTGATAATTCTCACTAATGTCATTAATCGAATTTATAATTACGGTGCGTGAAGTTCCAGCAGCTTGCATTAAGGCACGATGCCATGCACAACTAATTTTCTTTGCTATAAACCTTGCGGAGCCCGAGACCTTTCCAACAAATGCAAAGTTATCGAAATCGGTTTATGCGTTCTGGAGTTATGTCGTCAGGAAGGAAAACCTGACTTATTTTTATATATATGTAGATAATCTATTTGAAATTATTTAAAACAATTGTTGATTATTTTCATTACTCGAATTTTTAATTACGGTGCGTGAAGTTCCAGCAGCTTGCATTAAGGCACGATGCCATGTACAACTAATTTTCTTAGCTGTAAACCTTGCGGAGCCCGAGACCTTTTCAACGAATGCAAAATTGTCGAAATCGGTTCGTGCGTTCTGGAGTTATTTCGTCAGGAAGGAAAACCCGACTTATTTTTATATATATAGAAGATAATCTATTTGAAATTATTTAAAACAGTTATTGATTATTTTTATTACTCGAATTTTTAATTACGGTGCGTAAAGTTCCAGCAGCTTGCATTAAGGCACGATGCCATGCACAACTAATTTTCTTAGCTATACACCTTGCGGAGCCCGAGACCTTTCCAACGAATGCAAAATTGTCAAAATCGGTTTGTGCGTTCTGGAGTTATTTCGTCAGGAAGGAAAACCCGACTTCTTTTTATATATAGATAATTATCCCAATCTCGACATATGGCATTAGGCTATGGGCGTGCGCAAGCAATTCAAACATGAAAAAATACAAGTAGCGCAATCAAAAATTTTAAGATGCATTGTGAACGCACTCTGGTATGTTACAAATGACACCCTACATAAAGAACTAAAAATAAAAACTATTAATGAAATGATAAAAAAAGGAGCAAAAAATACCACGAAAAACTACCAGGTCACCCAAACATATATTTAAAAGAATTAAGCGAGGAATATCTCACACAAAGATTGAAAAAAAAAATGGCCTTACTATCTTAAATAAAATGTCAAAAAATAAAAAAAGAGAAATATCTCATAGGAGATAATCTCTTAAATGCATTAACATTACAGCACATTGTCTTAAAAACGTATATTATTTTGATTGACAATAAAACTATGCAAATAAAAAAAAAGTTGTACTCTTCTCTTAGATAAATCAGCGAATTTTTTACGTTTATCCATTTTATATATTCTCGGATTAAAAACAATTACGCTTGTGCCACTAAAGAAATAATGCGAGACATGAAAATAAGTCATAACCTGTCATAACCTATATGAAAAATAAAACTAATGTGAAGTTTCTTCATACGGAACAGAGTTATTTTTTTGACACAGTTTGTAAAGTTGTTGATAGTGACGAACAGTGACGAACTTCATGTGTAAGCGTTCATTAGTAGAAAATGGCGAAAGTGTTTGTGTTCGACGAAAATGATCATTTCTATTTGGGAGTTCATTTGCTATTCGCCACTAGAGAAAAAAACAGAAAAATGGAAATGCCTGAATCGTGAGTATAATTATAATATATAATAAATATATGTTACATGATGGAGGTAATGTCATTGTTCCACAATTTTGTAAGCATGTGTTTTAATAATACAAGCATTCAATTTCTTTTAGCTATAATCCAATTATAATATTTTAGTTATAATATAATTATAATAGAATGTTTTTTTAGTTCTTTAGTCTCAGCCGATTGACTGAGACAAGAGAACGGCGAAGTTGTTAAGTGTTGGTGGCCCTCGGAGGGTTCAGAACACTTTTCAGCGTATGTGATGGGCCACTTGATGGTATGTAGTGTTCATATACTATCCGTTTATGTGATATTTATTTGCTTTGAATTCTTAGCTTCGTATGAAAAAGCGAGGAGAGCGGCGGCGAATAGCGAAGCTTCGCAAAGCGATGAGCCGCGAGGAAGGAGTCACCGTAAGAGGACCAAAAGGGTATTTGAATATGAAGAGGAAGAGAAAGACTATTGTTATAAAATTCTTTGTATCTTATTTATTTGACTAATGTTTTTGCAGCTGACAGAATTGAATTTAATTTTTAATTCCAGGCAGATGGCATGGAAAAAGCAGGCCATAAATAAACAACGGAGTACTGTTGATCAAGGCACATAAACAGAGGAACCTCTGCCTGTAGATGTCTTGATGGGAGGATTGGCACGCATAGAAAGTAAGTGATTCATAGTCATTGTGTCTTAATTATTATCTATTATTATCGATTTTTTAATAGATTCATTTAGATACTTCGTAAGGAAAAATAAAATTTACAATGATTCTCTTTTAACTGAGATAAAGGCACTACCTCGCAATAGTGTCCAGCAGGAGGAAGACACCGTCTGTAAAGAGTTATTTCCTTTGAAAACTACACAAAGTATTTTAGGCTGCAAAGTACTCTTCCAGAATGACCTGGAAAAAGCACAATTGGTGAGTTTTCTTGTGCTTAATGTTCGTACAAAATTTTTCAATTTAATTTTGCAATACTCTATTTTCAGCTAAAGTATCTTACTCGCATCGGAGGGAGCAAGCAGACCTTAGTGAACATTTTTTATGTGTGTGTGTGTGTGTGTGGGTTCATATATAGGGATGTATTTATGTATGCGTGAAAAGGGCGCCTCCACGCCATTTTTTTTTCAAAAATTACGTAATTATTAAGGAATATTTCCGTAATCCACATTACGTAATTCACATTACTTAAAATAGGCGAAATATTTACACATTTCTTACATTAATCTTACGTAAAAATGACGTCAGTCTTGTGCCAGACATCGTAGAATGCACATCGTTCAATAAAAAGTATATTTACAATCCGAGTTATGCGATTGAGGGCCTACGGGCAGGCCTTAGGCCGACCGCCGGACCCTAGTCCGTGTACCTGTTCAACCAGTGGACAGGTCAGAGTCCAATCGCCGGACGCTAATCTGTTCTACATGTTCGACCCGAGGACTACCTGTGGTGTTATCGGTAATACAGTTGCTACCGCGATGAACATATTGTACGGTGATAGTGACAATACAAATGCAATTGAAATGAATCATACAGTAATGGATAGTGAATGTTTGTCAGAAAAATCTTACGAATCAACAAGTACGCTGGAAAATTTAAACAACATATCAAGCGAGACTAATATGTGTATCAACGACAGTTTTGATAGTTCATACAATGACGTTCCGGTCAATCCCAACAAGTGGCAAGTAGTAGTTTCACCATCTAACAATAAGAAGCGTAAAATTAACGCCGATAATACTGGTTACACCGAGGTACAACTATCAAATAAATATAGTATATTATCAAATAATACTCCCGATAGATCACGCAATACCACTAACGATAATATGGGTTTACCTGATAGCTCGGTCGCTAAAAATGTGAGGCCTCCACTAATCTACATTAATAACGTCGTCGACTTTCCGGACATGATGAGATCACTCAGTGTTGTATTAAAATCTGACCAATATATTTCAAAAGCCTTTGCCAACAATATGATCAAGATTAATGTGTTCAAACCGGATGTATATAAGGATGCAGTAAAGTTTATGTAGAAAAGTAAAGTCGTATTTCACGCATAGCAACTTAGTACTAAGAGGTCGTACCAAGTAGTGCTTAAATATATTCATTTTACGACAGATGTATTTTACGACAGACATTAAAGTTGCTATCAAAAACTATGGACATAAAGTCAGAAGCATTAATAACCTGAAGCATCGTATAACAAAAAAACCCTTAAACATTTTTTTGGTTGATTTAGAATTTGCACCCAGCAACTCTACTATTTATAAGATCAATAAATTGATGAATCAGATAGTAAACTTCGAACCCCCAAGCAGATCAAGAGATAACATCCAGTGTCATAGATGTCAGCTCTATGGCCACTCAAGAACGTATTGCAATCGCCCTTACGCCTGCGTAAAATGTGGAGACCCTCATCCTACATCGAAGTGTAAAAAACCCCAAGGACACCCCAGCGTGCTGCTTCTTGTGTGGCCGAGCACATCCTGCAAACTATAAAGGTTGCGAATTTTTCCACAACCTTGACAAAAACAAAAGAAAATCCAACCATCGAACCATACAAAACCAGCCAACTACCGCCACTACGAGAATCCAAGACTCAAAACACCACGAGAACATTAATTCGTCACCGTTATCTCACAGGGTACGTACATCACCAATAACTTATAATCCACAGAACATGAGCTATTCCCAAGTATTAAAACCTCAAGTAAATAATAACCAGTCTCAAGAGTTTTCAGCACAAACTACTATAATTAATGAATTCAAAGATATAATGAAGCAAATGAATTTGTTATTTCATAACAAATGAAATAAAAATCTTGAAATGGATCTGTATATTTGAAAGTGTTTAGTTTGCATAATATGATATGAAGAAATGCATTAGTTATTGTATTTTGTATATATTATAATTTGAACTTTTTCTACTTTTGAGAATATAAACGAGCACGTGAAGAACGGTTATACGCATGTGTTGTATCTATATTCACTAAAGTCATTCGATATATTCAATCTAAGCATTTCTAAATAAAGAGATTTCATAGACTCTTTATCGCAAAAAATAGTAGTTTTAATTTATTTTATCAAAATTAACCTTTCAAATATATTAGAAACTAGTTGGTATTGGTATTTAGCCTTGTGGCAAGTTACATGAACTTCCCGATATGTGTAAATAATCGATTTAATCAATAAAAAATAAATTAATTTATGAGTGATTAAAAGTATTCCGAGTGGAGATATTACATATAATTGAAAACGAACGAACACGTTAACTCGGAGTATTTTCAAAAAGCAACTTTTCAAAAATCAACATTTATTATATTTGAACCAGTTTTCGTAGAATTTTAATGGTTAAGTATATTTATTAAGACTAAGTACTATATTGTTATACCAAGTATATCGCCTAATTTTAATTTTAGCTAAGGTCAAAAAAACTACTCATTTTTTTCAAACTTTGATGAATTTTTAAAATTAAACTACTTGTCGTAAGGCCTTAATATTACAGTAAGTTGTATAAGACCATGATATATATCGCTAAAAAAATTTCATAAAAATCGGCTTAAATTTTTTTTCAACAGTTAATTACAAGAAAACGGCTCAGTAGATTTTTACCTAAAACTAATCAGTACCATTCCCAACTAATATCTTTCGAACAGTTTTTGATTTTTTACAATCGGTTCGGTAGGATGAGCTTAAATGTGGACGAAAGTTTTAACACTTTTTTTCAAATTTCAAAGAAACGGCTCGGCAGATCGTCGCAAACTGACAAACGATAGTCCTCATCGAAATACATCAAATGGCTTTTAAATTTCTAAAATCGGTTCAGGCATTTTTGAGAAAACGTCGATGAAAGGTCTAATTTTGACAAATGCCTAAAAAACGGTACCAATTTTTTGCAAACTTTGGCGAATTTTTAAAGCTAAACGAGTTGTCGTAGGGCCGTAATATTTTAGTATGATCTAGAAGACTATGGTATCTACCGTCAAAAAAATAATAATAAAAATCGTCGAAAAAATATTTTTTAACACTTTATTACAAGAAAACGGCTCGGCCGATCTCCTCCAAAAACAAATCAGCACGATTCCCAACCAATATCTTACGAACGGTTTTTAAATTTTCAAAATCGATTCAAAATTGCGGGCTAAAACGTAGACGAAAATTTTTTTACTTTTCTGCAATTTACAAAGAAACGGCTTGGCCGATCGTCGCACAAAACTCAGAAACGCTAGTCCTCGTAGAGATACATCGATTGGCTTTTAAATTTTTGAAATCGGTCTAGCCGTTTCTAAGAAATCGTCGATTTACGGCAAAAAAATCTGTTCACATACACACACACACACATACTTTTTCTAAATTTGGTCTCATTCGATTCAGAACGGCTTGACACGTCGAGAAAACATAAAATTAGCGAATCGGATTTTTTGATGAAAACATAAACTTTCCCTTCGGAAAGTTAATAATGGCCAACACACTCACAATAGCAATATGGAATGCTAATGGCATTCTCCAACACAAGTATGAACTAACATTTTTCTGAAAGAGAGAAATATTGACATTTTACTAGTTAGCGAATCACATCTTCCGGATAATGCAAAATTTAAAATATTTAACTATACAACTTATCACACACTACACCCACTTATGTCCTCCAAGACACAACATAAAGTATAAACATCTGCAAGAATTTTTCAACACTCTTGGCCCCAGATGTCTCGTCGGTGGCGATTTCAATTGTAAAAATACATTATGGGGTTCTAGAATCACAACAACGAAAGGCCGAGAGCCTGAAAAGGTAATAAAAGCTAACAAATATGCATTTATTTCACCATGGTCACCAACGTACTGGCCATCCGATCCAAATAAGCGTCCAGACTTGTTGGACTTTGCCATAATTAACGGTATTAGCATTTCTAATATCTCAATAACAAACTGCCATGACCTATCCTCAGATCATTCTCCATTGTTACTATCTTTTGGATCTACAGCAATCAAATATTCCTCAACGACTCAATTACACAACAAAAATATTATATACAAATTGGGAACTGTATAGAGACTATTTATCTCAGAAAATCGACTTGGGTATGCAGCAACACTAGCTCTCCTACTATTGAGAAATAGTAGTAAAGAGCTACACTAGCCTCCACACTATTAGAAACCCTAATGTGTGGAGGGGGTCAGGCTACCAGGTATATAACAAAAGCAGCTACCATTCTCGATCTTTTTTATCCTCTACGGGTCGAGCAGCCAACACCTGGAAAAAACTATGGAATTCACCGAAAAATACCCAAGAAGATTTTGTAAATATTATATTTATTTGTAATAAACTTTATTTTTCATTTATATTGTAGTGTCTTGATTTTTATATGTGGGACCACTCCATAATAATTGGTGACCCCGACGCTGAATGGACCACATAGCGTGGTGCGTGAACTACCATAGAGGACTATCCGCACAGAGAAAAAGAAAAAAAACAAAATAATGAATGAAGACTGCAGGATACTGAAGGGGAACTGGACGCAATCTCACGAACTGCATCTACCGCTATTTTTGAATGAGAAACCAACATTGTGGTTCACAATAGTCTATGCAATATTTTCTCGATGCCGTATCAACAATGACCTGGCTAAATACGAATATGTAATAGTTCACTTAGAATGCAAATACTTACTCCAGATAGAAGACGTAATAAACTCTCCGCCTGCAGAAAATAAATATATAAACACACAATGACGTCACGCGATGGAAATTGAATTTGATTAGATATAAATGTATTTTCAACGTAACACGGTTCAGTAAAAAGAATGAGCAAATCTTCAACTGGATCAACTTCCTTATCAACAGAACGATGCAATTCAGAGGAACAATACAGAGTACAACTAGTGACGCTAACTCTGGACTTATTCGATCAATTAAACATACAACAAGTACAAATTCAGACAATCAACAACCTTTTGAAGGGAGCCATGAAATACATGAGAATAATAGGGTAATGCTCAAAAATCTACGGAATCTGAATCCAGTGTTAGTGTGTTACAAACCATGGTGTGCCTATGGTGGACATGGCTGGACCTCCAATTTCTGGAAATTGTCCTAACAGGCTCCACAGCCAGATAGAA
>NW_020536999.1:78902206-78933955 GCF_003426905.1 Ctenocephalides felis
ATTTAGTAACAAGCTCAAGTACAAGTTAAGCGAATTTAACCAAGATAACTTGACAGGTATGTTTCAAACTTAAACACTAGCGATAATTCTATCTGGCGCCTTATAAGGAGCAACAGAAGGAAGAATCTAATAAACAACCCCATAAAAGTATCAACTTCAGACGGTTTCACTTGGGCCAGAAGTAACAAGGAGAAAGCTGATTGCTTCGCGGACTACCTTGAAACAGTATTTCAACCAAATATTAACAGTTGCAATACCCCTGACGTACTCAACCTTCAACCTTCATATTCGACAACAGAATCCCGAGTGTCTAGGTTTACACCGGGTCAACTCCACTCTTGTTGTCAAACTTTGCGGAACAGAAAAGCCCCGGGCATAGATTTAGCCATGTGGCTGGCTTACGGAATGGGAAAGAAAAAGGGGCAATATTCGCATATAAATTTGATCAATAAGTTCAAACTAACACCTGAGATTGGCACAATTATCTACGGACGGAAAATTTCTACAACTACATGACGAAAGGTGGTTGCTGAATTTGTGCTTTTTTAATAGATATTACATATGAACTGAAAGAGTTAAATCAAAATCTCCAAGGAGCACATAAAATAATTACTAGTAGCTACCGAGACATAAAGACCCTCATTGCCAAACAAAAGTATTAACATAATGAATTGAAATCCAATAATGCTATCCATTTCCGCACTTACATGATTGATATGAAAAATAAACGCATTTCTGAATACTCACTAAGATTTGAAGAATTCGGAAAAATGTTTGTTTATTTATCAAAAAATTTGAGCAAATTTTCAATGTTTTCACATGCCCATTTATTATAGACGTTTATTCAGCTCCAGAAAATGTACAAATGAACTAATAGATCTGCAATCAAATTCGAAACTAAAATTTAGGTTTGATAGCATGAAGATTGTGGAGTTTCATGGTAAATGTATATCGGAAGATAAATTTCCTAATTTTAAGTAATTATCCATGTGTGTGGCTTTGTGAGTAATTTTTTTAGATTGAAATTGGCCAAAAACAATCCGTAACAGACTCACTGATGAAAATTTGGCAAACCAGCTTTGTTATGCCACAACAAAATTAGAAGTGGATATTAAAAAAATGTCAAACAATATAAATAAGCAAATATAGCATTAACCTACATATTATTGCATTGTGTACATTTATCTATTAAAAAACCTACTAGTGTAATAAGTTTCATATTAACATATCTATTTGTGTATGTCTTATTTCTGCTTTTGTTTTTCAGTCTTTTTATGGCCCAGAGAGTCATTCGAGTTGGACATGCCTGATCTAAACGACCCACACGAGGCTTGTTTTGTTGCTTTATGGCTCTGCTTGCCAGGTAGCTTGCTGTCAAGATAAAACGTGCGCTATTTTTGTGGATGGATTCGTCCGCCGGAACCAAATAACATATTGCATATTTACTTTACTATAAAACTTTTTATAATGTTTATGCAAAATATCAAATACTAATAACTAGGTTAGGTTATACTTTTTTATTTTTTATTAGTAAAAAAATATATTTTTTTGAAGTATTCTACAATATAAAAAAAATTAAATTTAAAAAAATATATGTCGCAACACTCGTAATCGATATAATATATATATATATATATATATATATATATATATATATATATATTAATTGTTTAATATGAACAAAACAGCACTCAGATTTGTTTAACACAACTTTATTTTATGATTACAGACGTTTCGAGACTATGGTGTGTCTCATCTTCAGTGTAATTTCAAAAACAGTTACTTATATACTACACATTCTTTAATAACTTATTTAAATTTCATTTAATTTTTGATATACAAACAACACCAACTATTCCTTGCAATGCTTGACACCGTACTAAAGAAACATATAACACTTACAGAAATATTCTAAACAAATTTGAAGTACTTATATAGATGGAGACAGAGAGGGTATCATTATAATGTAAATAAAAGGAGTGCTATCGCATACAAAATCGATAAAATATCTTGACAATAATTTTAACCAATTATCAAAAAGACTTTTCAAAAAACACAATATTCGTATTACTTTTTCTCCATTAAAACAATTAAAATTTTTATATTCCAAAATTAAAGATGAAACTCCATTAACAAAAAAGAAAGATATAGTTTATAAAGTAAATTGTTTGGATTGTAATTGCTCTTATATTGGCCAGACCTGCCAGAACTTAGAAAAGAGACTCAGGCAACATGAATTACAATGTGAAAAATAGATAAACAAAAATTTAAAAGTACACTTGTGGATCATGCTAATATCAACAACCATAAGTTTGATTTTGACAATCCCCAAAATTTATTCCATGAGAAAGACTTATTTAAACGGAGCATGGCAGAATCAATGTTAATAGTTCGGACTAACAATAGCATAAATCTAAGAACCGACACAAATATTTTACATGACACTTATATAAACATCATTAATAATTATAAATTTTTCATTTATCTTATTCTTTTCAATAAATTAATTTGTTTTTCATTTTTATCGATTTTGTATGCGATAGCACTCCTTTTGTTTACATTATAATGATACCCTCTCTGTCTCCATCTATATAAGTACTTCAAATTGTTTAGAATATTTCTGTAAGTGTTATATGTTTCTTTAGTACGGTGTCAAGCATTGCAAGGAATAGTTGGTGTTGTTTGTATATCAAAAATTAAATGAAATTTAAATAAGTTATTAAAGAATGTGTAGTATATAAGTAACTGTTTTTGAAATTACACTGAAGATGAGACACACCATAGTCTCGAAACGTCTGTAATCATAAAATAAAGTTGTGTTAAACAAATCTGAGTGCTGTTTTGTTCATATTAAACAATTAATATTCGTTCCACTCATATCATAAAATTCTATAATATATATATATATATATAATATATATATATATATATATGTATATATATATATATTATATATATATATATGAAAATCTTTTAATTATATATCAGCTCTCAAGAATGTCTGCGCAACAACAACAGGCCAGAAAATGGGGCGAAGCAGAGACAAAAAACTAATAGGTGTCTTTCGGAATTATCCTAATTTGTGGAATCCGGAGCACGCACACTATCGCCATAAATCTGAAAGAATGAAAGCGCTCAAGCAAATGGCCAGAAGGTTCGACACATTAACAAAAGAAATAGAGCAAAAAATAAAAATTATAACAATACGTACTGTATTGAAAAGAAACAATTAGCTGATCAAATGCGGGTAGATTACGTACCAAAATGGTACGGGTATAAGCCGATGAGCTTCTTAGAAAACATATGCGGGACGAGGCTTCGCAAAAAGGTATTTTGATAATATTTGTTATATTAAAAATTCTATAATAAATTCGTCAATGATTATACAAATACTCGTAGTGTTTATAGTTATAAAAACTTTTCACCTTAATGTTAAAATTCTTTTATTTGAAAATAATACAAGTACATGGCCGATTATAGTTTATAGTTGATTTTAGATTCAAATTCGCACTGAAATTATTAAAATTAGGTAATGGAAAAAATTCAAAATGAACATTTTCACTGTCATTAATAATCACAGTAATATTCACAGTAATTAATAATAAAATTAAATACGAACGAAACTAGACAAACAAAGGGTCAGCCATATAATGTTTTTTTTATTTATTATTATTAACTTCCCGTAGGGCAAGTTATAGTAATCGCAAAAAATCGAAAATGAATATTTTTATATATCTTGACGTTTCAAAGGTTTCTGAACATTTTGGCATACCTAAAAAATTGATGTATGTGCGTAAGTATGTGTGTGTGTGCGGATACAAATTTTCGTCGACGATTTCGGGAATACGAATCAACCGATTTGAATAATTCAAAAAACAATCGATTCGTATTGATAAGGAGACGTGCTGATTAGTTTTTGGCAAAGGTCTAGATTTTGCAACTTGCCTTAAGGCAAAATGCCACTTTCAGCTAGTTTTTTTTTAATTATTTATTATTATTTTTTTATTAACCGGGAGGATAATAATTTCAAATAAAAAAGATAATTGAGAAAATATTCTGTAGCTTTTTTATAGCATTTTCAAAAAAAAAAGTTATAATGGCAGACCCTATATAGACGTAAATAAAATAATATAAAAGAAGATAGATTAAAATAATGAAATATAATTCGATTGTCTTTGCTACAGCTGTTTTTATTCATAAATGAGTTTTTCTGCCTAAAAACACCAGTGGTGGATGAAGAAGTCAGTTTTGTACTTGAATATGATATGACAACTGATTTAAGAAATTTCTGAAATTTTATTTTCAATTAATTATTTGATCCTAAATACATAATAAAAAGTTCTTCAATAACTTAACAGTGCTCTGACAAAGAGATATTTTCAATTTTTTTTTATAAACGTAGCATGCTTATTTAATTGTAATATGAAAAAAAAACTAGCGCATATAGAATTTTTGGCATTAAAATTAAGATTTTTTGGTTTTATAAACACAAATTAAATAAAATTAAGAAAATTAAAACCATAAGAACGATATGAAACTTTAAACAGAACAATGATTAATACAATCTTCACCATTTGGTTATCAAAGAGCAAGGATCAAACTAGTGCACCGTCAACCTCAATGCAATCGTCAAGCCTAAACAATCAAGAAAGCTTCCAGTCACCTAGTGCACGACCGGCCAGGACTGACTGCCAATGTGAGCAACCAATCACGAGCTTTACACAATGCAGAAAAGCTTTGAAAAGGGCTTTACAAGTTCTAAAATACATGGAAGATCAAGAAACAGAAGTACAGGAGATGGACAAGTTCAATGATATTGGCAAAGGAATTGCCCAATCACTAAGAGATTTGAAGTCGGATACTGCCTCAGAAATGGCGACCATAAAAATATGGGATGTGTTGATTACGGCTCATGAAAATAAACTATGAACGCTATTATAACTATGCTTGGCCTGAATTTTCAACTTTATAAATATATTTATTCATAAAAAATTATTTCAAGTCTATTTATTTCAAGTCAGTGATATTTGCAGGTTTGCGTCAACTCAAATGCAAACCTGTTCTGGCACTGGAAACTTCCTTCTGCATACACATTGGTAATTTTTATTCACGTTTAACAAAGTTTTTACATTTTTTTTATTAAAGATTAAGGTATGAACAAATACACTTTACTGTTCTTTATACTTGGAAAATACCGTCTAAAATATTTTTTATCAAACCTTTGTTTTAAATAGATAATTAACTATTAATATTAATGAATAATATACAAGATATAGATAAGCAAGGTTAAAATTAAAGTATATGTATATATTTTATAAATCAACTGCAATGTGTAAATTTAGTTATTAATTAAAAGATCAAATATCAAAAGATCATGAAAAGCATATAAAAATAAATAATTTTATTATTAACTTCCCGTTTTTTATTATTTTATTATTAACTTCCCGGGTAAGTTATTGTAATGGGCCGAAAATCGAAATTGAAAATTTTTACATTTCTCGACGTTTTGAAGGTTTCTGAACATTTTGGCATACCTCAGAAAAAATGGATGTGTGTGTGTGTGCATGTATGTATGGATACAATTTTTCGTCCACGTTTTCGGGCGCACGAATCAACCGATTTGAATAGTTCAAAAAACATTCGATTCCTATTGATAGGGAGATGTGCTGATTAGTTTTTGGCAAAGACAAGTCCAGCCGTTACGGAGATATGGAGCAAAGAGTGCAGAAAATAGAAATCGAGTTTTTGAGTGAACGGAGCATCCGATTTGAATGATCTAAAAAACATTCAATTAGTAATGATTGGGAGAAGTGATTATTAGTTTTTGGCAATGGCAGACCCAGCCATTTCGAAGATACAAAGCTAAATGTGCAAATAATGGCAGTTCTTGAGAGAACTAAGCGTCCAATTTAAATGATTCAAAGAACTTACAGCTTGTTTTAACAAAATAATTGATTTTGGAAAAAAAAATTGTAACATTTTTTTTTAGTTTTTTTTTGTACATGGAAAATAATTCAGATTTTATTTTTAATTCTGACTAAAGTTCTAATATACTTTAAACAAATAATTTTAACTTTGCAATTCAGTTTATATAATTCTTATAAATATAAGACAATGTTACAATATTTATAATAATCTATTTGAAAACATTCAGTATTCCTCAAACATTTCTTTACGGTACGGGAAGTTCTAGCAATTTGCCTTAAGGCACGATGCCATACACCCCACTAGTTTTATATTGTTTTGCTTTAGAGTTTTCATCAATTACTGCTTACACTCGTGAGGCCCCCCTGGCCCGGGGGGCCATTCTGAATCAAATGAGACCAAATTTGTAAAATGTATGTGTGTGTGTGCGTGTGTGTGAACAGATTTTTTTGCCGTAAATCAACGTTTTCTCAAAAACGGGTAGACCGATTTCAAAAATTTAAAAACCATTCTGACTAAGGATTAGCGTTTTTCAACGACGATCGGTCGGGCCGTTTCTATGTAAATCGCAAAAAAATGAAAAAAAATTCGTCCACGTTTTAGCCCGCAATTCTGAATCGATTTTAAAAATACAAAAGCCGTTCGATAGATATTGGTTGGGAATCGTGCTGATTAGTTTTTGGTAAAAATCGGCCGTACTGTTTTCTTGTAATAGAGTTTTAAAAAAAATCGACGATTTTTATGATTTTTTTTTTATGGTAGATATCATAGTCTTGTAGATCATACTAAAATATTACGGACCTACGACAAGTCGTTTAATTTTGAAAATTCTTCAAAGTTTGCAAAAATTAGTATCGTTCTTTTGGCATTTGGTAAATTTAGACTTTTGATCGACGTTTTCTCAAAAACGCCTGAACCGTTTTCAGAAATTTAAAAGCTTTTAGAGAATACTGCGAGTCAATGTGTTCGTTCGTTTTCAATTATGTATAATAAATCCACTCGGTATACTTTTAATTACTCATGAATTAATTTATATTTTATTGATTAAGTAGATAATTTACACATATCGGGAAGTTCATGTAACTTGCCTCAAGGCAAAATACCAATACTAACTAGTTAAATCATAAATTTTCATAAAGATCGAATGTCACTATTTAATCAATAAAATTAATTACAGCAAAAAAAAAATGGTTAATGGAAGATCATGTAAAAATTAAATTTAAGAAAGTGGTATTTGTTTTAAATTTTTATTAAAAAAATAGTTTTTTTTATTCCCATTTATTCTAACGTTGAAAATATTCGCCAATATCTTATGTTTGACTTTTCAAGAAAAATTAAGTGTTATGTATTTTTGGTTTTGGTTATTTTTAAATAATTACAAATAAATTTTAATTATACCTTTAAATCAATACTTTACTTTTCTACCTTTGTATAATTTCATAATTTAAAGCCATAAAATATAAATAAATATAAATTAGTCGAAGTTGATTTGCTTGTAATAAAATTTATTAAAAAGTGTTTTAGCCAGTAGTAAAATAGCGTGTAAGTGAATGTTAATGTGTATTAAACAAAATTAGATAAATTAAAAATTGAGTACCACGATAGGGCCCCATCGGAAGACTTTGCCACGGGCCCCGGAGGGTCAAGTTACGCCACTGGTGCTATCAAATATACTACCAAAGCTATCAAATACACTGCAGCCGTTAAAGTACATTATTCGGAAATAGATATCAGCTAACAAATAATTTGGAGATAGCTATAGCAACATTGCTCGATCCTAGGTGTGAAAACTTTCATTCGAGAAATGAAAATACTTGCACGAATGCAATTAAAACATTGCCTAGTAAAATTTATTTAAATATAGAAAGAAACTAAGGGTCTATTACTTAAGGTTAATGTAGCGTATTATATTCTGACAACATTTCTATTTTATATAAACTTGAGGTAGGTTTTCGGAAAGACGTAAAAAAGATTACAAGTTGTATGCACCTTGTAATTTTGTGCAAATTATTCAAGAACTTGAAGTAAAAAAGCCGTACAAAGTGAAATATCTTGATTACATTTTTTTTTTCAAATTACTCCGATATGAAATTTTTTAAATCGAATCGGCCAGGTAATGTAACTCGATCACCAACTGTTTTACAACAATAAATAGAAAATCTACAAATATACTGTCAAATGTGGATATAATATTACAAAAAGGCTTATAGTTTATCATTACATCGAATTATTTTTGATTTTAGTAAAAGTGCTGACTCTCAAGGTCATTTTTTTTAGAATTTTTTTTTAGAATAGTCTGAAATGAAAGAAGCTGTATGTGGAAGAAGGTGATCGATTAACTAGCAAAGTGAGTGTTCAATTTGGCATGAACTTTTTCCAATGCGTCCAGAAAACACAATGGACTGTAAAAATAAATTTCCACAATTATCAACGAGTTTTATTTATGCCATGCAACGCGCATACATTAAACGTGGCCATTAATGATGCTAAAGGTTAATTTTCAACGGTAGATTTTTTTAGTAATATTGATATTTACAGTTTTTCAGTGGTTTACCATTTAGGTGGCAAATATTAAAAAGCAATATAAAATCATTAACATTGAAACAAGTTTGCGATACTCGATGGGAAGCAAAAATAAAGACCATTAGACCACTTGGGCATAAATAATAGACTATAGAAATTAGCCGAGAAATCTTCTACTCGAACAGTTCGGCGTGAGGCTGAATGTTTGGCAATGAGAATTAAATCATATTAATTTAGTTGTTCAATAATAATATAACATGAAATTTTGGAATAGGTAGTTTTCATTGGAAAAATTATGTAAAAAGTTTCTTGGAACGTTAGTTCGTGTGCTGAATCAATTAAGGGGTTAGGGGTACTTAGAGGTACAAAAAAATGAGAATTTTCAGTATTGTTTTTTTGTTATTAGACGATGTTTTTTTACAAAAATATTACTACAGCATAATTATACAATGTTTTGACTTGAAGTAACAAAGAGTTCAGAAAAAAAATTAATATTCCGAAAGTTATATTATATCTGTTTTTATTGACCCTGTTTCAAAAAACGGTCCAAGCGGTGACCATCATAACTCCTTAGATTCATCTAAAATCAATCAAATAAAAAAAAATAGTTTTATAAATAGATAATCCTGGGCCTGATCCAAGGTTTTCTTTTTTTTTTCAAAAATTAACAAAATGGCAGCATCAGAAATAAAATTTCTATATTTTTGGGTAAAAAATCAACAGTTAATTGGTCTTAAAAAATTGAAATTTTTGAAAAAATAAAAATCCTTCGATCAGGCCCCAGTTTATTATGTATTCTAAAAGCTGTATCAATTTCATTAAAATTTACTAAGCGGTTTTTGAGTTACAGTGGTCACCGGTTCAAAAAACATAGTTTTGAGAAAAACGCGTTTAAAGTTTCACATTGAATTTACGTACAGAAATTCGAATTATTGAATTACTTAAATCGAGTCATCTATTTCTGGGCCATATAATAGTTCATCAGTCATTGTGCAAGTTTCCAAAATTTCCATTTGCTGTTGCCTACGAAGCTTTCTGGCCTTCAGAATGTTCTCGTTGGCGCGCTGATCTGCCACTTTCATACGTGCAGCATCCAATTTTTCAGCATAGCAATGGGAATTATACCCACAATTAGGTCCTAGGGTATCCATAATCAATAATAATGATTATGTATATGTATTCAGCAATTTGTACGATAGTAGAACTAGTATTCACGGTTTTTAAGCATATTTTTTACACTAGTTGGTTGAAGCTTTTTATTTTTTTCTGATTATGGATTCAATCTTGAACTACACATCTTGAAAGTAAATCATCATTTCTGAGATCGTTGTAAATCGGTTTAAAAGCTTTTAAAGCATCAGGTGGTGAGGGGGAATAATCTTGAGTATAAGTATCGAGCTCTCCACTTGCGTCAACGCACTGGTAAGAGTCCAATAACTCAAACAGTAATCATAAGAAATTTTCAGAGAACATTTTCAAGTTATTACACTTAATAAAAATGCAAAAAAATAGAAATCGATTTTTCAAAAATTCCAAGTACCCCTAACCCCTTGAGAAAGTATTGAAATTTTCCGAAAGCATTAGAAATAATGAAAGTTTCGAAAATTATTTGCAATTGGCTAATGAACTTTACGAAGCATTAGAAACAGAGCCAGATTTTCCTGCTGAAATTAGTGTACGTCGCCGACGCCACCAAAAATAAATTAGCATGAAGGAGATGAAGACATTCAATTCACTGCAAAAGAAAATTTTAAAATTAATTTTTACTGCATTAGACTCGATACTGCAGCTATTAACTGCCCGAGTTGATACTTTCTCAAACTTTTGGATTTCTTTATAAATTTATTGATAATATTGCGAGCCAAGAGACTGCGTCTTGACGATATATTGACCAAAGCACAGGCTTAGAAAAGGGCAAAAAAAAATACGTTAGAGAAATAAGGAAACACAATACGTTAGAGAAATAAGGAAACACAAAGCAACTTCATGGAGAAGCTTTGTAACCAGCGTAGGTAACGAAGACCCTTGGAATATAGTATACAAAATTGTGTGTGATAAACTAAACAAGAAGGCTTTTCCTTATTCTCACTTGAACTGCCTTCTGAAAATAAAGAAGCAATTCTATCTGATAGCCATATTAAATAACTGCTTCCAAGAAGGTAGTTTTCCTGTCGATTGAATTTCCAAAAGTAGTAGTGAAAACAGGCAGCTTGCAAAATCATACCGCTTTCCCATCACTGGCAGAAATACCTTAACACGTTCACGCCGGGGCAGATTTTTGCATATGCTTTATTGGGCGGCGTGCATTTTCTTGCACGTTCAGATTTGCATAGGCGCTGCATATCTGCTCACGATCAGGATTATTTCTTTAGATGAGATTGATGATGAACTAAATAACTCTATGAACCCGTTGTTCCTTTATTATAAGGATGCAACTCTGCTGATATTTGAACCTTTTATTTTATAAAGGGTAGAATTATAAAGCTTAGTGTAGAAACGCGGTTAGACTGACCGTTTTTACCTGTAAACTGCCGTTAGTTTTATTTCCGAATATATGCATTGTTGTTAGATGGAATAATTTTGTAGCTGACTCATTTTATAAATTTCTTTATAAATCAACATTATTCATAATAATATTTTAATGCCTAAATGTTGCTTCAACAATCATTATTGCAAGTAGTGCACATAGTGTTGGTTGGTGGTTTTTATTTTCGTATGTCTAAAAATATCAACATGGATATAATAATGCAGTGATTTCCAACCTGTGGGGCGCGACCACCTGGGGGGGCGCCATATCGTTCCAAGGGTGCGCGAAGTTGTTTCAAAAATATGCTGAGTAAGTGTCCTAAATAAATGCTGAGTAAGTGTCCAAAACAAATCAGCAAAATACTTAAAGTACTTCTAAGTGTGTTTGAGCTCAAAAAAGATTTGCTGTATTTCTTGCTGATAACAAAAGAGACGGAGTAATCTTGTTTTAGGACACAAAGTTCCTCGCAAAATTCGCGTATTTAGTTGATATTTTTCAAAGATTTTAATAAATTTTGATTTAAATAAATCAATGCAAAGATCTCAAATTCGTGCTTTTGTTCAGAAAGACAAGATTACGGCTTTTATGAAAAGATTAGAACTGTGTATAGCAGTATCAAATAACCTTATAATGTTAACATATTTCCCACTTTTAAAATTACTTGTGTTACTGATGAAACAGAAGTAAGCAAAGATCTTATTATTATATCAGTCATATGACTAGTCTACGAAACCAATTTTCGCATTACTTTATCTAATTACGTCCAAATACGAATGGATTAGAAATCCATTTGTCATTGAGAAACATGATGAATTTGGTCATTCAACAGCAGAGCATAAAATGATAATTGATTTATCTAGTGATAGCACATTGAAGCAGATGTTTCAGGACGAAAATATATTGTTGAGTTTTGGTTACCAGTAAAGGACGATTTTCCTACTTTGACAAATAATGCTTTAGAAATTTTATCACCATTTGTGAGATCTTACTTATGTGAAACAGAAAATTCTTATAATAAATAGTTATGTTTGTATGTATATTTTTATAATACTGTGTATTATTTGGCATAATTTCAGTTATATTAATTATATTTAAATTAAATTGTTAGAAAAATAAGAAAGGGGGGGGCGCAATATTTTTTTCATTCGGAAGGGGGGCGCAAGAAAGAAAAGGTTGGAAACCGCTGTAATAATGAGTAACTGTGATGAATATGTAAATATGAGTAGAAAAAAGGCATCAAGATTACGGATACTTTCTTCATCTTCAGATGAAGAAGATTTTTGTGTAAATAGTGAGGTGGATGATTTTTTTACTGATAATCAATATTTGGTGTCGAAATCAAAAAATCAGAGTGTCGATGACGAATGGCAAGGCATAGGTGAAAAAGCTTCTACAATAATTGAATATTCGAGAAAGGAGGAATTTTTACATAAAAGTATTGACTGCGATGTCGCATTTGCTTTATATAAACTTTTTTTGCGGATCACATATTAGATATAATTATTGAAGAAATAAATAATTATGCTACACAATGCCTAACTAATTCATTATCTTGCAACAGAATGCATCGGCAGCCTTGAAAGTATGTTACAACGGATGAAATAAATACTTTCATAGGCATATTACTTATCATGGGTATCGTGCAGTTACCAGAAATTCGTTTGCACTGGTCTAAAAACGACGTGTACGCAAACACTAGAATAAAAAATGCAATGAAACGTGATCGTCATGAAAGCGACACAAATATGGCGTAAAATTATATAAATTATGTTTACCTGAAGGATATACGCATAATATCGAAAAAATGGAACGATCATTGAAAAATGCCACTCTCAAGATTTGGTAATGAGATTGCACTCTTTTCATCGATAGTTATTACACTAGTGTTGCTTTAGGTAAACTTCTTGTTAGCAACTTCGAATATTCGCGCCAGCATAGATACCAACAATAAGTCTATGCTGTATCTTGTACATACTTCATATAAGTCGCCATGTTGTTTTTATTGTCATATTTAATAAATAAATAAATATTCGGTCTTACTCAACTGAACTCGGAGGCGTAAACATCTAAATGGTAATAAATATATATCCTGACTAAATATTATTGGTTGTTATCATAATATGTGTGTATTATATTAACTTGTGATTTAATTTCAGTTAGCCAGAGTTGAGGTATTTGATCTAAGTGATAAATACTGAGTGAATGTTAAAGTTAAGCATCTAACAATTCAGAAGTGCGAATGAATTAACCCCACAGTGTGAATGTTTGTGTTCTTTTAATAACGTTTTGGTTTCAGGTTTATTAACGAGTTTCTCTTTCAGAAAAGTCCTGTTGTGCCAAACGAGACACGTGTTTGAGGTTAGCGTCGGGTGTACTGTGTTGAAATCGTGTGTCGATTTTGATTAGTGCGTGAAACTTTGATCGTGGGAGGCGATTGTGATAGTGAGCATTTTGTAGTCTGTTGTGTTTCAGATCCTATTAGTAAAATGGAGAGGCAGACAGACGCGTTCGAGGTGTTCCAGAGTGCCATAAATGCCGCGGGATCAAGTACTGGCCGAACACGTGAGGATGTGATGTTAGAGATGATAGCGGTGTTATTGAAACGTACTGAAGAGCCAAAAGTTATTTTCCACGCGGAAGCAGACTTCACAAAGACCATAGGGTATTTTAATGGTGGAAAAGGTGGTGTATCCGCAGAGGAATGGATAGAGAAATTGGACAGCACCAAGACTATGCGAAACTGGCCGGTTAACATTATTTTGGAACATGCGCGGAGCCTACTGATTAATGGTGGCCGTGATTGGTATGATCTGAAGCAGCAGAACCTGAAATCTTGGGATGATTTCAAAAAGCATTTCAGGAAAGCTTTCATCCTAAGCGGAGAAAATTTAACAGCTAAATGGGAAAGGATGAGAAAGCGGAAGCAGCTGAAGTCTGAGGATGCCAATGCGTATTTTCATTCCAAAACAAAGTTGTGCCAGGCATTACATATGAGTTTCGAGAAAACGAAACAGCAAGTACTGAACGGACTGCTAGACAAACAGCTGTATGTCATTTTAGCTGCAGAGAAGCACGCCGATTATGACGAACTCGGTACAAGCATTTTGGCTCATGAAAGTGCCTTAAATGATTTAAAGTTCGAGTCGGGTGAGAGCAGTCAGTCATGGAATACCACGAAAGTAAAGAGTGAGGTTGGAGAAGATATTCAACAATCTGGAAAAAGAGTAGTGAAGTGCTACCAATGCAGGGAAGTAGGACACTTTATTCAGGATTGCCCAGAACGGAATAAGAATAAAACTGAACCTGACACTAAAAATCCTAGTGGTGAAGTGAAATGGATTACTGATAAAGAGGATCAGACAGAAGAAAAATATATGAAACGTGTCACCATAGATGGCAGAGAATTCAGGGCTATGGTGGACGCAGGAAGTTCCATATGTACAATAAAGGCTTCATTGCTGAATGAAGGAAAATATCAGAAGGTGCATAAATCGATGGTAATAAAGAGCTGGGGACCAAAGAATTTTAAATTGGAGTCACCCGCAGCCATAATCGTTACGATGGAGGTAGATAGAACAAAGGCTAATAATGTTTATGTCAGAGTGGTGCCAGACGATGCACAGGACATTGACATGATAATCGGGCGCACATTTACAGAGTTGCCACATATATATTATACCACAAAGGATGGTATGTTAATGTTCAAGCAGAACGAAGTTAAACCAATTGTGGACATAGAAGATGTGGAACAGAAACCCGAAACGTTGACAAATCTACCCGAAGGAACAAATAGACTAATTCCTTGTTTTAATAATTTTAGGTCAAATGATAACACGGAGTTGTACCAGGACCATGCAGCACTGGACCAGGACGAGGTAAAACTGGACCAGACGAGGAAGGCACTGGACCTAGAGCGGACGACACTGGACCTAGAGTAAGCAGCGCTGGACCAGGAGAGAAAAGCACTGGACCTAGAGAGGGCAAAACTGGACCAGGAAAGGAAGGCAATGGACCTAGAGAGGGCAAAGCAGGACCTAGAAAAGGCAACACTGGACCAGGAGAGAAAGGTACAGGACATAGAGATGGCAAAACTGGACCAGGAGAGAAAGGCACTGGACCGTAGGAGTATGTCACTGAACCGGGCCAAGACCACAATGGACCAGGAAAGGATTGCCCTGAGGCATGAAAGAATGCAAATCATGCAGATGAGAGCGAAGTGGGAACAATCTCATCGAAACTTAGAGAAATTGCCATGCAAAAAGGTAATAATTGAGAAAAATCACAACCTAGAGAGACAAACCAGATGGAAGAAGATCCCAACAGACTGGCGACAGATACCAGCGGACTGGAGGAAGACCCTGAAGCAGCAGAAGACGGGCAAAGAAGACTCTGGACTGGGAGAAGATCACACCGGTTTGGGAGAAGAGGACTCTGGACTAGGAGAAGACCATACTGGACTGGGAGAAGAAGGCCGTGGATCGGAAGAAGAGGACACACGACTGGGAGAAGAGGACACTGGACCGAAGAAACCCAGGAGCCGTCCCCAATGTGACAGCCATAAGCCAGCCAGATTGCAAGATTATTTACTCGAGGACGAGTAATTATAGGATGGCCGAATGTTAGCAACTTCGAATATTCGCGCCAGCATAGATACCAACATTAAGTCTATGCTGTATCTTGTACATACTTCATATAAGTCGCCATGTTGTTTTTATTGTCATATTTAACAAATAAATAAATATTCGGTCTTACTCAACTGAACTCGGAGGCGTAAACATCTAAATGGTAATAAATATATATCCTGACTAAATATTATTGGTTGTTATCATTATATGTGTGTATTATATTAACTTGTGATTTAATTTCAGTTAGCCAGAGTTGAGGTATTTGATCTAAGTGATAAATACTGAGTGATAAGGTCTTGGGGTTGTTAAAGTTAAGCATCTAACATTCTTTTAGATAATATTACATTTATGTGTGGCACAGTGAAAATTAACATAAAGAATTTACAACCCCAAGCAGAACAAAATAAAAAACGTGGTAAATTGTTGGCTCTGGAAAATCGCAGCGGAATCAAATTTTTAAAATGGACAGACAAAAGACCGGTATGCATGCTGACCACTGCAAATCCTCATCAATGCCAATTTATAGAAGCAGCAAATGGCAAAATAAAGCTCGATGTTGTATTCGATTAGAACGCATGAGGATTGAAGCCACATGTTAAATAAACATAAACCACATGTTAGGGGACAATATGTTAACATCGATATTTATTGGTTGCATCTCCTTCTGACTTGCATTTCTCAATGCTACCCTGTTGCAATTTATTTAATATTAGTTTTTATTTATCTACCATATTAAATTGTGAGAAAAGAAAGATAGGTGATAAAAACAGAATATTTAATGTACAATGCGCATTAGATTTTTTCTTTACTGCTGAGAAAGATAAAATGATGTGCTTGTTGTGCAATACACTGTTAAATACTTGAAAAAGCTGCAAAGACTTTCGATTTAGACGGTGAATCACAAAAAGATGCATTTCGAAAGTTAAAAAATGAGAAGCATCATCGGCAGGCATATTTTAGGCCTTTGTAAATCAAAATTCCGCTGCAGTTTCTGTTACGTATAAAATAGCACATATACTTGGAAAACGGGGCAAACCATTTAGTGATATTGAATTGAAAAGCATGTATTGTTGAAGCAGTCAGTTTCGTAGATCCAAAAAATGTGGACAAATGCAAACAATTACCTCTTTCAAGAAAAACTAGAATAGCTCGACAGCACGAACTAGTGCAAAATATAACAGAGCAACTTCATACAATTATACAAAATGCAGATGTTTATTTTTCAATTGCTTCAAATGAGAGTTTGAAGTCTTCAAAATTTTATATTTTATTCGTGCTGCCACATAAAGAATTACTAGGCGATGGGGGTACACTATCAGGAAGAATTCGCAAAGGAAACGTTAAAGAAGTATGTAATAAATTACAATTGAATTAAGTAATTTATTCAGTGTCTGCACCGATGGCGCACCTTCTATAGAGAGGCAGAAAAGAAAGATATTTTACATAGAATATTTAGAAATCCATGTCTTCTCCTATCCGATGAAAATATTTACGAACCTATAAATTCAGATCCTACCGACCTTATAAATGGAAATACTTTAATATTCATTGATTCACTCCTAGAAAGCAAGCAAATTCCCAAAACACTCTCTCTATACAATTAAAAACCTATAATCCTATTGCCCCAAAAGTTTTATTGTTTCCCCAAAATCCATAAAGATGGTTTTCCTCTTCGACCAAAACTTGCAATATATTTATACAACTATTTGACCATGTTTATATTATTGAACTATTGAACTTCTATGTTATGTACATTATAACAAATAAAAATAAATATTTTTTAATAAAAATCTGTTAAATATTTAATATTTTAATTTTTCAGCGTCCCATTGCATAGGGTTATATACCATAACAAAAAATAAATATCTTTTAATAAAATGTGTGTTATATATTTAATATTTTGATTTTCAGCACCCCAAAGTAAAATTAAGTTTGTATCTCATGTGGTACAATTGCGATTGGTGAGACAGTCGAGCGTGGGCCACCGGTGATACACGCCGCCCGATAGGACATGTGGTACACCGGTGGTACGCACCGACGTGAACGTGTTAAAAGGTTTTCGAGAAAATACTAGTAAAGCGTATCTACGAAAAGTATAGAGAAATGAGTATGTGCAACGCACGACAGTTTGGCTTCAAGGCAGGCGCCTCCACGGAAGACGCACTGCTAACTTTTAGAAAACCTTCGATAACTATGGTAGCCCGTCATCATACATAAGCTGACGCAGGCCAAATTCAGCAGCCTCATGGTGAATATAGTTAAGGACTACTAAAAAGAATAACGCCTATGCAACAGGCAACACCAAAATGGTTAAGAGGAACCATGCACAAGGGATGTCAACAGAAATAAAAATTTTTGACATGTTGCATAGAACTTCTGCATGAACGCTCTTCTAAAGAGCCTAACTCAGGTGGAAGAAAATGTAAAACCTGTTGCATAAGCAGATGACTTGGCGCTTGTGATCGAAGGAAACTCCAGAGATGACTTGGAAAGAACTGTGTTAAATAATAAGGCATGCCGTACTACGGCAAACAATGCACTCCAAGCAATAAACGGCAAAATGCCACTTGACTTAGAAGTCATATAGTGAGGAATCTAAAGGAATCACATTTACATGTAGAAAAATAATCTTGAATATCCATGCCTTCGACATAAACTCACCGCTTACTTTCCTGGCTCGGAATTACCTACTGTTCCAAGACAACATTTTCTCTCATGTTAAAAAAAAAAACAAATTGAGAACGCAAATTACAGATGCACATTAAGAGGATTAATTAAAGCTGGGTGTAACGATTTAAACATTTTATGAAACCCTTATTGAGGCAGAAGACAAAACGTATATCCAAAACGGCCTATAAAAATTGGTTTGCATTGCTTTTCATTGAAACCTTAAAGTTTTTTTTATCATAAACATAACCTGAAATATATATTTTATTTATCTACGTGCACGTGGATGTTACTTATTCGACTAAAGTAATAACATATTGGACTAAAGTTTATATGAGACAAGCAACGACATAAAAAGTCAAACTTCGCTTTCGACATGCAGTATCGTGTATAGGCAAAAATAAATATTATGTGAAGTTACATTTGTTAATTATATTAATAAAGGGGAAAAAATTGTATGTACTGTTGATTAGTATTTGTGTGTTGGTAGTTTTCCACTTATAAATAGTGGTAAAAAAAGAAAATACCATCGTATCGTACGCGTTACATTGTATTGCTCATTGAATATTTAAAATTCGTTAAATGTAATTTATTGCATCCGTTATTATCTTCCAACTATCAATTGTGGAGTGATTAAAGAAAACCTGTTGTGGGTGCTTTGCCCCCTCGTTATATTCCTAGAAGACTTGAGGAAACGAGGACAAGAGCAAGGATAATTAGACAGGAGAGACAAAGGAAACCAGACAAGCCTGAAGACTTTGTATGCCAACATAAAACCAAATCCGGTATCTTCATACAGACCTATATCTTTGGCTTTCGACCTATATCTTCTTCTTTCTTCAAAAGTCAAATATAAAATGATTAAAAAAAGATTGGAATGGTGTTTAGAAAAATGTGAAATACTCCCCAAATCTTAGTATGAATTTAGAAAGGGAATGGAAACCTGCGCTAACTTAGAACCTATATATTTATCATTAGCTAAAAACAATTATGTCTTCGCTTTTTTCAGCGATATCAAAGGCGCATATGATAGTGTATTACCAGAAGTGTTGGTAATCAACTTTACTAATATCAGACTACCAGAAAATTTCATAAACTATTACTGCTAATGTACGAGAGTAAGAGGTATTTCCTCGAATAAATGAAAGCATGATAGGACCGACAAAGGTCTACCACATTCCATTACGTAAAAAATATATAAAATACATGGGAAACATACTCTAAAACTCTACAACTCGCAAATGGCGTAGTGATATAAACCCTTAGGAAGCCTATGATCGTGATGAGTCACAACATTGATCACTTTCACGATTGGCTCAATAAGAAAAGACTCGAGTTGTCGGGTGATAAGAGCTTAATAGAGATCTTCACAAGACACAGAAAGATAGAGATACCAAACAATACTAACTACTAAATACCATAGAATTAAAGTTAAAAAAAACAATAAATTTCTCGGTGTCATATTCGTCTAAAAATTATCCTTCAGAATACACATGGACCAAGGACATCAAAAGAAATATCAGTTTGGAATAAATATATAATTATTCTAATTAAAAAGAAGAATCCTCAAGATACAAATTCATAAGCTAAACCAATAACTTTAAGTACATGTATTGCGAGGATGATTAAAACTAGAATTGAGTGGTGGACAGAGAAAATAAATTATTTCCCAAAAGTCAGTTTGGTTTTAGAAGAGGTCAAGGACAAGACGATTTGGGTATTTATTTTTAAAGGAACAGTTACATCGTTGCTTTTTTTGTGATATCAAACGGGCTTGTTATCATGTGCCACAAAATTTGACAGAAAGCTTATTTAATCACTGGTTTTTCAAAAAAATTAATCAATTATATAGTTTATTAAACTTTTCATAGATAAATTGAAGTGAAACTAGATGAAAATGTAAGAGTAAACAGAGTTCTACCCAAGGTTTACTACATCAATGGGCTATTCTTTCTTAGCCCCTTATTGTAAGGCCTATATGTGAGATATATAGTTGGAGGGTACCAAGATCTTACCATATGCAGCCGATTCAGTAATTTATATTAAAAAAGGCGATTTAAATGAAGCCATTAATGTGGTCTCTATCAATATGGAATTATTACATATCTGGCAAAAAGGTCTAGAACAGCGGCCAGGAATCTTTTTTAATCATCACCTCAAAATATTTCTGTTTCAGTTGATATTACCCCCATACGGACAACCACGAAGCAAAAACAGTGAATATCAATAGAAAATACATTGTTTTTGCCCCCAAAAAATCAATTTTTACCAAATTTGGAATAATTTACCCCGTTTTCCCGACCACTAGTCTAGAACTATTAGAGGATAAAAGTTCGATAAGAAATTTTACAAGACATTCCAACAAAAAAAAATCCGACAATTTCATATTAGTGGCGTCTACAGAAAAAGGTTTGCAAACCTTGCTAGATACAACTAATCGTTTACAATAGCAATAAGAAATATACCACATGCAAAAAAGTTCATAGTTGACAAGAACTTAATTAAATTTAAGTCTGGCGGTCATGAATTAGCCACAATAACATATGAAATCCTAGGGATTTCGTTTACACCCAAAAGAGCAAATTTGCACGACCTTAGGCCGAAACTGCAGACCAAAGCACCTCTTCAGCCGCAACAAAAACTCTTCGCGCTAAAAACTGCAGGCATCCCCAAGTTACTCCACGAGCTAACACTGAGGAACACCACATTAAGCATGCTATGTAAGATCGTGGCTGAGACTGCCCATGACTTTACCACCGCTCCAATTATAACTAGCTGTAAGTGGAATTCTGTCTTAAGGCAATTAAGGCATCGTGCCTTAAGGCAAATTGCTGGAACTTCCCGTACCAAAAATTATTATTTTTCTAAAAACGATTAACATTTTTGAAAAAAAAAATTACTTTCAAAAAATAAGATTTTTGAGAAACTATAAATTGGACAAAAAATTACTTTTTTTGAAAAAAATTTTTTTTTAAAAAAATATTTTTTTTTTTTTTTTTGAAATAAATTTTTTTTCTTTATTTTGACATATTGTGGAAGATCTGAACTTTCTTTTCAAAGCAATCGTACTGCTTTAACTGCATAGGGACAAAATATAAAGCGCGTAAGCCCCGCGTCAATGTCTAATGCATAAGCATTGGTACGGAACCCATAGTTAAAAAAATGTATACTTATTGTTAAAATCTCTATAAAACATCTGATAATTTGATGTGCATATGTCTAATGATCATTTTTGACCGCCAAATGGCTCATTTTTTTACTTTTTCCTCCATATCTCCGAAACCGCTAGACCTACCTTCATGAAAATTTTATCGTTTCTTCATCTTGTCAATACAAGTGAAATTATTCAAATCGGACGCTCCGTTCTCTTAAAAACTGAGTTACCGTTTTCGGCACTTTTTGCCCCGTATCTTCGGAACGGCTAGACCTGCCTTCGCCAAAAACTAATCAGCACGTCTCCTTATCAATACGAATCGAATGTTTTTTGAATTATTCAAATCGGTTGATCCGTGATCCCGAAATCGTCGACGAAAATTTGTATCCGCACATACATACACACACATACATACATACACATACATACATACATACTGGTTCAACCAGCTGAAGGACGAACGTACGCTGACATCCTTAAGGAGATCAAGGAAAAAGTAAACCCGACAGAGACTGGCGTGGATATAAAGTCCATCAAACAGACAAGAAATGGAGGTGTATTACTGGAAATGAGTCCCAAGTCCGAAGATAGTGCAGCCTTTGCAGCTGCGGTAAGGGCAGCAACTAAAAACATAGGAACAGTGAAATCACTGACGCCGCTGACGACGATAGAGATTCTTGACCTTGATGGTGTCTCTACCAAAAATGACGTTTGCAAAGCACTCATTCGGGACTTTACGACAAAACTGGAAATACGACGAGTGAACTTGACCAAAGTCACATCAAGAGGACAACGAGCGGCCTTCTGTGAGATAGACGAAGCTAATGCAATCAAAGCCCTAAATGGGGCCCGCATAAGAATTGGGTGGGTTAACTGTCGCATTCGCCCAGTTGTTAAAGTAGCCCGCTGCTTTAGATGCCTCGGTTTCGGACACCAAACGCATAAATGCGGGGGACCAGACAGAAGCAAGTGTTGCTACAAATGCGGCGGGGAAAATCACAAGTCTGTAGACTGCGCAGAAAAGCCAAAATGCTTTCTATGTACAGTAGACAAAGAAGATCGAAACAGCGGGAGCCATGTCGCCGGATCCGGTACCTGTAAAGCATTCCGTGTAGCACTTGCCGAAGCCACGAGAGAACAGAAATGACGCGATTTCTACAAGGTAATCTGAACAGATGTGCCTTGGCGCAGAATCTACTGCGCCAACGAATCTTTGAAGATAAGATTGATATCTGCCTTATCTGCGAGCAATATATGAATATTCAGAATAAAGCATGGTTCGCAGATAAATCTGGCACGGCAGCAATATGGATCACAAACTCAAAGAAGATCACCATCAACGACAACGGAAGCGGCGAGGGTTTCGTCTGGATCAAGACTCCCACGACCTACTGTGTAAGCGTCTACCTCTCACCAAATGAAGGGATTAGCGTATTTCGCCAGAAAATGGCAAGCATAGAAGACACTCTCGGCAAATTTGACGGAGAAGTCATTGTAGCTGGTGATTTCAACGCGAAATCGGCAGAATGGGGGGCCGAATACTCGGACACTAGAGGAAATGACGTGGCAGACTTTGCTGCAAGATTAGACCTTACTGTGTTAAATACTGGAAGTATTACAACCTTTAGAAGACCAGGGTATCAGGAATCTATTCTCGACATTACGTTTGCCACTCCAAGGACGGCAAACATGATTGGAGACTGGACTGTATCTGAAGAGTATAGTGGCAGTGATCACCAACATGTGACATTTAGTATTGGATTCGGTCCGACTCGACCAAGCAACTTTTGCAAACGAAGGTGGAATGCCAAGAAGCTTGACCAAGAAGCGTTGCGAGCAGCCCTCGAGCAAAACGCATCTACTCTCCAAGCTGATCCAAAACTAAGTACCCGCAGAGAAACGGAAGAAACGGTTCTTAAAACTATAAACGCTATTGTCACCTCATGTAACGCCTCTATGCCACAACCATAAAATCAGCGTGTGCACAGTCCAGCATATTGGTGGTCATCAGAGATAGCAGAACTACGGAAAAGATGCCACGCATTACGTCGCCGAGTCACAAGAGCTGCAAAACGCTCCCCCTACCAAGATTTGTATACAAACGAGTACAAACAGGCAAAAAAAGCCTAAATAAAGCCATAAAAGCAGCTAAAGCCGGATTGTGGAAGGAAATCTGCAATGACCTTGACAAGGATCTCTGGGGCAAAGCCTATCAAATCGTTACAAAACGACTTGGTAGAGCTTTACCAGAAGCACCGAAATCTCCTGCTCTGATGAATTCTATCGTAGCGGAACTATTCCCTAAACATCCGCCACGGAAAAGGAGACAATACATGGAAAACAGTGGAAGTACGCCCTTCACTGTCAAGGAACTCCAAGATGCGGCGAAAACCATAAAAACTGGCAAAGCACCAGGCCCTGATGGCATCCCAGCCTCAGTGATCAAGATTGTAGCCTTGGAATTTCCGTATATTCTTCTGAACGCCTACAATGCCTGTCTGGCGACCGGCACCTTTCCTACGGTCTGGGAGCGGCAAAGATTGGTCCTAATAGACAAACGTAAGGGAACCCCTGTAACGCCATCGTCGTTTCGACCACTCTGCATGTTAGACATCGCCGGAAAACTGCTTGAGAAACTTATTCAATGCAGATTGCGCAACGACATTGAATGCGTCGGAGGTTTTGCTAAGAACCAACACGGATTTCAAAAAGGACGATCGACGATCGGCGCGATTAGGGAGGTAACGGAAACAGCAAGAGAAGCATGGCGTGGTAGTCTTAAAGCTCGTAAAGTGTGTCTCCTTCTCACATTCGACGTTAAAAACGCGTTTAACAGTGCGAATTGGGAGGATATTTTACACGCCCTAGAGCATAATTTTGACGTAAAGCCAGAAAATCTAGGATTAATAGACGACTACCTCGATGGGAGAAAGTTGATAGTGGAAACGACGGAAGGTCATCAAAAACACGAGGTTACAGCTGGGGTACCTCAAGGCTCAATCTTAGGAGCCGATTTGTGAAACGCTGTCTACGACGAGCTCCTGGAGATTCCCTTGCCGAAGTAGGTGGAACTCACGGGCTTTGCGGACGACGTCGCAGCCACAATCGTAGTGGACAGCATTGAGGAGGCTGAACTACTCGTTCGAGAGACCGTCGACACCATAGAGACCTGGCTTGAGAAACACCACCTAAAACTCGCCAAACAAAAAACGGAGATGGTTGTCTTGACCCGACAAAAATGGTTTCCAAAACCATTCACCGTAGACGTGGGAGAGACAACTTTGACGTCGACAAGGGCCTTGCGCTACCTGGGAGTAATGATAGATGAGAAGCTATCCTTTCGTGAACATCTCGATAGTGCATGCATAAAAGCTAGCAAGACAGTATCCAACCTGTCAAGGATTATGGCTAACTGCATGGGACCACGAACCCGAAAGCGACGAGTCTTGCTTGAGGTAGTCCATTCTGTACTGCTATACGGAGCGGAAATATGGGCAGATATCCTCAAGCAAAAGACTTATCGGCGCAAAATTTCGGCAGTGGAAGGAATATCGCAACAACGCCGAGCACATTATAGGCACCAGGCTCACCCCCTCAAGTCTTGTGACCTATATGATGAAACAAGAAGAAAACTGGTCAGCTGTAGCAGCTTATGCACAGCATCTTTTGAAGGCTAAAACCGGAGAAAGGGACCAGTAGTCGAAAACAGGCGTCGCAAGGCGCAGCACGGACTGGATTGATGTAATGCTAAGAGAGGAGTGTTTTTTTTAGTGGGTAAAAATCTCCACACTGCCGTCCGTCGTTGTCTGCTGTAGGATGGACAGTGGAGTATCAACGATGGCGGTGTCTTATGAAGATTTTTTTTCGCACCTCTATAAAAAAAAAAAACATACATACATACACACATACATACATACATACACACAGACGGACGGATGGGTGAATTGTCGCATTCGATTAGTGGCAAGAGTACCTCGGTGCTTCAAATGTCTCGGATTTGGACACCAGTCTCGCTACTGTAAAGGACCAGATCGGAGCAAATGCTGCTATAAGTGCGGTGGCGAGAACCACAAATCAGCAGACTGCACGGAACAACCAAAATGCTTTCTGTGCACTTCAAATGGAAAAGACAAAGATAGCGTGTGCCATATCTCCGGTTCGGGTGCATGTAATGTATGCAGAGCCGCCCTAGCGGAAGCGACGAAAGCGCAGAAATGACACGAATACTTCAGAAAACTTGAATAGATGTTCGCTTGCGCAGAACCTACTTTACCAGCGCGTACCAGAGCGCCCTTGTTAAATCATGGTACGTGGATAAGACGAGTACAGCAGCTATCTGGTTAGTGACTCGAAAGATTACTCCCGTAGATACCGGATCTGGGGATGGTTATGTCTGTATAAAAACCCCTGAAATGTATATCATGAGCGTATATTTATCTCCCAACGAAGGAATCAGCGTGTTCCGCCAGAAGCTGACCAGCATCGAGAACACCATCTGTGGATTTAATGGCGAAGTCTTAATAGCTGGAGACTTCAATGCTAAGTCTGCGGAATGGGGCGCAGATTTTTCAGACACCAAAGGAAACGAAGTTACGGACATGGCAGCGAGGCTCGATCTTACAGTCCTGAATACTGGAGTGACGTCGACATTTAGAAGACCTGGTTATCGAGAGTCAATTCTCGATATTACTCTGGCGACTCCAAAAACTGCCAGCAGAATCCAGGACTGGAAGGTCTCCGAGGAATACACTGGAAGTGATCATCAATCCATCATCTACTGGATAGAAGAGACTACCCACCACGTACACCGAGATTACGAAAGATGCAGCTGGAATACCAGGAAGTTGGACATTGATGCTCTACGAGAATCCCTCACGCGGGGGTGGGTGACACTCGAATCACATCCGTTCCCAACTAACAGCAGCGAGACGGAAAACATTGTAACAAAAACGATGAAGATTATAACCGCAGCATGCAATGCTTCTATGCCACGTCGTAAAACACAGGACTTGCGCCGGCCAGCATATTGGTGAACATGCGAAATCGCAGAGCTGAGGAAAAAATGTCACCAACTCCGACGACGAGCAACAAGAGCTGCTAAGCACTCCCCAGCTCAGACCTACTACTCCAATGAGTACAAGGCGGCCAAGAAGGAGCTCAATAGAGCCATCAAGTCCAGTAAAGGCAAGCTGTGGGCAGAAATTTGCAACGACCTCAATAACGATGTCTGGGGCAAAGCCTACCATATAGTTGCAAAAGGATTGGGTAGAACCTTACCAGAGCCGCTAAAAAGCCCGGCTATGATGAACCAGATCGTTACCGAGCTCTTCCCAAACCACCCAGCGCGGAAGAAGAGTCGCTACAAGAACACCACCAATGTGTTGCAGTTCACTGTTTCGGAACTGCAAACCGCAGCAAAAACCCTGAAACTAGGGAAAGCACCCGGCCCTGACGGTATTCCAACACAAGTGATTAAGCTCATTGCACAGGAATTTTACATCCTGTTGAATGCTTACAATGCATGCCTTGTGACCGGAACGTTCCCTTCTGTCTGGAAACGACAAAGACTCGTCCTTCTCGACAAAGGAAAGGGACCTCCGATAACAGCTTCATCATACAGACCACTGTGTATGCTGGATATAACTGGGAAGCTGCTTGAAAAACTTATCAAAGCCAGACTTCGAAAAGATGTTGAATCCTCCGGAGGTTTCTCCTCAAGCCAGTACGGCTTCCGGAAAGGGCAATCAACCATCGATGCAATCAGAGAAGTTGTAGAAACCGCAACAAAGTCGTGGGCTGTCAGCCTAAAGTCTAGGAAAGTTTGTATACTTCTCACGTTGGACGTGAAGAATGCTTTCAACAGCGCATCGTGGAAGGATATACTGGAGGCGCTGGAGAAGAGATTCCGGGTGAAAGATGACATCTTGACAATGGTGGACAGCTACCTGGACGATCGAGTACTCATCGTTGAAACCACTGAGGGAACAGTGAGCCGCAAGATAACAGCTGGTGCACCACAGGCTTCGGTTATGGGACCTGATCTGTGGAACGCTGACTATGACGAGCTGTTCGAAATTCCCTTACCCCCGCAGGTGCATCTCACAGGGTTTGCGGATGATGTCGCAGCTACTATTGTGGCAGACAGCGTTTGCCACAATATTTTACTATTGTGGCTGAAGCTAGCCAAAGAGAAAACGGAGATGGTAGTCCTAACACGCCAAAAATGGTTACCAGAACCGTTTAGTACAATCATCGACGGACTAACACTGACGTCTACAAAGTCAGTCCGCTATTTGGGCGTTCAGTTAGATGCAAAGCTGACATTCCATGAACACTTGGAACGCACGTGTACAAGGGCTAGCAAGACTGTGTCTAGTCTATCGAGAATCATGGCCAATACTATCGGCCCACGTGCCAAAAAGAGGAGAGCTCTCCTGGAGGTGGTTCACTCAGTCCTGCTTTACGGAGCGGAAATCTGGGCGCATACATTACAACAGAAGACGTATCGTAAGAAACTGGCAGCAGTACAGCGGCGAGGAGCACTTAGAGTGGCTTGTGCCTATCGCACAGTTTCCGAAGACGCAGTGCTTGTTATAGCTGGAGCTCCGCCTATAGACCTTTTGGCGATCGAAAGGGCCACGTTGTATAACCTCAAAAAAGGAGGCCTCAATGCCAGCGAAGCGAGGGCAATGGTGAGAAAGGACACCCTGAAGGAATGGAAAGTAAGGTGGCAGGCGTCTGATCGTGGTAGATGGACAGCGTGTCTGATCCCTAATATCGAAACATGGCGAAACAGACTTCTTTCTAACTCAGATGATGACGGGTCATGGCTCGTTCAATGCATATCTCTTCAGGTTCGGTTTGCACACATCACCGACGTGCAAATACTGTCCGGAAAAAGCCGACGATGCTGAGCACACCTTTTTTAAGTGCACGCGCTGGAAGAACTTCAGGGCTGACACCGAATTGTCCCTGGGAAGGGCCCTTAATCCCCAGAACATTGTAAATACCATGCTGCAAAGCAAGGAAAACTGGGCCGAGGTAGCAGCTTATGCACGGCGCCTCTTGACAGCAAAAATCGCCGAGAGGGACCAATAAACTTAGGAGCTAACGTCACGTGACGCAAAACGGACTGGGTTGAAGTAATGCTAACGCGGTTCCGACCCAGTCTTCCCCGTGATCATATGCGGGGAAATGAGGAGAGGAGGTTTTTTAGTGGGTGGAAATCCCACACTACTGTTCAAAAACCTCTGAAACGTAAAGATATATAAAAATTTTCATTTTTGCTTTTTTTGCGATTACTATAACTTGCCCTACGGGAAGTTAAAAATAGAGGGAGGTCCATTCCTTCTTAGAGATCGGTTGGACCGCTAAGGTGAAAAATTAGACTATAAAAGTTGGAAAACCAAATAGCGCAACTTTTAACAGCTCGAGGTTGCACAGTGTGACAAACAGTTAAATAATACGCATATGACCATTATGTCATTGAAATAAAGAGACAAAAGGTGGGCTCGGATACATCATTTTGCAGTATGTGTGAAGTTATAAGTGTTTAACATTAATGCCTAATGTGTAAATAAACTGTAACCAAATAGCGTCACATTCCAGGTGACGGAATGTACCATACCAGTCGCGTGGTAAATATTACAGAGGAATTAACCCCGTAGTGAATAAAAATTATGGCAGAAGCGATTTAAAGAGAAATATAGAAGAGTGCTGGTAACCATAATTATGGTTGCTTACAAGATTAAGTTTAAACCATGGATTAAACCCATCTCATCTGTTTCGGTTGAAACTTTTTGCATCAGACCAATGTACATGTGGTGTTGCAGCGGAAACATGCAAACACATGTATTAGAATGCACAATTTATGAGAGGAAAAAAACATTTTGTTTGATAAATTATATAATATGAAACACTTTCAGAAACCGTTTAATTTATGTTCATCGTTACAAAACATAAGATGTTACAGTATTTTGTGTTATTTCTGCAAAGATGTAAAATTAGTATATAAGTGTATTTTTATTATTAGTTTTATGTATACAGAAAATAAGATAGAAAAATAGGATATATAAAAAGAGATTGCATAGAATATAAAGTAATATTGTAGATGGGTAAATGCTCGAAGTAAGCGAAATATAAAATGCGCACTTTATGGAGAAAAGCAGCCCGCAAACTATAAGCTTACAGATACCAGCTGTAAAACATCTTCTCAGAAATAACAAGAAATTCACCATGTTTGTTAATAATGCTAGATATAGACAAGACTATAATGTGCTAACTAGATATAGCAGGGACGCATATTTTAATAAAACCTAAAATCAAGCATTATCAAATAATTTCTGAAGATTACGTGTAAGGGACAACCATTATTGTAAATCTTTCATGGAAAAAAATATCTTTAGCAGCAGTATTATGTCGGTCTAAATATTAAATGTCTAATTAAAAATTTATGAAAATTTTGGCCAACAAAGTGGTGGAGATTTCAATGCAAAACATACTTGGGGATGTAGATTGACAACACCCAGAGTGTGTGAACTTTTCAAAGCTATAAAAAACTTAACCTCACTTTCAACTTGAGTGCCAACCTATTGATCGGGCGACCTCAATAAATTATCGGACTTGTTAGACTCTTTTATATTACAAAAATTAACAAAATTAAAGTAATAGCACTGAATATCAACTTCTGCCTCGATCTCAGTGTAGAGCATACACCATTGATTTTTTAAAATACTTGATCACAATACCGTTAAATTCATATAAATTATAGCTAACAAATAAGTTAGTGAACTTGACATTAAACGGATGTGATCAGTAGTATTTTAACACTTAAACAGCATTATCCGCGAAATATGTACTACTTAAAAGAGTTGGGCAGCATCTTGGTGGATCAGAAACTTTTTCTATAACATTATGAACTGTGACACTTCGCAGTAAAAAATTTCTCTTGCTATTTTCTGTGTGGTGCATGCAGTTGTGAGTTACAGGATGTTAAAAATAAAATGGAACAAAGGGAGCGTCCATTAATCACGTGATCAATTTTTTAAGGATTTTTAAACCTCCCCTCCCCCTTGGTGATACGTAGTAATATTCAAAATAAACCCCGCCCTCCCCCACCAAACATCACGTGTATTTTTAGTTACGTAAAAAAAATGTAAAATTTTTGATTTTTTTAAATATTTGGATTTTAAAAATAATTCAATTAAAAAATAAGTACACGTCATATCTTACTATATTCCTCGTGATATTTTACGTGATATTTCGTGATTTTTTGTCAAACCATCCCTCCCCCGGCCAAACCTCGTGATTATTGGACGCCCCCAAAGAGATATTTCTGTACATTTAACTGAATTTATTTGAAAAAAGGCGAAAATGCAAGCCAGAGACGGCTTAAATTGTAAACAGACAATTATGTGCAATTTTGGTTTCATAGATTTTTCGATCAAGGATTTTTGATGTTAAAGATGCACCTCGCAAAGGTAGACCGGGTCGTCCAAAATATCAATAAAATCGGAGAAATGATCAAAGTTAAACAGCATGTTAGCAGATGTAACATCGCCCAAGAGCTAAAAACTGACCATAAAACAGTTAAAACCGGTAAATCAAAATTTTAAATAAAAACTAACGGATGTCTCTTTCCTCAACCTATTATGAGTAGTTGCATAAAAATTAAAGTTAGTTACATGAAAGTCACAAACCCAATCATCTAACACCATATGTACATATTAAGCTAAACTATAAGTATTGTTTATTAAACTATATAATTATAATTGTCAGGAAAAGTAAGGATTTTAACACACTAAACACAATAAATCGGAAATTAACCAAACGAACGAACGAATTGACCGATTTGAATTGGCCTAATTTGAAATTGAATATTTTCAGGGCTGCCACCTAACGCAGCGGTGGTCAAACATTTTCCCCCGCCTAAAAGGGTTACACCTTTATACCTTCGCAATTCCCTCAATATTGATAGATAGTAACCTCATGATTTTGAAAGACAAAATTGCTAAAGAAAAATCTCATTAGATCGGGATTACGGAAGCAATAACTTCGCGCCAGGGTCCCTTCTTCATTCACACGATCTAGATTGTGGAATCTATCGATCTAGATATTTTTAGAGACTATAAGAGGTGATCTCCAAAGTCTTCTAGAAAATGAAAACTTGGCCATCCTTCATATTAAATCATGAGATGAAGTGAATTGAATCACATTGATTGAATTGGTAAGGGCAGGGGCATAGTTTGACCACTTGGGCCGTTTAATTAGGAAGCAGCTCTTAGTTACAACCGCTCTCACTAGTAGCGCTCATTATCATTCTTTTGAAA
>NW_020536999.1:78934955-79024051 GCF_003426905.1 Ctenocephalides felis
ATATAACCAGCTACAACCTTGATTCTTATGACTTTGCTATCATGAGATAAACGGTAATCTTTGAAAATCCATAATAAAAGTATTTTCTTCCGTTGGTAGTTTTTTAGCATTAGTTTAAAATGTTATAACTATTTTGTAAAATACTTTTAAAATTAAAATAAGACAAACCTGTTTGCCACCTGGCCGTTCCAAGTTAATCCAAAATCCAAAAAGAATCTTGAAAATTTGGAACATAATAAGTCGAAAGACCAAAAAAGACTTGGATTGGATTATACCATATTTTCTATAGAAAGTGTATAAAACTTCCAGTTTGATTGTATTGACAAAATATAGACAAACTAATGGGGTTTCTTGTTTTTGTAATACCTCATTGTATACAAACAACACATCCTTATAAACTTAAAGTATTAATATTTTTGATTCTCTAGAAATTATTTAGAATATACCTTACTTAGCAAAACAACATATATATATATATATATATATATATATATATATATATATATATAAATTTAGTGTCACAGCTGTCGTCCGCGATGGACGCCTAAAATACTGAACCGATTTAAAATTTGTTTTGCTCACGGTGTGCATATGAATCCCATTTCGGACATACGGTATATCAAAAATCTCAATTTATAGCCGAAATTTTATATTATTTAATAAAAAAAATATTTTGACGTTTTACCATAGAAACAGTTTGAGTTCTGTCGAGAGTCTAGCTAGAGTCTAGACCAAATACTATAGAGCAACGAATGCAACGAATGCATCGAATGCAACGAGCGATTCGAATGACGGTTGGTAACATAGATAAATAAGCACAAAAGCATGCATGTGTAATGTCACAAAAGTGTAAAGTGAGGTTATTGATCATTATTGATGTTTAATAATGGAATTCATATATTGAACAGAGTTATTTTATTACACGATACAAATCAGGCATTATAACAAAATTTATCATTTTCCGAACAACAACTAACTCTAATAACAACTAAATCTAATAAACCGCAGTGGTAAAATTCAAATATTCAAATGACTACTATGAATGATGAACGTCCAGTTGGTTATGACTATTATTAATTAAGTTAATTGTATTGATGGTGCACTATTGAGTCTATTGAAAAATAACCATGTAAGTATTAAAACACAGAAGTGTATGATAATAAATTCTGCTAACATTACAGCCTGCAACAGATTGTGTTAATATTACTGCCCAAGATTGACGAAGGCGACAAACATGCTCCAAAATTTTCAGGAAATGAACTTTAGAAATGAAACAGAAGCCATGTGATGCAACGAAGTTTTAAATGAGAAGTGATGTTTATATAACGGATAAATACGAGCATTCATTATAAATTAAATAAAATTGAAATAATCACAAAAAACAATAATCTTGATGTCTTGTGCTTTGCTGAACATTGGCTCAAAGAATCTGAACTTCAGTTGGTCAAACTAAAAGATTTTCGTTTGCAGTCCTACTTCTGTCGACAAAATTTTTCTCATGCCGGTGTTTGTATTTTTACCTCAGATCGATACAGAGTACTGTGCTATCCAAGTATCTCTTGAGTATGGTCATATTTGTTTAATTTGTGTTTACCGACCCCAGACCAAAATGGTTCCACATTTAATACTCTCCTTTATGATCTTTTAAATGAGCTGTCTTCTGAATACGATAAAATAATTTTATGTCTCTCTTCATTGATAACCTATTAATATGTATTAATAAATGCTTTGATCTGGGAGTTTATCCAAACCACCTGAAGCACTCCAAAATCCGCCCTCTTCATAAAAAAGGCGATAAAAATATTGTGAGCAATTACAGACCTATTTCACTTCTTAATTCTTTTGATAAGGTGTTTGAAAAAATTTTGCACGTTAGAATCTCTGGCTTCTTAAATAAATACAATATTTTGTTTCACAACCAACATGGTTTTCGGAAAAAACACTCTACATCGCACTCGGTTTTTAGCCTCATCCAAAATGTTATTAACTCATTTGAAGATGGAAGTTATTGTGTAGCCGTCTTTTGCGATCTCTCCAAAGCGTTCGACAGTATATCTCACAATATTCTCATTGATAAGTTAGAAATGTATGGTTTTCGTTCTAGCTCGCTTAAATTACTAAAATCTTATTTAACAAACAGAACTCAGAACGTATATTTGGACAATAGCACCGGCGGAAAAGTTATATACAAGAAATTAAACGTGAAAATGGATGTACCACAAGGATCAATTCTTGGACCGCTCCTATTTCTTCTTTACATTAACGACCTACCTAATTGCTCAAATCTTTGTGACTTTATTTTGTTCGCTGATGACACTTGTCTAACCATCAAAGCTAGAACATACGATGACCTCGTAACGAAATTGAACAGTGTCATGGATTCCGTTTCGAAATGGTTCAATATAAATAATCTTCTTTTAAACAACGACAAAACCCAAATTATCTCTTTCTGTACAGCAACGCGCGTAGCGAATGATATTTCCTCATTTACAATTAATAACTATTCATTTGACTCATCTTCAGTATCTAAATTTCTTGGAGTTTATATCAATAAGAATCTCAACTGGTCTGAACACGTTTCCAACCATTTATGCTCCAAATTAACGCGTACATGCTTTATCCTGCGAACCCTTAAATCAAAAATTGGAATATCCAGTTTACTTTCTATTCATTACGCAAATTTCTATTCACACATTGCTTACGGTATCCAATTTTGGGGTTCCTCTAATGAACTAATTAAAGTTTTTAAACTTCAAAAGAGAGCAATTCGAATAATTTTTTCACTATCCTCCAAGACATCATGCCGTAATATCTTCAACGAACAAAAAATTTTAACAGTACCGAGTATATTTGTTCTAATTTCATAAAAAATAATCCAGACTCTTTTAATTTGTCTTCGATGTCAAATGCCAAGCACAATACGAGACATAAAATAATTAAAAGTAGGACCTATAAACTACACAGTTCCTTTAATACTATCTGCGGTATGGGTATACAATTTATGAATAAACAGCCGTTACGTGTTCGTACCCTTGATAACAAGAAATTTCATAAAGTACTAAGTAATGCATTAAAGGATTTAACTTTTTATAGCCCCCTGGAGTTTTTAAATTTCGATTTTTCAAATTACTTTCGCAAAAATCTCAACTAATCATTAACGCGACTTTTCCCGCTCGAAGAAATTTCTCTATTACAGGCAGCAGCAAGATCGATGGATCGACGATGGCAAAAATCCCTACGAATCTACGGGCCCAAACTAACTGATGTCACCTACCAGCCATGTCTATGTCTACTATGCTCGTGACAACATAATTCGTTCGTTAAACTAAATACTTCTAAATTGCTATTATTATTATTATTATTTCTTTCTTTGTTTTTTTTTTTCTGTTTTATATGACTGTTATTGTTATATTGTTAAAATACTTAATAATTAGTTAATTAAACACTTATAATTTGAAAAACAAAAAAAATTGAGAAACATTTTTTTTTCTAATTATTTTCATAAGACTGTTATTGTTAAAATACTTAATAATTAGTTAACCAAAAACCAAAAACTTATATTTAAAAACACTTAAAAATTGTGAAACAAAATATTTCCTTCATCAAAATACCTAAAAATTTGTAAAAGAAAAAAAAATGTAAAAATATTTAACAATAACAATAAAAATTATAAATAATAATAATAATAATTACAATAATATAAGATACTTAAATTTGTTAAAATATCATAAAATAACCTAAAATTTGTTAATATTGTAAAGCTTATTAAAATTACTTATTAAATTTTTAAAAATACTTGTAACAAACAAACTAGTTATATTTACAAAAAATATATAATTAAGTAAATATAAATAGGTTTATAGTAAATAAATTAAGTAATAAAATAGCTAATAATTAATTAAACCTATAAAATATTGACTTAAGCCTTATTATAATATTAAATATCATACCGACGGCTTGTAAAATTAATAAATAATAAATAAATAAATAAATAAAGTAATAATAATTGAATGGGAATATGTGATACAGCTATATGGAATGTTAGATATTGAAACGTGTAAATAATTGAAATTAGAATAATGTATGTAATGTAATAAATTATTTATATTGTACATATTTTTTTCTATTGTGATATTTAATTTTAGGAAAATATTATGCAGTTAATTGTATTTTTGCATAATGATGTTTATGAAATATATGTATGTTGAAAGTAATATAGATGGTGTTTTAATTAGTTAGTATCAAATTTGCTTAGAATATTATATATTATAATTATTTGTAATTATAACAAAAATTATTTAAAAGTGTATTTTGAATGATATTTAAATATATAACGAAAAAATGTTAAAAATTGAAAACTAATAGAAAATCTTCATAACCAACTTAAATCGAATACAATCATAATAATATATGTGATAAATAGTAAAAATATATATGAGTCGGACACAGAATCTTCAAAAAAATTTAATAAAGTTAATTAACGTAATTTGAATCGTGAGCCGGAATCAGAATTAGAAGAACAGTCCCAACATAATGCAGGCATAAACCCGCAGGCAATCGAACCGCAACTACAAGTTAACAGAAATCCCAGAGGGCCAGCTATTATCTGTCTAGACTGTGTCAGAGAATTCAGAGCCCCATGTAGATTAGGAGACCATATGTATTTTGACAATGTGAAGAACAAGCCCAAACAGTCAGTTCGATTCGAGAATTTGACGAGTGAACACCTAGTGGACTATTACGTAAGTGATATTTATATATGAGCCGCTCAGTGCACACATCGACTCCACTTTTTGAATAATCTTAAATTTTATGTCAAAGCACTTGGTATAATCATAACTTTTTGTATTTATAATAACTTTCCGGAATAATAAAGATTAACACCGTTAAATGGCAAATTTTTTTGGCCATTGAATAAGTAATTTATTTCAGAAGCCATCTCGATTAACTCCATACTGTAATGTAAATCGTTTCAGTAACGCTGTATCTGTTCTGGTCGTGCAAAACAGAAATATTAAAACCGTCTTAAGTTTATTGAAACTTGTTGAAAGCACGAAAATCAAAGCTGAATCAATTGAAATGAAATTTTTGGTAAGTGGACGCAGCTATTTGCCCAATGACTCAGATTTTGCCATTATTGAGTCACGTGCGAAAAAAAATCAATTGGTACCATATAATCAGAACATGTAAAAAGAAAGCGCCATTTCATCTAATCCAAATGACTCACCAAGATTTTTTGTCAACAAAACCTTTAGAACAGTCTATCATTAACAGAAAAGTAACCGTCACAGGGCTTCCAGTAAATTGATTTAAAATGCGCTGGATAAAGTTAGAAAGGTCCAAACCCTATCTCATACAATTCAAATGTGACTATAATGAAGATACAGAATTTCAAACCATTAATATAAGAAAAGTATTCTCCTTTCTCAAACGATTTGTAGATTTTGTCAACCACACGATGGCACTGCTGGATCGTTGAGTGCATTGGATGAAATCCAAACTGATGTGTAGGAAATACCTCGTATTTAGACGTGATATCTGACAAAATCATTTTTTCAAATAGCTTGGCAATGGTCGACAAAAGACTTATTGGTCTGTATGAATCTGGTAATTCTGGATTTTTGCCTGGTTTTATAATTAATATAATTTCCGATTGCTTAAGCAATGTAGGCCAATACTTCAGTCTATAGATGGCGTTGATAATGTATGTTAGTAAAACGTGTCCTTTTCTTGGCAGCTCTTTCAGCATTTTAGGTGTTATTAAATCGATGCCAGGGGATTTCCTATTTTGCAGCGCCCGGGTGTGAAAAAATACTTGAGCTGGAGTGAATTTTGGAATACGTAATTCTTCGCTACAATCTGTTGGAGTTCTGGCTATTACAACGGATACACCGTTAGATGAAAGCTATATCTGCAATTATGCATTCTACATTATATATTTGAATTCATATTATCAGAGAAATTTTAAAAAACAATATACATTACATCGTCGCGTTTCTCAACTTTTTGTTTTATGGAGTTAATCGATGTGTGCAGTGAGCGGCTCATATAGCCGATGGCGTATAATAAATAAATGAATAAAATATTTAATAACACGGCAAGTACATCAGGCATAGCCTGTTGTTCGAGCAAATAATAATGGAGCGTTTCAAAAGTTTAAATACGCTTCTTTTTAATTTTAAAATTGTAGAAGGCCCCATTCTGCCAATAAAAGTGCATATGTGGCTAAAAGAAATAATAAATAATTTCAATGCAATATAAAATATTAAACGTGAAATTTAATAAGAAAGATATTGTAAAGAAAATAAAAGAAAAATACGAAAAATCTGAAATTTAAATCGGAAGATGATAAAATTTACGAAATTGAAGTAAGTGAGCCAAGTAAACCGGCTCAGTGGATTAAGGGGTTAGGGGTACTTGAAATTTTTGAAAAATCGATTTTTATTTTTTTACATTTTCATTAAGTGTAATATCTTGAAAATGTTTTCTAGAAATTTCAAGTAGATCCGATGATTACTTTTTGAGTTATTGGACTCTTACCAGCGCGTTGACGCAAGTGGAGAGCTCGATACTTATACTCAAGATTATTCTCCCTCACATCCTGATATTTTAAAAGCTTTTAAACCGATTTAAAATGATCTCAGCAATGATAATTTACTTTCAATATGTGTAGTTCAAGATTGAATCCATAATCAGAAAAAAATAAGAGCTTCAACCAACTAGTATAAAAAATATGCCTAAAAACCGTGAATACTAGTTCTACTACCGTACAAATTGCTGAATACATATACATAATCATTACTATTGATTATGGGTACCCTAGGACCTAATTGTGGGTATAATTCCCATTGGTATGCTGACAAATTGGATGCTGCACGTGTGAAAGTAGCAGATCAGCGCGTCCACGAGACGACACGGGAGGGCAGAATGCTTCGTAAGCAACACCAAATGGAAATTTTGGTAACTTCCACAATGGCTGAAGAACTGTTATATGGCCCAGGAATAGATGACTCGTTGTAAATAAATTAATAATTTGTATTTCCGTACGTAAATCCAATGTAAAACTTTGAACGCGTTTTTCTCAAAACTATGTTTTTTGAATCCGTGACTACTGTAACTCAAAAACAGCTCAGTAGATTTTAATGAAATTCATACAGCTTTTAGAATACATAATAAACTCGTGCCTGATTGAAGGATTTTTATTTTTTCAAAAATTTGAATTTTTTGTGACCAATTAACTGTTGATTTTTTACCCAAAAATCTAGATTTTTTCTTTCTGATGCTGCCATGTTGTTAATTTTTGCAAAAAAAAGAAAACCTTCGATCCGGCCCGGGATTAACTATTCATAAAACTATTTTTTTAATTTGATTGATTTTAGATGAATCTCCAAGGAGTTATGATGGTCACCGCCAGAACCGTTTTTCGAAAGAGGGTCAACAAAAACAGCTATAACTTTGGGAATAGCTATTTTTTTTTCTGAAATTTTTGTTACATCAAGTCAAAACATTGTATAATAATGCTGTATTAATATTTTTGTAGAAAAACATCGTATAATAAAAAAAAATATACTGAAAACACTCATTTTTTCGTGCCTGCAAGTACCCCTAACTCCTTAAGTTATTTAATATTCAATGGGAAATCTCGGAAGAGTATATATATATATATATATATATATATATATATATATATAATATTTTGTCAGAATATGGAAAAATATTAAAATATCAGGAAGATATGTGGGCCGGTGAGGAAATAATTCCATGTTTAACTGCAATAGAACAATACTCATGGAAATAAAAAAAGGATTACCAAGCAGAATTAAGATTAGTGGAAAAATTACCACAACTATAATTAAAGGTCAACCCAGAAAATGCTTCAAATGTGGAGCTGAGAATCACTTAAAAATCAACTACACGGAGCCTTCCAAAATAGATCAAAGAATGAAGATTATGATAGAAAAAGACCCGATTAGATACCATACGGAAAATTTATACACAACAAAACATAGAATTCAAGAACAAAATACGAAAACAGAGACCGAAAAGATAGTAATGGGAAAAAATGATAGTAAAGAAAACTTTAAAACATATAAAAAAAAGAAAATGACAATAATAAATGAAAGAAAAAAATAAGGAAGGAGCACAAAATATAAAAGAAATGGTAAAGACGCCAATTAAAGTGAAACGAACTAAAATAACAACACCAAACACAGCAGAAGGTCATAACTAAAGAAGTTGTTGACAAAATATCCATGGAAACTGATTCGACTCTTATAGATTTTCTCGAAGAAGAAGATGACAATATGATAGATAACTCGGTTAAATATAACAAAGAATATGGTGAAAATCCAGAGCATAAAAACGGTCTTCAAATTGAAAAAAATAAAACATCTAGTAACTCAATAAACCACTACAATGACTGATGACAAAATTAGAAATATTGCGACAATAAATGTAAGTGGAATGAGAAGCTTGACGACAACAACACGTTTGAAAAAAATTATAATAGACAACGATTTAGATATTATTTTTTGCAGGAAGTTAATAAAATTGATTTCAGTTTTTTTTGGCCATATCAAAACATAATTAATATAAATGAAAATCAAAGAGGCGCAGCAATTTTAACTATTCTAACAATTTTGTTCCTTGACATATGTACAATAAGCTTTTAACAAAGTATGGCACGAGGGCATTAGTTATGGCACTATTAGCCAAAATTAATTAATTATGCTCATCAGGAGAATATAATTAAAATTAAAATCGTACCTATCAAATATGAATTTTAGGGTCAGATTGGAAGATGTTCCAATTCGGAAATTAGAAGAACCTTAAATTTGCAGGACCATCTATTTGAATTAGAAAAATAGCTATTGAAGTAGAAAATAGAAATAAACTCAGATAAAACAAGGCTATCACATTCACTTCATTTATATCTATAAAATGGCGAATAAATTATTTAAATACCAGGGTGGAGCCGATTCTGTATGGCACTGCGCCCATACACTTTCTGGTCATTGGACATTGCTATAGCTATTTACCTATTGACTCAATATTTTGCCATTATTGAGTCACGTTCGAAAGAAAATCATGACAGTTTTCACCAGATAATTAGTACAATATAAAAAAAAGGTGCCAAAATTAGCGAATCCAAATGTTTTACCGATATTATTTATCAATAAAACCATTAGAACAATTAATCACTAACAAAAAAGTAACCATCACAGGATAACCATCTAGTAAATTGACATAAAAAATGGTAGATAAAGTTAGAAAGATTCAATAAATATATATGAATTATATTTTATTAAAAACATTGCAACAAAAAATAATTAAAACATTTTAATAGCCATAGATTTAGCATCTATGTATTATTCACAAAAACTGAATTTAGTGTGATCGTACCATATATAAGCATGACATTTAAATAAATATCACTTACCAAAGCGCCTTAAAATCATACTTGATTGGCTGGAAATCAGTATTACATTATTACTCTGCTAGTTAAAAACTCCTTGGATCGTATGACAAACCACCAGCTCCATCAGTTCGTTATAAAACACTTATTCTATGATCACTATACAAAATTATAAATTAGAATACTTGGATCGCTCAGGTTTCAAAGTACTAATATTCTAAATAATATTTCAAATAATTTTAAAAATTAAATGATTGTATCTGTTCCTATATGTTTCATTTTGATATAATAACTAAAACCTCCTTGTAAATAAATACAAAAACATTATTTCCTCATACTGATGAGTAAATATTAGATATGAATTATACGAAAGTTCCAACAATACAAAGAATTAAAAGATGCTTAAAAGCACGTTAAAAAATTAATAAAACAAATTGTAATACGTTATACAATGCAAAAAATTGACAACGACAATTGTGAGTGAATATTAAATCCTAAACAACGCAAGTGAGAAAATAAACATAAACGAACTGTTATGCCCGCTGCACACCCCTATATCCTATATTTTATTAGTATCGACAGCACTAATGTAGAGGACACAAAGTGTATCAAAGAAAATCATTCTCTCAGAAGCAAGATCGGCGACACTAGATCCATTAAAATAAATACAATATCAATTTCTACTTTCACCTATATTAAAATTGAACTGTTATCTAATGATAAATAAAGTCTGTTAATTAGTCTTAAGGACTTCAAGTGTTTTTTTCGCCAATAAATTTCCGCTGCAAGGCCAAATTTTACAACATAACACATTACATTATAAATTACTACTCAAATAAAAAAAATATCATTGATATACAATCCTTCAAAGAAGAATTTATTTGAAATGAAAGAAGTTCTATTTGAAGATCAATAAATGAATAACTATTCCACGAATGAAAAGTCTATATACCATAGGAACCATTCTTCGAATAAAAAATCAATGAAAGTAATAATCAATCGAAACATCTTCCTTAAAATCATAGTAGTCTGAAATCAGCATATTTTGTTCATTATTCACTATGAGTATTTCTAAAGAGTTGTTAAAAAAAGAAGAAAATTACTCTGAAATTCAAGAGCAACTTGAGGAAAGCATAATAGAAATTCTTGCGTAGTATATGCCAAGTAAAAAGAAGAACAAGAGTTGCTTCTTTCAAGTGATAAAGAAAAAAAGAACTGGAAAGATTTATAAACTCGAAAAATCGCATAATCCAACAGAAGGAAATAAGGATGCAATGTTTTGTAATTCTGATGTTTTCCTTGAATAAGAGTTGAACAAAAACAATAAGTATTTTAATGAAAAATTACCAGGAAATTGATGTGGAATTGAAAAGTAGAAAAGGAGTATCAAAGACTTAAAGGTGAACTTAATTCTTGCATAGCATCAGATAAATTATATAAAGATCAGGTGCAGCGCGTCAAACAGTCCTATGAAGCGCTCCAAATAAAATCGAACGATTAGCAAAACTATAAGGACCAACAAGCTATTAATAAGCAAGTCGTTGAAAAACTTGAGAATCGCTTACGTGAACAAGAAAAATTAATAAAAACCTTAGTGACCGCGATTGAACATCAACAGTCGATTATGGAAAACCTTCAACGACAAACAGACCTACTCACCATACTCTAACTAAACCTATGTTAAGTTACAGAAGCAAAACTTCGAGAACTCTTGAATTTATATATGCCAGAAGAATCCAAACCTACACCATGATCATCAACCATGATGAAAAGAAAAGGGTGACATATTTCCAAAGTTATTAAAATTTAATCATCGAAATGACGTCAAAAAATGTTAATTATAATCTCAAAAACTATTTGAATAATTAAAAATTATAGAATTTTACTATGTTATTTTGTCAATAAGTTATTATGATATATACCAATAACTTATTAATGCATTTATATTAAAAAATTGAAAACTGTGAGCAAAATCCACAAATGATTTATAAGTAATTCCCCACCACACACATGCACATGATTCATCGTAAAAAGTCCAAATAATATTAGAACAGAAAAATGTAATAATCCTTAAGAAAGTAACGTTAGTAACTGTTAAAAATAAAATGATAGAAGATGATGAGAATTATGACCGATGCATGAAGATTATGATATGCGAGGGTAATTAAGAAAAAATATCTGAAGGCTTCAAAAATAATTAATTATGATGGAATTATTATTCAATAAAATCGAATCATCATCATTACTATTAGTTAAGCTAGGATTGAATAAAGTAACCCGAATTAGTATCGGAATGAATTGATTGATTAAACTCACGGTTACAAAACATTCGGCGAGCGTAGATGTTGCACCATCGATGATTGCGGATAAAAAGACCAGTTGCTTCCGAATCTAGTCCGAGAATACGTAAGACATTTGAATTTTTTAAACTTTGGGCAGGTGTCAAATCGTTAAGACAGTTATATATGACAATGCGAACAGTATGCAAAAAGTCCTAGGAAAGTTTGTATTCCAAATTGTGCAAAAATACGTCTATGTCGATGCAGCAAACACTTCTTGGAATACTACATGCATTAAACCTGTATAATATATATTTTTATTAGAAGCAACGATCGAGTTATTGCGCGAAATTTAAAATTGAAAAACAAAATAACCTATTTTAATATATTTAGAGGCAATTTTATGAGTCCAACTAGAGCAGTAAACATGAATGGAATGGTGTTACGTAGTGGCTTTCTTTATAAATATTCAATTATATTAGATCACAAATCAAACAAACAGTCGAAAGCACTAAAACCAAAACTACCAAATTACGCCCAAAAGAGACATTGTGGCTGATGAAGAAGGTGAGTAACAAATGATAGAAAGGGACTTCCTTGCTTATTTATCTACGGGGACTTCCTTAGGAAATTTTTGTAAATAAATTTAACTAATGGAGGAATTAACAAAAAATACTTCTTGTGCAAACAGTTTTGAATAAACATAGAAGACATGAAGATGGTCAATTTTCAAACCATTGCAAATAAAAATAAAAGGAAAATTTCCAACAATAATACTAATATGGATGCTGCCATCAAAAGAAAGTTCAACAAAAACTTTTCAATTATATTTTTCACTCCATACTCTGCAAGCTACAATTTTTCTGGAAAATTTTTTTTAGCAAAACGTACTGAACCAACAGATCTCCAATACAGAAACTTTCTGATTGTATCACCTAAAACAACACTCAATTAAAGTAATCCTACTAAAGAAATGACACTCTGTCGAATATGTAATCGAACTACCAATTTGTATAAAAATTCTTGACTATAGTCAGAATATGAATACTTTATAAATGAATGAAGGTGAATAACATCAAAGGCCATCCTTAAAATAGGAAAATTAGAAACCTCTGAAAGTGAAGTCAAGTAAACAGTGCATAAAATACCAAGTGGCAGGGCATACTACTTAAAATTGGAATTACAGAGAAAGACATCCTGCAAATTATTCACGTGACTACTTGCTTGGATACAATGGAAAAGATAAATATAAAAAATCTCCGAGCCCACCTCAACTGACGAGAACATAATCTGCAGTCATCTCACAGGTAGAAGAACAACCTCAACCTAGGGCCAAATACATCTGTATTAACTTTTCAGGAGAGCCAGACATTACCAAAACAGCAAGAATAATAAACGCAGCATAACATTAAATCGGCATTTGAAGATCCTCAAACAGTAACAATATTCAATGATTTATAAACATAATAGACAGCTCTTATATCAGCAAAGAACTGTTTCAAGATCATGGCCTTGAACCAAATACTGACGTCAATACAAAAAACGGACATCAAAACAAATTACTTTAATGCAAAAGCAGAAACCATCAACATGGATATAATTTTTATCAACGAGACTCATCTACAAAAGATACTTTTTATATTAAAAACTATAAAATATGTAGAACAGATAGAAAAAACTCCCTATGAGAAAGCACTGCCAAACTCGTCAAACGATGCATTAAACACGAGCAATTATCTTACCAAAACTCAAAAACTCTGAAGCCACTGCTGACGATAATTTCTATTATGTCCGTGTAACAAATTATTACTAAGGTGCTTGCAGCAGGTGATTTCAATGCCCAACATACAATATGGAAGTGCAAAGAACTAAGCAAGTATATTAACAATACAGGGAATAAATAGTCCGAAAATTCCACCAGACAATGTCCGCACCATACTAATAGCGCAATTTATCCAGCTTAATCTAAAAATGTAGATATAACAAAAGTCAACCAACATCTCTGCCTTGTTTAAATTCAGAATATAACCCTGTAACTTTAATCACTAATACATGTCAAAGAATTTTTAGGTTCTCCTCACATCCGAACAACTCACCAATGTAAATATCAAACATAACTACTTTAAAGAAAACAAATTTTTAGTCTTTAAAATCTTGAAAGATATATTTATCATTACAGGGCATCGCGCATACGTAACAAGGAAATAGCCCACGAATGAAGACATGCAAAATGCTAAACTGGAACTGAACGCAATTTCGCGCATTCCACATTTACCTCCATTTTTGCATTAGAGACCAGCACTATGGTTTACAATTGTTGACACGATATTTTCCCGGTGTCGCATTGATAATGACGTGGATATAACTTAAATACGCAATTCATATAGAAGACATATTGAACTCATTGCCAGGAGAGAACAAATATATATATATATATATACTAGCTGGCCCGACAGACTTCGTCCTGTCAAAAAAAAATCTACCAAATCGGTTCTGATTGCTCTGTTGATCTTTTTTAAGGTTCTGTCTAAAGCCTCAAAAGATCTTGTATGTGCCATCGTGCATTCAGCCCAAACAATCAATTGATATTGCTGCAAAACCTTAGCCATGGCAGAATTCTTTGAAATGTTGTAAGTTGGAGTTTTATTGCTTTGCATATTTAATGGCAATTTTATTAGTGCTGAATGGGCTGTTCGACCACCTTCGATTCCACCTTCGTGCTGCGATTCCCGATGAAGCGAGTGCAAGTGCAATTTTGTTTTGTGAGCGAATTGTTCCTAATATTATTAAAATCAAAAAAGTTTTTGCTGTAGCACCAGGCGCATCTAAGAAGTAAATCCTCCCAGTTCCATCATTTGTTACTTTCATAAGAATATCAAATACATACCTCTGTTGTTCATTCAACAGTGGAAGATTTGTTTCAATTAATTCTTTCAAATTGTTGAGATCATACAGTTTTTTTCGATGCAACTCTTGGTTAAAAGCATCATGCATTGGATAATTAGGCGCGACCAGGCCTAAGTGAATTAATACTTTGTTTGACATCATCGAGCACATGTCTTCAATTGAAATCAATGCTTCGTTGTAAATTTCTTTACTGATTTGCATATTTGGATTTCCCATTCTATTCTGTATTAGACACAAAATATCATCACATATGTAATCTTTGTACTTGATCCACAAATCAATTGGGTTTGATGGAAAGCCTGTGGATATGATTATAGAAAACAATGTTCGTATTTGATGAGCGTGTGAAGATATTACAGCATCACTGAGAATTTGATCCCAATGAGCGTCATTTTCTAGCAATTGTAAACGTTGAGGGGCTTCTCTGTAGGATCCACACAATTCACCAACAGTTCGTAAATGTTGCAATGATGTTTGGCCAGGTACATTGACTAATAGCAGTCGTAAATAAAAACATTCACCGTGGCTTGGATGTACTGAATAAATTCGATCAATCGCACAAAACAAAAGCACACTCAGTAGAGTATAACAGAAAATGCAAGAAAAACACCACCGGCAAGGGCGGCCAATGGACATTGACATTGATTGTTTTAATCTTATATGACTTAAAGTCAAATTCTTCAAAGCCATATCAATTTTATCGCCTGCCAAAAGTAAAACAAAAAAAAATAATATCGAGCAGCCGACTACGATTATTTGTATTAGTTAGAAAAGAGCTGTTTTTAGGGTTTTCCCGACAATTATTCGATTTTTTCTCGCCGTAAGAACCATTCTTGGACATAAACGAACATTTTAAAAAAAGAATTGGCCAAATTGGTCTAGGCGTTGTTGAGTTATGCGCTTACCAACACATTTTGCGATCCATTTTTATATATAAGATATATATATATATATATATATATATATATATATATATATCTTGATAGTTTTTTCGACGTTGAAACATATTTCAAAGTAACTGGCAGCCCATTCGTCGAAATAAAAAAGGTATAAAGTATAAAAACTTTTATTTATACGTTTCGACACAAGATGCGTGTCATCATTCAGCAACTACAACAATTTGAAAATTTTATTAACTAATATAAACAACAATAAAAATTAATTATAGCATAGAGAAACATTGTTTGTGTCGAAACGTATAAATAAAAGTTTTTATACTTTATACCTTTTTTATTTCGACGAATGGGCTGCCAGTTACTTTGAAATATATATATATATATATATATATATATATATATATATATGAAACTGAAGGAGAAGTTGATCAATATCCGGATGACAAAGAATAAGGCAATTGCTTTAGCAAATAGATCTTGGTGATAGAACACCTTTTCAGTTCCTATGCCACCTGCGTTCAGGGGTTGGATCAACCGCGGTGGACAATTCATTCTTGCAAAAAATCTGGATACAACGTCTAACGGACCAAACTCAAAAAATTTCACAAACACAGACCAACGGTAATCTTGAAGAAATTGCATAGCTGGTCGGCAAAATGTGGGAGATTGTTCAACCAATAACAATCAACAGCGGGACCTTACACAAGAACTACAAAAATGACCAAAAACACAACGTATCGAGGATACACACCGTAACAAAGACAATCGTCTAGCAAGCAGAAACCGCAGTCCTTTTCGACAAGATTATAAAGATAGCAGGTCTAAATACTTCTACAGTCCGAAAAATGCATCTACATCCCGCAACCAAATTACAATCTTTTGGTACCTCGCCAAATTTCGAAATAAAGCCAAAAAATGTGCATGTAACTGTACATTTGGAAAGAAAACTTCAACGGCCAGGAGTGATGGCAGCCGATCCTTGCTCTTCTTCTAGGCGTCGTCTCCTAATCACTGATGAGAAAACTAAAATACAGTTTCTGGTGGATACAAGATCTAATGTTTGCGCATACCCAAGGCGCATAACGCATAAACCTAATTCACAATTAAATTACACATTGTGTGCTGCTAATGAAACTAAAATACACATATACGGAGATAAATTTCTGCAACTAGACTTTGGACTTAGACAAAATTTCACTTGGAGATTTATTATAGCAGATGTAAAAATGCCTATACTAGAAGTAAGCTTTTAGCTTAATACGATATCATTGTTGATACAAAAACTTAGAATTAGGCACAAAGAATTAGCTAATGAGAAATTCGTATTTCTTAGAGAAAACGCACTTAGCACTTCGTCCCGCGCTTTTTCGTTTATGTAAGTATGTAATAATTGATTGCAACACCAAAACATTAAAAATCAAAATTGAAAAATCGATCAGCCCGCTTTCACCGCCAAAGGTAAACCAAGTACAACAATATTCAGTGCTGCAGAAAATGCCTCCATAAATTATAAAAAAACGGTTTGGACGGATAGTTCGTCCACGCATTCAATAATACTAATTTCATTGACTCGCCAGGGGGGTATTGCAGCAACACCAGCTGTGACACCATTACAAAATAAATAGTATCAGAGAGGTACCCTAGCCACTAAGCCATTAGTGACCTAATACGTGGATATCGAGCATAAAACGGACACTGGTACCATATCGACTCCTTTTACAACTCTACATTCAAGAAGGTAATATCTCTGGTAGTAATTATAATATGTACTATGTTTTATTGTATACAATAAGTTCAATAAAAATTATATTCATATATTATAATGTTAATTCATTTAATATATGTGGGCTACCCCCCCCCCCCACAAGGAAAATGCTAGGCAATTTAATTTAAATGAATTTGAGGACACTGAAGATATACACTGAAGCATGTTGAAGTTCAAAGCCATTTATAAAGAGCATAGTAGGTTGATTCCACGATTCCATTTTATCATTTTACAGTAAAATGTAACATCATTTTTTATGTCCCTCTTTTTTACGATATTATTAATTACTCGGTTGTGTTACCATATTTAGGAAAAAATATTGTGTAATAAAACTAGTAGTATATGGTATTGTGCCTTAAGGCAAATTACTGGAATTTCCCATACCGTAATGAAATATTCGAGGAATATTAAATGTTTTTAAATAGATTATTATAAATACTGTAATTTATTTATCTGTACAGAAAAGTAAATAAAATTTAATCAATTAAATTTAAAATTAAGAACAATGTCTGATATTTATAAGAATTATATAAATTGAATAGCAAAGTTTAACAAACACACACGTCAAAATGTTCAGAAACCTTTGAAACGTGAAAATATGCACACATTTTCATTTTTGACTTTTGTACCATTACTATAACTTACCCTAGAGGAAATTAAAAAGAATAAAAAATACTTTGAAAACAACTAAATAAATTTAAATTTGATTCTATTCTATTTGGCATTTAATATAACTTGAGATATTGTACATACAAAGTGTCTAGTGAGAGATAGCTAGATAAGACTAGCTAGACTCACCATGTACCATCACTTTGTGCCAGCCAAGTAGTAAGGGTTGATATTGTGCACTAAAGAATGAACAGATCTGTTTCTGCAACAACATATCATAAATTGCAATTCATATCTTAACAAAATATATTTAATAGGTAAATATGATTTAAATATTGGATGATTTCACAATTAATTCAAATTTTCATACATTACAATTTTTGAGCTTTAGAAACTTAATTTTAGCGAACTTACTTGGCTTAATATCATGTCGCTTTAATAAATATCTTGCTTTTTATTACATGGCTTAGATACTGCATATTACACATTTATGAGGGCATTCTCCGGTATGATTTCTTTATGTAGATATCACACTTATTTCAATATAAATGTGTTATTGTACGAATCTCATTATGTATTCAATCGAATATACAACTGATAGAAGATACAATTCTGAACTTGATGACAAATTTCTTCAAAAACTGTGAACATTGCTCAAATCCAATTATGAAAAACCTGAAAAAAGTAACAATAGATATGATGTGGTACGGAAAATACACCTTACCAAATCACATGACAGAGAAATAGTCTTCACAATGATATAGCTATCTCCAGTCATAAAAAACTTTAATTAGTATTAAGCATTAGTTTTATCATTAGTTGTAAGTTATAATATAATGAATAGTGATTTTTGTTCTCTTATTTTTAAGATAAACTACATAGTTATCAATGTGTAAAAAGTTTTTTTTTGTATCTTTAATAATAATTGACTATATACTAATTGCAGAAATACCTACTTGGTAGCTATGAATTCTGTATATTACATGTATTATAAAGACCGCATATACATTTACTCTGATGCAATAGAGAAAGTTCAGCAAAAATTTCTAAAATATCTTTATTATAAAACATACAAAATTTGACCACAACACTTTATTAAAAGAATTTGGTACCTTCTCTTAGCACACGTCGATTTATCTGTACTACTATGTTCTTATTTAAACCTTGCAATAATGCTATAGACTGTCTTCTTATTCTTAACCAATTATCCTTAAATGTCCCTAGGTTATCTTTGCGTTCTGAATTATTTTCCAATTATCCTACTCCTAAATCTAATTCTCTCTTAAATTCGCATACTTACGTCCTCTAACTTCAACTTAATTAATAATGAAATAAATAGATAAATAGATATTCATAACACTTCACCTAATTAAATAATCACCATCTGCTCAAGTTAACCTTTTTATTTTCTTTTTAAATATCTTTCATTATTTTGTCGTATTCTGTAAATAAATAATATTGTTACATTCGGTATTATATGTAATTTTATGTTAAGGGCATTATTAATTTTACTATATATTGTAATTATGTATATACAGTAGAACCTCGATTATCCAGACCTCAGTTATACGGATTCGCAATTATCCAGACTCAAATTCATATGTATTTACATATCTACAATTCGAATTTTAGCATGATTAATTCTGGAATTTAGTACATGTAATGTAATCGAAGAAAATATGTATGTACAAATATAGGGAAGTGTCAATTTATTAATAAACATTGATTTTCTTTGATATCTATGTATGTAATTGTTAATTTTAATAAATGCACAACATTATTTTTCATACATTCGATGATACGGATTTTGGATTATCCGAATGCCCATCGACAACAATTAGTCCGGTTAATCGAGGATTTACTGTAATTTTTCCGGTTAATCGAGGATTTACTGTAATGGTAGCACGAAGAAACCATTTAAAGCACTTCCCAGACAGCACAAGACATGCCAGGGAATGTCCCTCTTGTCCTTACAATCTCCTAATATCGCGATATCCTATGAATATCCTATGAATATGCAACGGGACGTCTCAAAACCAAAGGACTCGAGCAGGTATAACGAACGGTTCACGAACATGTCGCTCTCATACGCGCACGGCTTGAGACCTCGAAACGTATATGTTTGTCCCTTTCTCTTTCGTCGCGTCGGTTTTGCGTCCTTTAAGGTTAAGCTAAGCGTCATCAGCAAACGCTATATGTCGAATTATCATAGTTTTTGAGTAATTGAGTAATAATAGTGAAAATTTTATTTGTTTTATATAATTATATGAGCGTGTGTTATAAATAATTAATATTATTTATCAAAATACTCTAAAATTGAGTAATAATAGTGGAAATTTTATGTATTCTATATAATTATATGTGCGTGTGTGTTATAAATATTGCAGCCAACATATTGAAAAGGGGGCAGATATAAACGATGGTAATTAAAGCTTTCTGTATACTGTTATTTGAAATACTATGTTACTAGTACAAATAGAATTTTTAATTTAATGCTGACATTTCTACCCTGCCAGCTTATCCAGCAACCATGCCTAATTTTGTATCAAATGCTGTGTTTGAAAGAGGATTGACAAAGAAGAAATGCTCTCCACTATGTTTGTTGGAGGAGCTTCAACTTGTGGAGGCTATATTTCTGAGCAAAGATATCAAAACACAATTGGTAATCAAAATTTTATATAGATTTATTTTTATTTGTTAACTTTATCATATACTAAACAAACTTTCTCTTTAGATTCTGTATTTAGCCATCAGAGTCCAGCTATGAAAATCCATTTTTGATGATGGTTTGGCCAAAGAATTTTGCTAGGGACGAGGAGAGGGCAAAAATAAATTTTGTGATCTAGTGCCTTGCGATGTCATCACAGGTAATTTATATATCTTATACTTATGATGTGTTGTAAATTATGAATAAAACTAATATATAATTAATTCCAGGAATTGCTTTGAAAAATTTGCCGCATGAGACATAGTTTGCTGTTTCAGAGGCTGCAAAAAGCTGGCTGCGACGTGCCAATAAATATTATACAAGGTACTTTTGTGAGATGTGTACTATATGTTTTTCCTATTTACAGAAAGATCATGATTATTGACTGGTTAGTTGTATCAATATTAGCGCAAAATTTGTGCTGTGTACACATTTTTAGATGTGAAAAACCAAGTTTAATATTCACTCGTAATGACATCAAATTGTGTTGATATATTTGGAATTAGAGAGTATTTTATAAATCTGTCTATTTTGATTGATGTATCACTCTATATATATATATATATATATATATATATATATATATATATATATATATATACACATACATATATACATATATTCATTTGTTTTCTATTTCAGGAGAGAAAATCAACCATAAACTAGGATTGAATGCCGAATTAATTATATTTTTAATATTGTAAAATAAGTTATTTTGAATTAAAGTTGTATATATTAAATTTTGTTATAAAATTATCTCAGGATTTTGTTATTTTGCAATAAAAGTTTACTTTGTGAAATTGTGATCTTTTATTTTATTTTTAATCCAAATTTATTTTTCATCTAAAAAGTAAAAAACAATTCCATAATGAAATCCTATTCATGTCCGGTCTATGTCCGGAATGTTCCGCGCGGGATATCCTACAGAACGTCCCGTAGGTGCGACATTAACATGTTTCGGATATAGTCAGTATAAGCAGGATATCCGTAAGGATATAGCAGGGACAATGAATGTCCGCGCGTGGATATTCTGTGGACATTTTCCAGGATGTCTTGTGTTGTCTGGGTTTGTACAAATAATTGCTGGGTAAAAGAATTAAAAGACCTGAACAAATCTATGCACAAACGAAAAGACATTGTAACTACGGCTACAGAGTTTTATACTAATCTGTACAGTGACAATACTAACACTATTACAACATCATATTATAACAATAAAGAATGCCAACTTGATGACTTCATAGAGATCAACGAATCCGAAGTGGTAGAAACTATAAAGAAACTAAAAAACTAGCTGTAAGTGGAATTCTGTCTTAAGGCAATTAAGGCATCGTGCCTTAAGGCAAATTGCTGGAACTTCCCGTACCAAAAATTATTAATTTTTTAAAAACGATTAACATTTGTGAAAAAATAAGATTTTTGAGAAACTATATATATGGTCAAAAAATTACTTTTTTTGAAAAAAAAAATTTTTTTTTTAAAAACATTCTTTTCCTAATTTTTTTTTTTGAAAAAAAAATTTTTTTTTTATTTTGACATATTGTGGAAGATCTGAACTTTTTTTTTCAAAGCAATCGTACTGATTTAACTGCATAGGGACAAAATATAAAGCGCGTAAGCGCCGCGTCGCTGTCTAACGCATAAGCATTGGTACGGAACCCATAGGAATGTTAACAAAATGTATACTTATTGTTAAAATCTCTATAAAATATCTGATAATTTGATGTGCATATGTCTAATGATCATTTTTGACCGCCAAATGGCTATTTTTTTTACTTTTTCCTCCATATCTCCGAAACCGCTAGACCTACCTTTATGAAAATTTTATCGATTCTTTATCTTGTTAATACAAGTGAAATGTTCTCTGAATTATTTGAATCGGACGCTCCGTTCTCTTAAAAACTGAGTTACCGTTTTCGGCACTTTTTGCCCCGTATCTTCGGAACGGCTAGACCTGCCTTCGCCAAAAACTAATCAGCACGTCTCCTTATCAATACGAATCGAATGTTTTTTGAATTATTCAAATCGGTTGATCCGTGTTCCCGAAATCGTCGACGAAAATTTGTATCCGCACATACATACACACACGTACATACATACACACACACATACACACACACATACACACACACACACACACACACACATACATCCATTTTTTCTAAGGTATGCCAAAATATTCAGAAACCTTTGAAACGTAAAGATAAATAAAAATTTTCATTTTCGATTTTTTTGCGATTACTATAACTTGCCCTACGGGAAGTTAAAAAAATGTCCAGGTCCCGACAACATCTCAAATGAAGCCCTAATAAATGCTCAGCTAATTTTGGCTACACCGTTAGCAAAACTATTCAACCTAATACTTCAGCACTCTATAACGCCTTTTCAGTGGTCCTAAGCAAACATCATACTAATATATAAAAAAAGAGATCCCAAAAATATTAGCCTACTGCCTAGCCTGTACAAACTATCCTCTACAATTATTAACAAAAGAATAAGTACAACACTAGAAAGGAAACAACCCGTGGAACAAGCGGGTTTCAGGTAAGGATTCTCTACAATTGACCACATTCATACAATAGAGCTAATTATAGAAAAATATCAGGAGCAACAGAGAACATTATATTTCTCGTTCATAGACTACTAGAAAGCTTTTGACTCTGTTTCACTTTAAGGAAAGCTTGCTAAAGCAAGGAGTTGAAGAAATATACATAAAGACCATACAAAGTATATACAATAACATCAAAGGAAGAATCGAACTAGAGTCTATCGGTCCAAGTTTTCCCATAAGAAGAGGCGTAAGGCAGGGCGATCCTCTCTCTTGCTTTTGTCAGAATCGGTCGGTCAAATGCAATTCATGTTAGAGTCTTTGCATCAAGCCAGCGTCGAGTTTGGCCTGGAGATGAATTTAATCAAAACAAAAATATTAACAGACAGACAAAAATTTCCAATACTTATCAACAACAAGCCAATTGATTATATCGATAATTACATATACTTGGTAAAACTATTAAGTTTTGACAAAAATAATGACAAATATGAAGTAGAAAGAAGGATACAAAAAACTTGGAAGAAATATTAGAAATTAAAAGAAATATTCAAAAGCAATATGCCGATAGATATAAAAAAAAGTGTTGAACTCTATAAATAAAATTAAAACCTGTCAAAGGGGACTAGAGAGCATGTTACTTATCAGAAAGTTAGATAAAATCAGACATACCAAGATAAGAAGAATCACAGAAGCAACCGACTCAGTAACTTATGCATTAAAACAAAAATGGAGATGAGCCAGGCACGTTGTGAGATGCACAGATAAAAGATGGTCAAAGAGAGTAACATCGTGAAATGGTCCAACGGGTGAGCGAAATCGTAGAAGACCACTAACCAGATGGAAAGACAACCTGAGAAGCTGGCACGATCTGGAAAGATATAGCACAAGATAGAGAAGCATGGGCTTTGGAGGAGGCCTATACCCAACCCGAGGTTCTTGCCTACTAACTCTATACATCAGGTACCGAGTTTATATTACATATTACAATCCTCTTATGTATATACACGCTTATGTTGACTAGTATACATTGGCATAGTCATGTATAAAATTTGTAAAAAGGCAAGAAATAAAAGGCTTATTCATTTATTTATTTATACCTGTTTGGTCCCTTTATGTTTTCCAGAAGAGCAACCGACTTGGCTCAAAAACTTGAGAAGCCTGATGATGCTTGCATGTCACTTCATCCCTTACTGACATTTGGTAAAATATTTTCCAACCACTATTCTCAAAAAACGGTTCCCACATCAATATCACACTAATAAATGAAATAATAAATATAACATACAATAGAACAATTAAGTGGTAATAAAAAATATATAACCTTGTTGTGTTGAGCGAAAGTAAATCCTTTTACATTCGTAAAGGTACTCTTCGACATGTGATTTTCCAGATTGTGTGAATGTCATATTGCATATATTGCGTTTACGTTCGGGACAAGATTCTGATTTAACACTAACGTCAAATTCATCCTCAAATTTGACTGCTTAATCATTTATAGACGTAAATGTTTCTTCTATCTAGTTTAATCAACGATTTCCTTTATTACGATAAATAGGACGATAAACGGTTTCAATTTCAACTGAATACGCATTTATTATTTGACATTTGAAGCATAGAGTACATTTTTAGAAAGATGAGACTAGTATCAGTTCGCTTTGATTTGAATTGAACAGAGAGGCGCGACTTTTCAAATTTATTATGGCCCTCTGCGTCTCAACTGTCAACTAAATATTTTAATAATCAATTCTAAAACAACTAATAATAGGTAAAATAGGCATTTTACCTTAAGACAAGCTTCCCGATATATATATATATATATATATATATATATATATATATATATACAGTCGGTCAAGTAAGAGCGTGGTCGACTTCAACGACAGTTAATGAAAGATTTCGGTCTAATTCTTTCGTGAGCCAATAAAGTGAAGCTTTGTGCTTGATGCATTGTCAAAAAAGGTTTAGTTGCAGTTGATCTTTTGAAAAAAAATTACGTTAAACGCCATGAGTGCTAAGTTACGCGTCGCGCTACGAGGCTGCGCCCTTTTGCATGCACCTAAAAGGTACCCAAATGTAGCAATCAGCTGCTGCTAAATATATGAAAAAGTTGAAGGCATTTATACAGAATTCGATACACCTATATAAAGTTGCTAAAAAAGTCGATGATTTATGAGAACGTGATTCAAATAAAAAAGAAGAAAAAAGAACAGTGAATGGGTATTTGCGGAATCCTGCTTTAACACTGCAGCAAGGACGAGCAAAATTAATGGCAAAATGTTTAGAAATATCTACAAAAATATCTACAAAACTATCTGAACCTTTCTTCGTATTCATGATCTGAAATGGCGCAACACAACTGGGAAGCCTCTGACGACTGAAAAACATGTGCTTTTCCGCTTGAGCACAAGAAAATATTGTTAGAGATTTTGAAAATGTCATTTTCACTGACGAAAGCTCTATATGAGCACGTACTGCCCTCATCGAGCCGTCGGACTAAAATAATCCGTTAAATTAGTAAAAAGCAGGCGTCAGAGATGCCAGGCAATTGTCGACTCCGGTGGTGACTGGACACATATTGACTAAAATTGCATCCTTGCTTTTAACGTATACAATGCATATATAAATATTAAAGTTTCATAAAATAATTATTTTTATAAATTAACCCGACCACGCTCTTACTATATGACTGTATATATATATATATATATATATATATATATATATATATATATATATATTATATATATATAAATAAAAAAAAAAAATGACTTAATATAAATGTGCTCTTGCTTTTATTTTTCAGATAGTATATATATTTATATATATATATATATATATATATATATATATATATACTAGCTGACCCGGCAAATGTTTTGCTAAATAAGGTATATTCTAAACCATTTCTAGAGAATCAAAAATATTAATACTATAAGTGCATAAGGATGTGTTGTTTGAATGCTATATACAATTAGGTATTATAACAACAATAAACCCCATTAGTTTGTCTATATTTTGTCAATACAATCAAACTGCAAGTTTTATACACTTTCTATAGAAACCATCGTATAATCCAATCCGAGTCTTTTTTGGTCTTTCGGCTTATTAATTACGTTTCAAGTTTTTCAGATTCTTTTTGGATTCTGGATTTTGTGTATAATTGTAAATATAACTACTGAGCTTATACAAAATTTTCAAATTTTTGGGAGGAGATATAAAAAATGAATTAAGTATTTCTTCTTTGACCTGCTTTTTGAAAAGTTTCAAGTTACATTTGATGAATTAAAGTAAATTTAATAAAAAGTAAATTTGTAGAGCAGGGCGAGACACAAAGGTCCAATTTGACTTTGAGCAAATATTAATTATATTGTGAAAACTAAAACAATTATATCACAACAAATAACACATTTCAAACGAACAATTATCTGACTACGTTCAGCTTTTTTGATGTCTTCCAAAAATTTGTTATAGACCTTTTTATCCTATATGCGGGGTAACTTTAACGGGCAGGTGGCAAAAGGTTTAAAGCATTATTATAATTTAGAAGGTATTTTACAAAATAATTGCATTTTTAACTAATGCTAAAACTACCAACGGAAGAAAATACTTTTATTATGGATTTTCAAAGATTAACGTTTATCTCCCCCATTTCAAAGATTATCGTTTTCAAATCAAGTTTGTAGCTGGATATACATCTTTTTTCCTCAACTTTCAAATATTGTTGTTAAACAATGCTTAACTTTACTGATTTTTGGCACATCGGTGGTGGACCTTTTTAATCCCGGACCTTCATATATTACTATCTATTCTGCGATAAATTCTGGGAAATTATAACTGGAAAGATGTTATTCGACAAAATGTCCATTTGATCGGTACCAAATTTAGGTTCTGAATTTAAATAACATAAATAAAAAATAATATAACCTAGAAAATGAGTATATAATTATACAAATGAGATCTTTCAGAGCACCGTGTTTGAAAAAAATATGCCAAAAAGTGCATTTTCATTTCAAAAAAGTTGATATTTTGAGTCTTTAGTAACACTTGCGGCCCGTTTACTAACGTTTTTGTATATAAATAAAACTACAAACAAAACTACTTACTACAATTTTATCATATATAAATAATATTCGCGTAAAACATCCTATTAAACGTAATTGAACATCATTACGCTTCTACAAAAATTTTCAAATTAAAAATGTAAAGTTTCTACGCGGATTTGAAAAAATTTCTCACCTTTTGGACTTTCTCTGGATTGGCACGAATTTTTCAAGACTAAGACTGGCCAAATCGATTCAGCCGTTTTCGAGTTTTATTCGGACATTTGAAAGAGAGCTCCATTTTCATATATAAGATATATATATATATATATATATATATATGTGTGTGTGTGTGTATGTACATACATATAAATTATATATGTATGTACATACTATGTGTATACGCATTCCTAAGTTCATGAATGTATGTGTTCACATTTACGCATATGTGTGTATGTGTGTGTGTGTGTTCATATATACGAATATGCCTGTATGTATTTATGTATGTGTGCAAAAAAGGGCCCCTCCGCGTCATTTTTTTTTCAAAAATTACCTAATTATTATGAAATATTTTCGGAATCCATATTACGTAATCCACGTAATCCATGTAACTTTTTTGCGTAAAAATTACATAAAATTACGGATTTTGGCTTAGTGAGGAGGTAATTCAAGCTTTTTTTTGTCGAAGTAAAACTTCTTTAGGGGCGACTAGGGTGTAAATCTATACAAATGCAACGGAAAAAGCGCTATGGTCGAGTCGAGTTCCAATGATTCGTCATTTGCTGGTTATATCATTTCTATATGGGTCGATTGTGATTGGTCGTCGTGTTGCTTGAGTATGATTGCTTTGATTGTATAGTGAAAATGTATAGTGAAAAAACCATATAAAAAATCGCCAACTATAGGAGACCTTCTTCTAGAATTTTGAGTACATTGAATGTATTTATGTATACAAAATCAAAAAATCGAATCTAAAGCAACTTTTTTTTTTTTTTTAGATTCGATTTTTTGATTTTGGGATATATTTTAAAATATATGAATACAATGCTTGATTTGCTCATAATTTGGTTTGTATTGAAATTGAAAATTGAATAGTATTTAATGATGTTCGAGATTTTGGTGAATTCCAAAAAAATTCATGGTATTTGTTTATATATTCGGCAAATATTTGTTATCATACCGCAGAACCCGAATAACTGTGAAATGGAGACCAGCATTGGTTAAATATGGTAAAAAAAAAAAAAAAAAATGAATCTAAATCAACTAATCATTCTTCATTCAGCGCTCGAAGCGAACACATCGATTATACAATACCTGAGTACAATCAGCAAGCATAATAAACAGCATTTATTTAGTCAAAGTTTAGTGTAGTGTTTGATCTAGTAAGTGACTTTACTTGTGAATTCAGTGCTTTTTAATTAAATATAGTGCTCCCGTCTAGTAGTACTATAAATTATCACTCCACAATTCCTATTGTGGAATCATTTAACATCATTCACGAAGACCAAAATAATTCTACTCAACTAGTTCTGAACCAGATGACTACAAAAAGAAATAACGATGATGCAGTAAACAGATCAACATCGTCTGGTGACGCCACTGACTATTACATGCGTCGATAATAATAATATAGTCGCCATCTCGGGGTTACAATATGTCAACCGATGTGTTCCTTTCTAATCCAGACTACCTGTCTCTTTCCTTCCAAAACTTTGACCTATGACTTCCGACACGTGGTCTACTCTTCGTTTCGAGTTGATTTCCAGTCACTTCGCTTCCAGTGCATTTCAATTCGGGTTCTATCTAGTTCCGTATTCAATTCGATTCCAGTGCGTTATCAGTACGCTTACAGCTTGCTTTCTTTCTTTGGTTCAGTTTCGAGTTTCCTTCCGAGTCAGTCGAGTTTAGAAGTTGTGTTGAGTTTCCTTTTATTGACCAAAGTGTGGTCATTTTTTAGTTTGTTATTATCATAGAAGAAGAACGTTTTTAGTTTCCATATACAGTCCACGAATACCAGCCATCCGTGTGGTCTACTGATCGAATCAAGGCCACACCACATTTTGGTCCTTCAAGCCGGATCTCAATTAAGATTGAGAGTTTGCATGATATATTTGCATTTAACGGATATCGAGGTAAGATTATATTTCCAAGTTTCTTATAATCCTAAAAATGCCGCCCAAGAGTGCATCTGCCAGTGCTGAAGTCGCACGTCTAATTTCCAAACGAGAAATGTATTTTTCCATTATACAGAAGACGTATGACTTGAGCAGAGATGTGGAAGATGCGTCAAGTAAGAAACAATTTTGTACAAACCTGATAATGTTAGATAACGTTCGAGAACAATTTATAAAACTTACCGACGATATTAATAAATTAAACTCGTTGGAAAATCCCAGTTTCGTACCGGATTATGCTGCCCTTCTGTAGAACAATTATACGCGGAGATAAAATACATTGAAAAAACTATTTCTGATGTAAACAATACTTCCTCTTTGACAAAAAGTGAAGATTCCCCATATAAATTTATTTCCAAATCCCGTCTCCCAACAATTGAAATACCCAAATTTGCGGGTGATTTCAAAAAATGGCCGCTATTCTACGAAACATTCAAAACCCTTATACATCAGAATCCCGAGATTGACATTATATCTAAATTTCATTATTTAATGGGCGCCTTAGTAGGCCCAGTAATGAAAATTTTCAATACTATCTTACCTACCGCCAATAATTATTTAATTTTATGGGAAGCATTGATAAACAAATACGAAAATAAACGTTATCTGGGCATTCACTATTTCAAACAGTTAATGTCTTTTAAAACTGTAAACTCATCACAGTTGCATAACTTTATCGAGAAATTTGACACTGCAGTACAAGCATTAAATCAATTAAATATTCCAGACCTGTATGATTTTTTACTAACATCAATCGCTCTATCCAAATTAGATACCAATTTACAGAAAAAATTTGAAAATTATTTTCAGGGCGAATATCCTTCCTATAAAGAATTGTTACAATTCATAAATAAAGTGCAAAAAGGTCAAAGTTATATTTATGATTTGCGCGAGAAGGTTTCGAAAACCCACATTTCTCATTCGTTGATAACCAGCAATGTCAAATCGTTTCAATGTTACTTATGCAACAAAAGTCATAATATTTTCAAATGCTCGCAATTTCTAGAATTAAATATCAATGACAGATGGTCGGCAATTAAGAGACTGAATCTTTGTTCGAATTGCCTGGGTCATAAACGTAACAGTCCGTGTCATTCTAAGAAAACATGTCTGTATTGCAATACCAAACATCATACTTTATTACATTCAAATAATTGTGTTGACAATACAAAACAATTTCCAACAGATATTCCTTCCAAAAATTCGACACAGAAAAGTTTCGATTCCAATCAAAGTAATACTTTATGCGTTGTAAATGAATTAGATTTATCACTTCATATAAATCTTATGCCGACCGCAACTGTTTATGTTTTGGCAACAGGTATTAAAACTAGTCCGTTACGTGTCATTATTGATACCGCAAGCGATCGCAACTATGTGACTGAGTCATTCTGTAAATCCGCTCAACTAGAGATAACACCGATCGAGGCTCAAGTCATTTCTATAGGTAACTCTTCGCAAAAAATTACGGGCATGGCAAATTTTATTATTATGTCGAATGATTGTTCCTTTCAAATGTCTGTATGTGCCTATGTAATACATGAAATTGTCAAACCACAACCGACCATTAAAATTCCCTTCGATTCCATTAATAAATTTTTATCTTTACAACTGGCGGATAATAAATTTTTCATTCCTCAAACTGTTAATGGAATCTTGGGTTGTGATGTATTTAATGCTATTATTATGTCAAATCACATAAAAACCGTCGATTCACCTATCGCATTGGATACAAAATTGGGTTATGTAATAATGGGATCTCTTCCAAACGTTGCATCGCCTGATTCAAGTTCGACAAATCTATGCACGATTGAACATGATTCCTTATCTAAACAAATGAAAACATTTTTTGAGTTAGAAGATGTACCTGACATGATTGTGTCGGAAAACGATTATTGCGAACAGTTCTATACGTCCACCACAGTACGGAATTTCGATGGACGTTACGTGGTCGCATTACCATTTCGTGACAACGTTAATGTAAATTTTCAGAAATCATATGAACTCGCGCATAAGCGTTATTGTATTTTAGAACAAAAATTTCGGAAATCTTTTGAATTCCATAAACAATATTCAGAAGTAATTCAAGATTATTTACAACAAAAACACATGTCATTTTTAGGTCATGTAAATGATTCCGCAGCCAATGAAGGGTATTATATTCCACATTTTGCCGTGATTAAGGACAGCTCATCCACACCGTTACGAATTGTATTTGATGCATCAGCAAAGAATGCTGAATTTCCTTCCCTGAATGCCAACCTATTTTCCGGGCCAAAGCTACAGTCTAACATTATCACAATTCTTCTTAACTTTCGTTTTGGCGAAATTGCGTTAACGGCCGACATTAAACAGATGTACAGAAATATATTAATTCGTGATCAAGATAGACGATTTCAAAGGATACTTTGGAGATTTTCTCCGGAAGATCCCCTCGGCATTTATGAATTAAACACTGTCACGTTTGGTATTACGTCATCTCCTTTTCATGCGTTACGCACTATTAAACAACTAGCTAAAGATGAGAGCAAAAATTATCCCTTAGCCACTGATATAATTCAAAATGATATTTATATCGACGACGTGGTTACCAGTGCAGACACCGTCGAAATCGCAAAACAACTTTACGTTCAATTGTCGAGTTTGTTCCGTTCCGCGTGTTTTGAACTAGCGAAGTGGGCTTCGAATGATCGTCTAATGTATAAACAATTTGAATCACACCATAAAACACAAATTAATTTTTCACAAACAATTTCTGAATTTGATACGTCCGTTAAAGTATTAGGATTGAGATGGGATCCAATTCAAGATTGTTTTAAATTTAATATCAACCTTTTCCATCAAAATTGGACAAAACGTCATATATTATCCACCATTGCTCGTATTTGGGATCCTTTAGGTTTTATTACGCCTATTACCATAAAATTCAAAATGATCATGAAAGAACTATGGTTATTAAAATTGGATTGGGATGAGCCATTACCTTCCTCGTTAGTTGCAACATGGCTTAGTATTTATAATCAACTTCCAGAATTAATTAATCTTTCCATTCCTCGATTTGAAGGTACCAAAAATTATATTCGTTGTTCGCTTTACGGTTTTGCGGATAGTTCAGAAATGGCTTATGGAGCTGTGATTTATATCAAGCCTTGCCATGATAATAAATATTACCTTCTTATTTCAAAATCAAAAATTACTCCAATTAAAGTTCAAAGTTTAGCTAGGTTAGAGTTGTGTGCGGCGCATTTATTGGCAAAATTATTATCCTTTGTCATATCTTCCAATCATCATTCTTTATGTATCGAAGAAATATATGGTTTTACGGACTCGATGATTGTGCTTCATTGGTTAAAGGACCAGCTCATAGATGGAAAACTTTTGTCGCAAATAGAGTAACGAAAGTTCATGATTTACTTCCTTCTGCCAAGTGGTATCATATTCCTTCCGAGGCAAATATTGCCGATTGTGTTTCTCGTGGTTCATTACCAAATACATTGCTTAATAATAGTAATTGGTACACAGGTCCCTCATGGCTTTACTCTCAAAGAAGTCATTGGCCCATACGTTCTACGTTAGATTCCATGCAAAATGTTCCAGAAGAAAAAGTTTCATCTTGCTTAGTGGCAAACTCCTGTAAAAATGATCTATACGAATTTATTTCCACTATATCTTCATGGGCCAGACTATGCAGAATATTTGTATTTATTTTACGTTTCTGCAAAATTATTCCATCTAGAAGTGAAATATATTTTTCAGATTTCAACAAAGCCGAATTAACTATAATCAAACTTATCCAACAAATCTATTTTTTCGAAGAAATTGATTGTTTGAAAATGAACAAGTTTCCTACAAGGTATCGGACTTTACGACTATTTTTACATGATGGGTTTTTAAGAGTTGGTGGACGTTTAACACATGCTAACCTGAATTTTGATCATAAATTTCCCTTGCTTTTACCCAAAAAGGATCACGTGATAAATTTAATAATTGATTATTATCATGAGAAACATTTACATGCTGGAACACATTTACTCACTTCCATTCTTCGTCAAAGATACTGGATTTTATCCATTCGCAGTATTGTACGCCAACGTATTCATAAATGCAATAAGTGCTTTAGGAATAATCCTAAATCCTTTACTCCTATTATGGCTGATTTACCTTCTCCTCGTGTTATGGAGGCAAAACCTTTTCAGCACACCGGTACTGACTATGCTGGTCCCTTTCGCGTAACCATGGAAAAATTTAGGGGCGTAAAAAGTTCAAAAGCATATATTTGTTTATTTATTTGTTTTTCCACAAAAGCAATACACATTGAGCTTGCCTCCGATTTAACCACTTCGACGTTTTTAAATTGTTTTAAGCGCTTTATTTCACGAAGAGGTCCAGTCTCTTGTCTGTATTCAGATCGCGGAACAAATTTCGTTGATGCCAAATCAGAACTGAAAGATATATTTCAACTTATTAACTCAAAATCATTTAGTGCATCATTGAACTCCGAACTTCACAAGCATAATATCAATTGGTCTTTCAATCCGCCAGCCGCACCCCACTTCGGGGGTTTGTGGGAGTCCAACATAAAATCTATAAAAGCGCATTTATATCGAGTAATAGGTGAACAAATTCTTACTTACGAGGAATTAAATACCGTGTTAATCCAAATTGAGGCGCTTCTCAATTCTCGACCATTATGCTGGATGAGTTCCGATCCAAGTGATCCCCAACCTCTTACGCCAGCTCATTTCCTCACTTTAACTCCCTTAAATATCCTTCCATCAAAAAATATGTTGCAAATAGATTTACCCACGCGAAAACAATTAATTGATAAAATAATACAATCTTACTGGAAGAGATGGCATTTTGAATATTTAAGTGATTTACAATCACGTCAAAAGTGGAACACCCCTTCTCTCCCGGCTAAAAAGGGTATGTTAGTTCTAATCAAAAATGAAAATTTGCCTCCTCTTCAATGGTCTATGGGGGTTATTGAAGACGTTTTTCCTGGAAAAGACGGAGAGGTGCGGACAGCTTTAGTAAGAACCAGGGCTACGTTATTGAAACGCCCTGTAGTAAAGCTCTACACAGTAATTTATGGTGAAGAAATATGTTTTTTCATATTTGCAAACGATATATAAAAAAAAATAGTCTAATGCTTTTATTTGTTACCTTTCAATTAATTCCTTCCTTTTACCTTTTACCATTATATGTGGTAACTTTATCAGTAACTTGCTTCTATTCAGAGGAATCGCATGACAACTCGATCACACTCAAGAGCAGAATGTTATTTGCTCAGTTGTTTTCACAAATTTTGATAATATTCAAAAATCTGTACATTCAAGAAGATCCAACGCTATGAATCATCATAATATTGCAGTTATTGTAAAAATGCCTTTAATTTGGAAATGAATACGGCCCCATATTGGACACATTCCAAATACGAACTGGTTGTTTTAAACCATGCTGGTTACTCAAAATAAACTACCACCATTATCAACAAATCCACGAAACAAGGTCAATGAAATTTTAATTCCTATTCGACATAAAGGCATCTTAGATATGACAATTGATAATTCCACCAAGACAAGTTTTCATGTGTTCCGAAAAACAAGCATGTATGATGCACACCTAAAATTATTTCCAGTGGTGCTATATGCAAGTCTCATGGAAGTGATATCCATTAATAGAGAATATTAAAAATCACTTGCTATAGCAGAGAATGAAATTTGGCAGCATTATTACAGCAAGATACTGAGCAACTATATTATAGTTCAAACAAATAACAAGGTTACTGCTTTCCTGTCAAGATTACTTATCCTTAATATTGATTATGATGGGTGAACATAGAAGCATTAGATATTCCATCAAAACTTAACTTACTTCCTAGATTCAATTAAGAAACAACATGTTATTTCTTCACCATCTCTCATGTGTTTTATTCCTTGCATAGTTTGACTAATGGTTTTGATATTTCCATTTATATTTTCTAGTATTAAAAAGGTACCCTTTTTCGCCCGGGGAAGAAATGGTGACGCCACTGACTATTACATGCGTCGATAATAATAATATAGTCGCCATCTCGGGGTTACAATATGTCAACCGATTTGTTCCTTTCTAATCCAGACTACCTGCCTCTTTCCTTCCAAAACTTTGACCTATGACTTCCGACACGTGGTCTACTCTTCGTTTCGAGTTGATTTCCAGTTCACTTCGCTTCCAGTGTTTATTCTATTCGAGTTGATTTCTAGTCACTTCGCTTCCAGTGCATTTCAATTCGGGTTCTATCTAGTTCCGTATTCAATTTGATTCCAGTGCGTTATCAGTACGCTTACAGCTTGCTTTCTTTCTTTGGTTCAGTTTCGAGTTTCCTTCCGAGTCAGTCGAGTTTAGAAGTTTTGTTGAGTTTCCTTTTATTGACCAAAGTGTGGTCATTTTTTAGTTTGTTATTATCATAGAAGAAGAACGTTTTTAGTTTCCATATACAGTCCACGAATACCAGCCATCCGTGTGGTCTACTGATCGAATCAAGGCCACACCATCGTCGGATCCAACTCCTATTCCATCAACAAGTAATATGTCTTCAACAGCAACAATGAATCCAGAGTCCACTGCACGCGATGTGATTGATTACACGAATAAAAACCCATGGCAAGAGATAACTTCCGCTAAAAGACGTCGCCCGAACAACGCAGTAAGTAATGTAAGCGTTCCCATAAAATTAGCCAACAAATTTAGCGCTCTAGAAAACAATGTTTCTAAACCATCAGACGAGGCAACAGTTAATAAATCTACTCTTCCGCCTTTATTTGTCTACGGCAGTGATCGGGGAACTTTTGGAACCATTACCCCAAAATGTTTTTGTGCAACCTCTCATTACCCCACAAAAAATAACTAGAAGAATTTATATTTGGAATCTGTTTGCAACATATTTCTGTATAATCCGCCATAACCCGCAGATTAACGGTTTGCTACATTGTTTGCTCCTTTTAAACTTTGAAAAAGGCTGAAACAAATGGTTTGTAGGAAACAATAAGTAAAAACTATATTCTTTATGAATAAATATATTTTTCATGAAAATCCTACTAATACACGAATAAACTAGTAGTGTATGGCATCATGCCTTAAGGCAAATTGCTGGAACTTTTCGCACCGTTACGAAATGTTCGAGGAATTTTAAATGTTTTCATTGTATAATATTTATAAGATATATATAAGCTGAATTACAAAGTTAAAATTATTTGTTTGAAGTATATAAATGAGCTTTAGAACTTAAGCCAGAATTAAAATTGAAATCTGAATTATTTTCGATATACAAAAAAACATTTTTAAAAAAAAAAATTAAAATATTTTTTCCCCCAAAAACAATTGTTTTGTCAACATAAACGGCAAGTTTTTTCATTCAAATCGGATGCTTAGTTCTCTCAAAAACTGTCATTTCTGTACATTTAGCTCTGTATCTTCGAAATGGCTGAATCTGTCTTTGCCAAAACCTAATCACTACTTCTCCCAAACATTACAAATTGAATGTTTTTTGGATCATTCAAATGGGATACTCCGTTCTCTCAAAAACTCGATTTCTATTTTCTGCACTCTTTACTCCGTATTTCCGTAACGGCTGGACCTGCCTTTGCTAAATACTAATCAGCATATCTCCCTATCAATAAGAACCGAATGTTGAATGAACCATTCAAATCGGTTCATCCGTTCGCCCTAAAACGTGAACGAAAAAATGCGGACAGACAAAACACACACACACACATCTATTTTTGCTGAGGTATGGCAAAATGCTCAAAAACCTCTGAAGCGTGAAGAAATGCAAAAATTTTCATTTTCGATTTTCGGCCCATTACTATAACTTACCCTACGGGAAGTTAACAATAATGCACACATTTAATGTAAGAACATTACGATTTGGAGAAATGGTTTTGCTTCATCTTTGATACAATTTCTTCAAAATTGGGACTTTAACATGTAAGAGCAATTTTAATACAATCTGCGGCATTCAAACTATTTTTTCTCGATTTTCTGTTTATTAGACTAGAAAAGTATGGTTTGCACAAATATGTGGTTCTAAATGGAAGCAATTTTCTTACCGCTTCTTCATGTGCTGTTTCAAAACCCTTTGCAGCTTTTGGCATCCAAAAACATAACAGGTTTTGTTCACTCCCAAATAATTAATTTTTTTAAAATCCTTCAAAAACAAAGCTAACCTTGGAAAATATGCTATCTTGTTCTCTACTACTTTCTGCCTCTAATATTCCAGCTTTGAACCAAATGCTGACAATATTTCTCTCGCTGAAATAATATTAATATGCTTTCCCTGTAATTCTTTGTTTAATATATTTATGCTCTCAAAAATGTCTGCTAAATATGCGAAATATGCAACCAAGGAAGAGTTTTTAAAATTTTCAGCAAGAATATTTTTTTGAAAAATAATAGAGATTTCAGCTTCATTTAAGAGTCCATACTCAATTTAAAATATTTCCGCGAGAGAGCTACATTACTTCTGTGTAATAAAGGAGGTAGGTCTCAGCTTCACCATCCTGACATAATTCACAAATAACCGCGTATTTAGTGCATGTCTCTTGATAAAATTTATAATTTTGATAACATCATGAGTGTGGGTTATTTTTCCTTACAAAAGCTGAAAAACCATAAATAGCTGGAGTTTCATCCAAAGATATAAAATTGCAGTATTCCCATTTTAATCTTTGCGCTTTGAACTATTCGTTCAGCAATTCCTTTTCAAAATTATCTACACCTTTATAGCAAACATATACCAGTTGTGAATTACTACTGAAATCCGTTGTCTTAAGCTGAATATCAAAATATTTAGTTTGTTTTAATGCAAAAACTTCACCTTTTTGCTAATGCAGATTTTCTTTTCGGTAGTAGGCGCTTTACTGAAGCTGATTTTAAAACATGCAAGCAATATTTAACTTGTTTTAGAGCGAAAATTATTTATTCCTTCACATTTTCTGCTAATGCAGAAATTTTCTCCGATAGTAGGTTTTACTGTAGCTGATTTAGTGCTTCGAAAATATATACTTTTTACCCCCAAAAATTTCACTTTTACCCCATTTGGGGTAATTTACCCCGGTTCCCCGACCACTGGTCTACGGGGTTCGAGATTACAATCTTATGATAGCGGATATTAATTCAATTATTAATAAAGACAAATACATCACCAAATACCTACCTAATAAAACTATTAAATTCAACATTTTTGAAATAGAAGACTGCCGCAATTTTGTTAAATTTCTGCGTGAAAGAGACGTCGTTTTTCATACCTACCAGATAAAAGCGGAACGCTCATACAGGGTGGTCGTACTCAAATATCTGCACTACGCTACAGATAAAAATGATATCAAAGCCGCAATTGAAAAAGAAGGTCATCCTGTCAGAAATATTACCAATATCATACACCCGAAAACTAAACAACTGCTGAACATGTTTTACATAGACTTAGAACCCAAAGAAAACAATTCGTCAATTTTTAAAATGAATAAAACGTTAAACGAAATAATTCATTTTGAGCCCCCAATAAGCTCATCAAATATTCCGCAGTGTGTAAGGTGCCAAATGTACGGCCATACCCAGCGTTATTGCAACCGCAGATTTATATGTGTAAAATGCAGCTCTGATCATGAGTCTAAAAAGTGTACAAAAGCAGCTGAAGCCCCGCCCCTTTGTTATCATTGCGGCGATAATCATACCGCAAACTACAAAGGGTGTTCATACTACCTTCACCTTGTCGGTGCAGATAACGATCAAGCAACAATAGGCAGAAGTAACGGGACTTATTAACTTCCCGTAGGGCAAGTTATAGTAATCGCAAAAAAATCGAAAATGAAAATTTTTATATATCTTTACGTTTCAAAGGTTTCTGAACATTTTGGCATACCTTAGAAAAAATGGATGTATGTGTGTGTGTGTGTGTATGTATGTATGTATGTATGTATGTATGTATGTATGTACGTGTGTGTATGTATGTGCGGATACAAATTTTCGTCGACGATTTCGGGAACACGGATCAACCGATTTGAATAATTCAAAAAACATTCGATTTGTATTGATAAGGAGACGTGCTGATTAGTTTTTGGCAAAGGCAGGTCTAGCCGTTCCAAAGATACGGGGCAAAAAGTGCCGAAAATGGTAACTCTGTTTTTAAGAGAACGGAGCGTCCGATTCAAATAATTCAAAAAACATTTCACTTGTATTGACAAGATGAAGAATCGATAAAATTTTCATGAAGGTAGGTCTAGCGGTTTCGGAAATATGGAGAAAAAGGTAAAAAAATGAGCCATTTGGCGGTCAAAAATGATCATTGGACATATGCACATCAAATTATGAAATATTTTATAGAGATTTTAACATTAAGTATACATTTTGTTAACATTTCTATGGGTTTCGCAACAATGCTTATGCGTTAGACAGCGACGCGGCGCTTACGCGCTTTATATTTTGTCCCTATGCAGATAAAGCAGTACGATTGCTTTGAAAAAAAGTTCAGATCTTCCACAATATGTCAAAATAAAGAAAAAAAAATTTTTTTTCAAAAACAAAAAATTATTTTTTTTTCTTTTTTTTTAATTTTTTTTTATTAAAAAGTTATTTTTTGTCCAATTTATAGTTTCTCAAAAATCTTATTTTTTCAAAGTAAATTTTTTTCAAAAATGTTAATCGTTTTTAAAAAAATAATAATTTTTGGTACGGGAAGTTCCAGCAATTTGCCTTAAGGCACGATGCCTTAATTGCCTTAAGACAGAATTTCACTTACAGCTAGTTTACACACAAATGCAAACCGGTACAAATCCAACCTACACAACAATAGAATTTCACAGTACGCAAACCCTCAGCATATGTCTTATGCTCAGGTAATAAAATCGCAATCAAACCTATTTAACAACAATCAAAATCACATTAACAACAGTAATTCTCCATCGATGTCTGACTTCCTGACCGAATTTAGAAATATGTTTAGCCAGTTAATGGAACAAAACACCATGAATGTCAAAATGTTATCAACATTAATCAACATTAATAAAGCTAAATAATGGCTAATATTTTAAACTTAGGATTATGGAATGCTAACGGCTTGTGTCAACACAAAGCCGAAGTAGAATTATTTTTGAGACACAACAATATCGACATCTTTTTAATTAGTGAAACACACTTCACCAAGTATTCAAACTTTTATATACCAAATTACAAGACATACTTCACTAACCATCCTGATGGCACCGCACATGGTGGGACTGCCATTATTGTAAAATCTAATCTTCTTCATTACGAGCTGGATAAATACGAATCTGAAATTTTGCAAGCCACATCAATTTCAATAAAAATGAATTCATTCAACTTATGTGTTTCTGCAGTCTACTGCCCGCCGAGGCACAATATAACCAGTTTACAATTTCAAGAATTTTTCTCTACACTAGGTAGTCATTTCATCGCCGGCGGAGACTACAACAGCAAACACGTCAATTGGGGCTCAAGATTAAATAATCCTAAAGGAAAACAGCTATATGATACAATACATAAACTCAATTATAGTGTTCTTTCTTCAGGTTCCCCCACCTACTGGCCGAGCGATCCTGCCAAAAAACCAGATCTATTGGACTTTTTTGTATCATCGGGTATAAGCTCAATTCACAAGGAAGTACGAGCAAGCTACGACTTATCATCAGACCATAGTCCAGTAATAGCCAGCATAAGCACATCGGCAAGTATTTCTAAACCCTCCTATAGGATCTGCAACCATAAAACAAACTGGGACATCAACCGGAAGTTCGTAGAAGACAAAGTTAACCTCAAAGTTAAACTTAAAAATTCCGCTGATATCGAAAACACCATCGATTCCTTTAATACTCTCCTATATGATGCTGCAAAGTTTGCTACTCCTACTCCTGTTACAACAGAAAACTCCTGTCAGACAACAACATATGAAATAAAAAGGCTCATAGCAGAAAAAAGAAAAGCTAGGCGTAGGTGGCAACATAGTCATTTGCCCACAGACAAAAACATTTTCAATAATCTGAGTAACAAGTTGAAAGCAAGGTTAAAGGAACTCAACCAAGTGAGATTTAATAACTATGTATCCAGTTTGAATCGTTTTGACAATTCTATCTGGAAACCCGTCAAAAATAAACTTAAACCTAACTTTCAAAATCCTCCAGTTCGTAAGGATACCCAGACCTCTGCATGGGCAAGAAGTGACAAAGACAAAGCAGATATATTTGCGGAATACTTAGCTACAGTTTTTCGGCCTAACAATTTATCAAATTATAATGTCAACATTAGTCCTGCTTTAGACCATAATAGCAGTCACGAAAGCGAGAAACGTTTCTTGTCTCTCAAATTAGTAGTTAGTGAAATAAAGAAAGTTAAAGCAAAAAAATCGCCTGGAATAGATCAAATATCTCCCAGAATGCTCAAAGAATTGCCTGTTAAAGGATTCATTATAATCACCTATATCTTCAACGCTATTGTGAGACTTGACTACTGGCCAAATCAATTCAGGACCTCTTTAATAAAGATGATTCCAATAACTGGCAAGGATCAACACTCAGTCACATCTTATAGGCCAATCAGCCTTCTTCCTATTTTGTCAAAAATTTTAGAAAAACTGTTACTACAGGATATTTTGAAGGAATCCAATATCTTCCCTGATCACCAGTTTGAATTTCGTAAAGAGCACTCAACCATACAGCAGTGTCACAGGATTGCCAGTCATATCTATAACTCATTCGAATCCAAACAATATTGCACCGCCGTCTTTTTGGACGTCAAACAAGCATTCGACAAAGTGTGCCACGACAGACTCGTCACAAAAATTAGACTCTATTTACCAGTAAAGTATCATAATATCTTATCATATATTGTCAACAGAAAGTTTATAATCAAGGTTAATTCCTCGTCGTCTGACGTATTTCCTATTAAGTCAGGGGTACCGCAGGGAAGTGTGCTTGGTCCATTCCTATACACCCTGTTTACGCGCGATATTCCTACAACGTCTATTACCACAATTGCCACTTTTGCAGACGACATATCAATCCTATCCACTGATGACAACCCTAGTACTGCTTGTTTAAAACAGCAGTATCATCTTAATTTGATTGAAGATTGGACCAAACTGTGGAACATAGGCATCAATGAGTCTAAGTCTAGCCACATTACTTTCACTCTTAACAAACAATCGTGTCCTGTAGTGTTCTTAAATGGCAATCAAATTCCAACAGTCAGCACCATCAAATATCTTGGAATTCACTTTGACGAAAAACTCACCTGGCGACATCACATTTGCACTAAAGTAAAGCAAATGAAAACGCGAGTTAAAGAACTCGGCTGGCTCATTGGACATAGATCCAAATTATCTCTAGAAAACAAGGTCCTTATTTATAATATGATAATTAAACCGTTGTGGACTTATGGTCTTCAGATTTGGGACTGCTCAAGCAAATCCAATATTGCTCTTATACAACGAATGCAATCAAAAATTATTCTTATGATCACAGGAGCACCCTGGTACATAACTAATCAGATGATCCATAACGATCTAAATATACAGTTCGTTAATGAAGTTATCAAATCAACCAGTGAAAAACATCACCGGAAGCTCGAGAATCATCCAAACACAATGGCCCCACTGTTAGCAACTCCAAACAGCAGAAGATTGAAGAAGAAGTGGCCGAGGGATTTGATCTAAGCAGGATATTACTTGATGAAGTGTGCGCTATTAAACATTTATACATCTTTTATTGAGAGAGTGTGTGTGTGAATGTCTGTGCGTATGTATGTACGTATGTTAGTGTATATGATAATTTCATAACATTAGATCATAAAATATGTAGTTTTCCAGTAAATGGCCAATGGACCTGAGCCAATTAGTATACCACTTGCTGAAGTGATTACTATTTTATAATTTCTTTTTCTGTTAATGTGCGTGTGAGTATGTCTGTGTGCATGTACGTATACATGTGTGTGTATATGTTAAATTTATCACAATAGCTCATAGGATACTCTGTATTCTGATTGCTGTTAATAAAGAGATAGAAAAAAAAAATCAACTAATTCAGAAATAGAATTTTGCACAAAAAGCATTGCATTTCTGCAAAAAAAGTTTTAAAGCCAAGTTTGAGAGCATATCAATTTTGATCAAGAAGCGAATTATTTAAAATATATTTCATAATTACTGTTTTTAAGAAAAATTTACATAAAAAAGCGTATATATTTATTTGTATAATAATAGTGTTTTGTACGTTCCATGAGCTTCTACATATATCTATATATATACTTTCACGACTAAAAATTATAAAAAAAATTCTTCAAGGTAACATTTCTTTTGAAACTGTAATAATTTATAAATTATATTATGTAATACTTAAGGAAATGTGAATTATTTTAGAAAGAAAATTGAAATTAATTGAAACCATAAAAATAAAAAGCATTAAAAATAATGCATTTTTGCACCGATCAACCGTTATATTAAATGTTATTTAGATATAACATATGCATTTAGCAGGAGCATTTTCTTAATTTAGTTCAGATTTTTTAAATTTAGTTTAGAGCAGATTGATGAAATGCCGACGACTTCGTTTCGTCGTAAGGAAACAAAACGAGACAAATTGACAAACAGACTTCTACAACATATGGATAAAATAGAACAGGAAAAATCTCGAGAAATGAAAATGGCAGAAATTTTCGGAAAAACTCTCGAATTGATGAATCCGAGACAAAAAGAAATCGCAATTAGTTTAATACATCAATTGATGTGTCATGGGATTAACAATATTCTATCAGAGCATACGATTAAAATGAATTGGCTAAATCATAATTATCAATAAATTATATTTTGCATTTGAGTTATTTAAAATATTTCTTTTTACTTATTTTACCCGACAGGACGAAGTCTTTTTCACATACAAACGTAGAATCAATTTGAGCTTTATTGCTATTATATAAAGTTCATATTGAATTACAAGCCCTCACTGTATACTCCTCCTAAACGATTATTCGGATTTTGATAAATCTGTCTGAAGTTTGTTAAGGAAATTTTCCAAAATTTTCCAATAATACTCATCAATTTCTATATATTAGTATTTTGCGTAAAAAATAATTAAAATATAATTTAGCAAAGTGTATGGTATAGTGTATATTTAGATATGTGATAGATACATTTTTATATGAAAAAAATGTTGATTTGAATATATGCGAATAACAAATTTGATTAGAAAACGTATTACGTTCTATTTCATAGAAAATGATCTCTAAATTTACAAAAAAAGTTTAGGATCTATTCCTAAAATGAATTGTCGTGACATTTTATCGAGTTTAAAATTTTGACATTCTGAAAAATTTGCCGCCTCCTAAATTGGGCCGCCCTAGGCCCGGGCCCAGCACTGAGTATATGCCAACATTATTAGATATAATATACATATATAATAAAATAGTATAAACATAATCAGAAGAGTGGCTGACCGCTGAGTTGCCCTCTCGAGAAAAGTGGTAGGCTGAAAGTAGATTCTGTCCGCTTTTTTATTTCAGTGAATAGATCAATCAACGAAACGGTTTCTTCGAGCAATAACATTTGTTTAAACGATCTATATGTTTGGATTAAGGAAAACCAAATACAAGAAAATCAAACAAATAAATTATTAACAATAATAAATAAACATTTTGATGCTAACTTACCCGATGATGTGCGGAGTATTGCACAAATGATTGAAAAAGATGAAAAACCTCAAATCGCAACTGCTCTTGACTACCATCATCCCTCCTCAACTATTGAGGAGCAATCTGTAGCGAGTAAGTATTAAAATAATAAATAAGTATTAAAGTAATAAATTATTAAAAGTATTGATAAAAGCTGTATATTCAATAGGAAATAATAAGCCAGCCAATAGTATAACACCGAACATTGAGGAAAAGCTTGAATCTTTAGCAAGTAAGTATTTTGTTTATCATTATTTTCTTAATAATATCAGAAATTGTACATAAGCCCACAATTTGCTTAGTCTTCTGCTTTTTTTGGTAGGTTGGAGAGGAAAACAGAGTTTTGGTACTAAATCAGTACATACGAGTATTATTTTTGCTATGCTATTGTGAGCTTATTGAACATAGCTCAAAAATGTACTTCTTGCTCCATTATAATGTTTAATAAACAATATTTCATTCTAACTTTCTGAAAAAGAATATGTTTTTATCAGCAAATCCTATTTGCTAATTTTGTGTTCTTAACGTTTCAAGTTATTTTGAACAATTTGCCACTAAATTTTTCAATGTCAACGTTTTTATTGTATTAAAATATTAATCGTGAAGTTCATTTTATCAAGCAAAGATAAGCCCGAAAAGTCATTGAATCACATGTAGACAATGTTGGAGAAAATTACACTTCATCTTCAAGAAATAATGGAAAATCAAACTGAAATTTGTATGTTTTCAGTTTCAGACGAAGAGAAGCAAATGGCAGTGATACCATTGAAGAGTCTAAGCGAAATAGAGGAGTTGAAAAATGAAAAATTTGCTTTGGACCTGGTAATATATATATATATATATATATATATATATATATATATATATATATATATATATATGTTATATATAACAATATCAATAAAATCTTTTACATAAAAATTACTCATCTGAAATACCAAAGTCATTTATACATTCTGCTTGGACATTTTTTGAAGTTCATATCCCGATTTCAGCAAAAGTGTGTAAAGTGTCAAACATTTGGTAATATACTTCTAAAGACTTTAAAATTATCTACAAATTTATCTAATAAAATTATTTTTCTTACATATCGAAAAAGATATTTACATCTAAACAACTATACACAGATTGTGCATTCAACTTGAACGGTTTCAAGTTTATACCAAAAACTGTAAAAAATAACAAAGTTTTATGAAGTCGAAAAATTATAATTTATCATTGAAATAATAATTTATATTATTTATATAATAAATAACAAATATATGCAAATGCACATTAATTAATTAATATATTAATAATTTAGTACGAAATAATATTACAACGTAATTGGAACCACGTATTTCAGAAAATTAAATTTTGTATAGTCTGATTTCAAAATTCATGAAATTGAATAGTCCAATGTACAAAACTTATGCAATTTAAACAGATAACTGCAATTGACGGATATACTCGTCACGAAAATGTGGCAGAATTTTTTGTATTGGCGAGTATAGTCGTCATACGAATAAAACTGTCACAATTTGCTATTTTAATTACATTTATTGAAAAGGGCTAAAAATATTATGAATGTTCATGTCCCTTAGAATATTCTGAGGCTATGACTGTACTAGGCTGCAGTTTTTTTTTATATATAAATAATTTAAATTATTATTAATAATAATTTATATTTATATAATTTATATATATATATATTATATATATATACAGGGTTTAACAACATACATAGAGAAATGTATGAAAAAATTCCAGAACACAATTTGGATTTTTATTACTTTTATGTTACGAACACATTAACCATTTCAAAAACAAATGTTTTAAAAATTATTCATAAATAATTTTATAAAATTATATCTTGAATGAGGTAATTTATATAAAATATATTTTTGAAATTTTGGAAATCTTGCTTTTTATAATTTTTTATATTTTTTTATATATACCTTATCATATATTTATAAAACTATTTTTTCAGGCAATTATCAGTCATAATAAAAACATCTTTTTTATAGATGATTAATAATACCAAATACTTTGCTTAAAAGAATAATAATAAATAGTAATGAAGAATGTTTTCATTCTATTTGCAATCTCGAAAATACCAAGACAATGAAGACGCTTATGTCAAAGTTTTTTTTATTTAGTTCGCTTTCCCGCCACATCAGATTAATACATGGAAAACAGCCAAAACAGTTTTACAGAAATTTTCAATGCACATTTTGCCCAAAGATATTACATACTCCTGTTTCTTTGCAAAGGTACATCAAAACCTTCCATTGCTCAACTCCCAATATTTCTTTACAAGACTCCAATATCCACCGCACATTTTACAATAATTTTAGAATTAATCCTGAAACATCTCTTGCACTTTATTCTTATGCTTTGCCTTATTCTCTAATTCCTTCCACAGACATTCTATCAAATGCTCTTCCTTCGTCACCAATTCCTTCGACATCATTTCATTCATACGCTCTTCCCTCGTCACACAATCCTTCTTTACCTAATTCTTCTGTACCTATTCCTTCTACATACGCCCACATTCTTACAAACGACCCCTACAAGACCCACACCAAATAATATTTTATCGCTGCACTCTCGGAAGTTGTTTACAAGTATTGAATAAATGAATTGTTTCTTTTGCAGCATAAGCCATTAAAACCAGAAATGCAGTACAAAACTAAAATTAAAACCTATAAATCGAAAGCTAGAAAGGCAGGACCGCCTCCAGGTGGTTAGGGATGGAAACGTCACTCCACTGACGGCTAAAAGTCCTGCACAACACCCACAAACATAATATTTAAAATTTAAGAAATAATCAATTATCAAGCAGACGCTACATAGCAATGAGTGAAAGCTCGAGCTATATGGAATAAGAGTAAATAATGAATGAATGTCCCTATCTACTAACTCCGCCTGCAGACGTATTCTTGTGGGGCGAGAACATTTTGATCCCCACATAAAAGCGGCACATACCGCAAGCTCTAGGTCATGTCACTGGAGAATGGGGTCCTTGGCTTAATCGCCCGGGTCACGAGGAAGGATCCTCTATAAAAAACACCCTCAACACTAAGGTAGGGCGCGCGCCGACGGAGTGGATGGCTGTGAGGAAATACAGTTCTGACCGACCAACTCCGAGGCACCAGCCAACACCTCGACAGTAACAGGCTTGCCCAAGCACTGAGCGCTACCTGGGTCGACTGCTAATCTCCTATACTCGTGGGAACAATAATGAACACCCAAAAATCCAAAATTAAAACGGATAACTCGTTAACCAAAACGGCCGCTGCCCAAAAGGCAGAAGCCAAAAACCAAGATAAAGTGCTGGAGAAGGGGGATACAACCCCTAAAGAGAAAGTAGTTAAGAAAGGCGATGAAACCCCTAAAGAGAAAGTGGTGAAGGGGGACACAACCCCTAAAGAAAGCATAAGCAATCTATCCGCGGATAGTTTGAATAAAGTTAAAATTGAAAGAGAGAAACTTGAACGTTTTCTTTTTAATGAGTCGAACAAAGTGTCCAAAGGCGTTATAAAGGCATTCTCGAAAAATGGTCAAATTTGGAGCTAATGCTTCAAAAAGAAATTTTAGAGCACGAAAAACGGAGGCCAAATATAACGAGAAAACTACCAACATGTCATATGCAAATGTGGCATCTAGAGCACCTAATAAACTCCCAACGCAAATAGTGCAACAAAAACCAAAAAGCCAGTACATATACATTAAACCTGAATGTGATCGAACAGACAGTAGATCAAATGATGAAATAAAGGATCACGTAAAAACTGGTCTAAAAGATATTAGTAAGCAGATAAAAATTAGAGGTATACGGCAACTCCAAAATAAAGGAGTTGTCTTAGAAGTTCAAACAAAGAGAGATATAGAAATAATGAAGAAAGCAAATCTGAGTGCGCAAAAATTAGTTGTGGAAGAGCCCAAGAGGCTACAACCACTAATAATTATGTATGATGTAGATTGTAGAAGAAGACTGCCAGGAAGAAAAGATAGCAAAGTCGTAAAAATCAATATAATAGCTGGTTTTACCTTTTTCCCTCTAGTTTCAAAAATTGTCGAAAAAATCTTAACTTTACTAGTTTTGGAGATATCGATCGTATACTTTTCACCCACGGACCTTTTAGCCCCGCTCTACCCTACATTAATATTTTTTCTCTGTGCATGCATACGTTTACTGTTTATTTCTGCCATATTTAAATAATTTCAACACATATTTTCATACTGTTTTACAATATTTTTAGCCCACAATAAAATGAGTGTAGCAAGTAAGAGAAAAACTCGTCAATATTAGGATGAATAATATTTAAAATTTGGCCGCTGTTCACGATGAGCGGATATCTCTTTTGTCTGTTGTCAGCAGTGCTTGTAGAACGAATCAATGAAACCAGGTCGTCTTGAGGCCCGTTTGAAGGCAAAACATCGTAAGCATGTAAATTCAGATTTGAGTTATTTTAAAACTTTAAAGGAAAAGTTTGAAAGAAGAACAACATTGCCGTCTCTATTTACTGCACTTCTTTAACAAATAATCGTCATCTTAAGGCGAATTATCAAATGTCATTATCAATTTGTAAAAGTGGAAAAAACTGCACTATTTGAGAAAATTTGATGAAATCAATTTCAGCATTTCTTAAAACAGTTTTAGAAAAAGATGACATAGAAGTGAAAACCATGCCACTCAGTAATAATACTGTTCGCAGAAGGATAGACGAAATGAGTAACGATATTGAAAACCAATTAATCGATAAGTTAAAAACTAGACATTTCTCAATACAAATGGATGAATCGACATCAAAAGACAGTGAGGCTGTATTGCTGGCATATGTACGATTTATTGATGCAGGACAATTTTCTGAAGAAATGTTATTGCACCACTAAATCCCAAGACATATATAATAAGTTAAAAAACTATTTAGAATTGAAAAACATATCAATGAAAACTATAACAACTCGTGCTGCATATGGTGTTCCTAAAATGATGGACAAGAAAAATGGCTGCTTAAAATTGATAAAAGATATAAATCCTGAAATGGTTATTGTGCATTGTGTAATTCATAAGGACACTTAGTTGCTAAAAATATCCCGCCTGTTCTAAATGAGGTATTACAAGCAGTTTTAAAATGCATTAAAACTATTAATATAAAGCCAGTGCCAAATCTGAACGTCATTTCAGGCTGTTTTGTGAAGAGCAATGAAAGCGATGTGAGACTTTTGCTTAATACGGGAGTAAGATGGTTTTCTAGAGGAAAATGCTTAAACAAATATATGTAACTGTCCGATGTTCTAAGTGAATTTTTCAATGACTAACCTGAAATGAAGATTTCATTAATTTTCTATGATAAAGTTATTTAACAGATATTTTTGAAAAATTGAATGTTAAATAAACAACTCCAAGGACTATTTGGTCCTAAACACTTGTCGATGCGAAAGCGAAGATATTTTGTTTCATTACAAATATTGAATTGTATATAAAACAAAAATTTAAAGTAACTCGTGATGCTTTGCTTGTAATTAAAAATCATCTGGATATCTTATCTGTCGATTTGAGGGAGAGATTTGAAACAAATTGATTTCCCAGCATGGATGCTGCTGAATCCAGTATTAGTGGATTTGACTGATATTTCGAATATGCAGTATCAAGAAAAACTTGCTAAATTTCAAAATCAGCAAAAACTTTATTTAATATAAAAGGGGCAATGGAATGGCTTTGTCGAGAAATTGAAGTCAAATACCCAAATGTGCGAAAGAAAGCTTCTTCTGCCGTTTCCAATTTAATATTTAGTAGAACGTGGATTTAGTGTTTTGAATGATTTATTGATATCAAAAAAATAGACTTGCTATAGCAGAAGGAGGCGAGGCAGAGATTTGAGATTGAAGCTTAGCAAATTAGAACCCAATATAAAATCTTGGTGTAGCAAACATCAAGCTCAATTATCGCATTAAACGATAACGATTAAATTGTAATTGTTTCCTACAACTTATTTATTATTTTTAAGAAACAAAATTTTAAATGGTTTTAGAAACGTTCAGGTGAGGCATAGCACAAAAAAGGTTGAAAATCACTGCTTTAAATAAAAGCACTGATAAAATAGATTCAGCACAAAATTTATATTTTATTCGTGCTGTCACTAAAGATTTTCAATGTTACGAAGAATTACTAGCTTTGGGGGTACATTATCAGGAAGAACTCGCGGGACCGACAATTTCGAAAACTTTAAAGAAGTATGTAATAAATTATAATTGAATGTAAGTAATTTAGTTAGTGTTTGCACAGATGGCGCACCTTCTATGAGAGGCAGAAAAGAAGAATTCACCGCATTGTTAAGAAAAGGAAACAAATTCAAGAAAATTGCTAAAAATCTGCGCACACATACAGACGCTTTTTTTAATTTATAATGTTTATAATTGATTTTGAAATGATTACTCCCTCGTTTCTCACTTAAAAACTTTGTCTTTGCGAGAAAATCCGATATTGATGATATTACATGATGATAGTAATGATGATATTCCATTTTCTCTAGTCTCAACTAAAGATGCTGTGAGAATGTTGAGGACGTTCTCTTCAATACATGATATACCTGCGGAGGAGGTGTTGATCTTGTTTACGGGGAGTCATACAAAATCAACAATAGAGAAAATGACCTTGTAAATAATTTAAATCCAATTCTTTATTGTTCAGGACGTGTACATTATTCTAATGTGGCACCACGCATTTGGGGCACACAAATGAAGATATAAATATAAAGATAAATGTCTCAAGGTGAAACAAAAAAATCTAGATCTTATATATAAGTATATCTCCCGATCCGAGATCAGCTAACATGATCAAATAATCTCTGCCTGCCATTCTTCACGAATAGTTATGTAGCGGGTTGCCAACACGCATAGCGGCTTGTCAACACGCATCACATGTCTCTGGACAGATTGGCCCATATAGTGACTGCACTGAGAAAAACAAAAGGAAATTCAAGTGTCAGATCGGACACGGTTTTTGTTTCTCCCTAGTCGAACTTGCCAAAATGTATAATTTTCAAAACCTTTCTTTTTCTATTATAAATAAGAAAATACCAATAACGTTTTATTAATGATCAGTATGACAACACATAGTGTCGTGGATATTAATCATATATAAAATAAACGAAATATAAATAATATTTTATGAAATTTATCATTGTCTATCATTTTGGTATTTAATATGGACCACACCTCCATATTTACTGAGAAAAACAAAAGGAAATTCAAGTGTCAGATCGGACACGGTTTTTGTTTCTCCCTAGTCGAACTTGCCAAAATGTATAATTTTCAAAACCTTTCTTTTTCTATTATAAATAAGAAAATACCAATCACATTTTATTAACGATAAATATGACAACACATAGTGTCGTGGATATTAATCATACATAAAATAAACCAAATATAAATAATATTTTATGGAATTTATTATTACTACAATTTGGATCATTCTGGTATTAATTACGGAGCACCACAACGCTTCCATATTTTGGTGACCCCGAGAGTGAACAAGTAACACACATTTCGCAAGAAGGTAAGAAGATCAAGTCATTTTTAGAAGTAACAAAATAAATTCAAGTCTCAAGAATTATTAAGAAAAGAATTTTTAAAAATATAAATAATTATTATAAATGGCTCACAACTTCCATAATTCGAAGAGCATTCTAAGCATACAACTGAGACTCCGACCACGCACTTCAAGATCAACAACAACACGTGCTCAATAAATCACTTATTATCATGGTAAATAAGTCGATAATAAGCACCATGGCAGCAGACAGGGAGCAAACAATTTGGCAACCGCCACATACACTCAACCGCTAACTCACCAGCGAAGGGCCACATACAATCAACCGCTAACTCACCAGCGAAGGGCCACATACAATCAACCGCTAACTCACCAACGAAGGGCCACATACACTCAACCGCTAACTCACCAGCGAAGGGCCACATACACTCAACCGCTAACTCACCAGCGAAGTGTCAAATATACTCAGCCGCTAACTCACCAGCGAAGGGCCACATCTACTCAACCGCTAACTCACCAGCGAAGGGCCACGTAAGCAATCAACAAACTCAACAAGCCAACACGGCAATTTATCACACAATCTCAACCAAAAGAAATTTACAAGGAAGTTCAAGAATGGCAGTCAGAGATGCGAAACAATCTTTTTCATTAGGGCGGAGTGATGTAGCGGGTTGCCAACACGCATAGCGGCTTGTCAACACGCATCACATGTCTCTGGACAGATTGGCCCATATAGTGACTGCACTGAGAAAAACAAAAGGAAATTCAAGTGTCAGATCGGACACGGTTTTTGTTTCTCCCTAGTCGAACTTGCCAAAATGTATAATTTTCAAAACCTTTCTTTTTCTATTATAAATAAGAAAATACCAATCACATTTTATTAACGATAAATATGACAACACATAGTGTCGTGGATATTAATCATACATAAAATAAACCAAATATAAATAATATTTTATGGAATTTATTATTACTACAATTTGGATAATATTGGTATTAATATGGAGGACTACTACACCTCCATAGTTACTCAATGGAGGCATCCCAACATATTTATTTCTTTATTTGCATATAATTATTATTTGTATTTGCTTATCATTGTTTGTATTTTGATTTTGTTTTTAGAATAGAATTTGTATATTCTGATTGCTAATTAAATAAAACCGAAAACGGATGTGGTAGCAAGAGTAAAATAGGGTAGGATGTAAAACCTTAATCAACTTTTCAACTTTACTAACCGTAAACTTAATAAAAGGTAGTTATAAAAACATTAAATGATTTATTTATAACTTAAACCAATCATGTTTTAAGAGATTGTTTCTGAACAGCAGATGGGTGTGACGTCAATGTGCAAAATTAAAAAAAAAATTTGTCCGCAAATTTTTAATGAATATTTAGTGAATATTAGAATTACTGGTCTATGATATGAAATAATAATTTGCTACGAACATGCTTTACGAGAAGTTTAAAATTCGTCAAATAACAAATTCATTCCGAAATAATTGTTCATTATACATTTAAAGTGCGTAAGTTTATGTATTTTTTATATTTGAAAAATCAACATCATATTTAGTAAACAATTTTGTAATTGTGCACTCTAGATGAATTAAATTAAAGTCAATGTAGAAATCAGCTGTATTAAAGAATACCAGACCAACTTTGGCCTCTTAGACAAGAAAAAATTTGTTGACAATTAACTGAAATTTTTACAAGTTTATTAAGTGAACATTTTTTTAGGAATATTGCTTTCAATTCAAAATAATAATCAATTAACAATTCTAGCAATCATTATAAAATTAATCATACTGCTATGAATTAATGGAGTAATAGTATACTTATTATCAGGTATTTGAATTTGAAATATTTTTTTTTTGTTAAACTAACTACTAAATTTTTATTATAGGTGCTTGCAGCTATTCATTTTTTGGTAATGATTCATATCACACTGATGTAAGCAATTGCTATATGAATTTCCCGAGAATTTCTGTCAGTCGCTTTATTAAAACAGAACTGCTAATTGTAACCACATTTATGCTGTTATTCATTATATAAACAACGACAGGAGTAAGTCCAAAACATCTGAAGAGTAAGGCTGGAGAAGTTGGGAAAGGAAATCTATTCAAAGCCTCTTGCTATTGCTGATGATTTTCAAAACACAAGAAAATATGAACTAGTTTATTATATAGAAGATAATAATGTATCAGTGATAAACTGATCTTTTCGCACTATTCTAAAATGTGAGTCTGAGACCGCAATTCAAACAGCTGCTAAAATTTTTGTCACTGCTTTATGTGATACGGCCATTAAAATAATAGCTGTGAAAAATACAGAAAATCTAATGAAACTTCTACTTAAAACTTCCAAACATAGCCAGTATTATACGTGATATATTTTCTGATTCAAACTGTATGATAACTACTATCAAAATATGAAATCAACTATATAATAACCAAATTGTTGTTTAAAAAAATAGATCAAAGTGAAAGTTCAGAGTGGTTTTCAGCTCGTCACAAAAACAATTTTAAAACTTTAACCTTGATCTAATCGATCCAACTAAGACAATAAAATATGGCTTGAAAAATAAAAAAAAGCAATAGCCAAATATCCTGTTGATGTGATCCCAGTTGGATTGTTAGTAAAGCCATTACAATCCTAGTTATGCACTAGTATAGATTATTTAGTTATTAAAAATAACAAACTAATAAAAATTGTACAAATTAAATGCCATTCAATATGATATCTTTGATGAGAAGATTGGACACTTTAATGTTGGCTATTCAAATATTGATAATGGAAACCATGTTTAAAAAAGAGCAATATTTATTACGCTCCATGCCAAATGCTAATGTATGTGTCTGATATAAATATCTGTAATTTTTATGTTTGGTCACCAAAGGGTAGCAGGGTCACCAAAGGGTGCTTAATTACTAAATCCAAAGATGAAATCTTCTGAAAAAACTTAATTCCTTTAATAAAATACTTTTATTTCATGTACTATTTAAAATAACTTTTTAACAATAAACAAAATGCTACTAATACAAATGTTTATCAATATAAAATAAAATATTATTACTACCAAGGACTAATAATCAAGACCGAAAGATGAAGTTTAGCTGCAATGAGAAATAAGATACAATCAAAAAATAGTTAAGCTCCCAGAAAAGATCACTCTGGCACCAGCGGTTATTTATATGAATCGGAAGAATTTATATGAATTACTCCATTTTTGTTGAAGTAGTAAGTATTATTTATTTGATTACTTAAGTATTTTGAATGTTGACTTAATAATAAATATCATCAGATATGTAATGCTGATGAAAGGATATCGTTTGTGAGTAGTAGATATCCTGCCGCCACATATGACGTTGGCATTTTTCAGGTCTTAGTAGTTACAGCCATACTGAATTATTTACCTATTTAGTGGGTAATTCATAGATATATTTAATACAGCAAATCAAGAAAGAAAAAATGTATTAGTTGTACATTTACAGGAGTTTCAGATTACCCATTAGAACATTGTCTACACACCCCACACAGGGCACCGATAAGGTGTGAGTATACTAAGGAGCAATACAATGAATTGCACAAAAAGGCTAGAAATGTTATTGAACGAACATTTGTAACTTCATTTAGTTGCAAAATTTATATATGATACATATAAGTTTCTAAAATGTTACTGTTTTAGTTGACATTGTAAGTGTTTAATTGTAGTGTTCCAGATTGATATGAAAAACATAAAGGTACTTACGTTAAAAATCTGTTACCCAAATCACCTTGTACGGCCATACAGCCAAAACATTCCCATAACCTTCCATCATATACATGTTTCTTTATTGACATCTGAAATTATAAAACATTATAATATTTGATATATATAAATATAAATATGAAAATCATATGAAAAGAAAGAAAACATGAAATGCCCATATAAAAAATTGTTAGAATATAACTACCATGTGGATTGAAACAATATCGATAAAGAATAAAGCGAGTACGTACTCAATAATCTGATAAATAATACGGACATTTAAACATGCAGTTTAAACTTAAATCGATAAGCAATAAGCAAAAAGCAAGAACGTTACTAACAAATATTTCGCAAATAAAATCAAAGAAATTGCAGAATAGAAGGCTGTCAAATGTTATTTCTTCACAGATTGAATCAATAACCGAAACTATGACACGCCAAAATACTAACCGTAAGCCTGCAAATAATTTTATCGCCAATTCAGATAAATATTTGTACACTAGAGCACTCAATTTAAACAAAATCAAATTAACATTACATAAACCCATGGTTGCAAATTCTGCGATGTGAATCACCACACGACATAGATTACAAAGCAAGCAAACGGAGAGCGGAATAAGTTGTAAGGGTGCCGGCACACATTGCCATACTGTCCATACAGCGCCCATGCGGCTTCGGCCGCAAACTAATCTAAGATTTCGTCAAATGCAACTTTATTAATGATTGATTAGATAGTAAAATAACTATTAAATGCAGAGATAATAAAGAAGAATATCTCGTAAATGAATTTTAATCGTAGGAAATTAGTTTTCTCTAATTTTTGATATCAATATATATATTTTATGTTTTTAGGATTATTTTGTTTCCAAAGTATTTGTTCTTTTTAAAAATTATCTGTACATTTTAATCTTTTAATTTTTGTATTACTTTTCATTCCTGCTAAATTTGTCATTCCATCGTCAATACTCCTCCGCATTTCTCTTATTAATAATATATTATTATTAGTCATTGAATAATTAATATTATTAAGTTATTTCTCTTTAATTTGTAGTTCTTTAAAAATATGTCTGTAATATATTTTAATAATTATTAGTCAGTTATTTCCGTTTAGTTTATAATTCTTCAAAAATATATCTGTCATATATTTAAAAATATATTTTGTATTTCGTATGTTTTGTTCTTATTTCCAATATTATTTTTTTTCAGATTTTTTGCCAGTATTGTTTATATGTACAAATGTAGAAGTAATACCAGAAGTTAATTTACAAAATGTACATGTGCCGCCTTCTATAATCAAACAATTCAATCAAGGTAAGAGTTTAGTTTAGATAGTGATTAAACTTTAGATCGTCGAACAGGTAAGATCGAAGAAACAAACAATAATGAGTGATATATATATATATATATATATATATATATATATATATATATTGTACACAATGGAATCGGGTCCGATTGTTATCGCAAGGTAACAATGGGAGTGATATAACAGTGTATAATGCGGGTGCAAACATGGCAAATGCAATGAATGCATCCTATTCCGATGTAGTGAAAATAGTGCAATTAAGGAAATTATTAATAATAAACAAGAAATTGATTTATGTAATAAATCATTGAGTGTAAAAAAGAGTATCGTCAATAAAAGTAAAGGTATTAAAAACGTCAAAACAGACGGAAAGAAGGAAATTAATTCAGAAATATTAAAAAACTCGATTAGAACGACAGAAAATTTTAAAACAATAAAAAATTATAATGAAAATACTTCGAAGAGAAAGGTAAAAAATTGGCATGAATGTATGGAAGCAGACAAAGATGATAAAACAAATTCTATTAACGATAGTGATCATATAATTAAAAATACTAATTTAAATGAAATTGATAATGAAATGGTGAATAAAACAAATACGAGTAATATGGAGCAATGTGAACAATTATCCGAAAATAATCAGAATGTTGATAGTATTCAAGAAAAAGTTCTGAAAATTTCCCCAAATAAATATAAAAATTTGAAATATTTCGATAATGATAATGGGCCATATTCTATTAATGTGGAATCCTTGAGCAGTAACAGTAGTAATTTAAAACAAATGACAATAGGAAGACTAATATTTAAAAAAAAGTCTTCAATTTACAAAACAATAGGAAGGAATCGCATAAAAATAATGGTCAATGACTACCAATAGCCAACTACTTAATTAACAATGATATATTTACCGAAAATAAATTAAAAACTTTTATACCTGCTATTATACTTGCTAATTAGGAAAGGGGTCATATATGATGTAGACGTAGACTATAACCTAGAGGAAGAAATTATAGCCAATTTATACTCGGAATTACCCATTTAGGAGGTGAAAAGAATTTATAAAAAAATTGACAATGAAAGCAAATCAAAACGGGCTTGCATTGTCACATTCAAAGGACAGAAACTGCCCCAGAAGGTACCAATATTTGCAGTAAAATGCAGGGTAGCTACCTACCAACAGAATGGTCCAGTATTTTAACTGTCAAAGGTTTGGTCACGTGACTAACCAATGCAAAAGCAAAGCAAGATGCAGTCATTGTTCAGAAGAACATAAATATAAAGACTGTACAAACAAACAAAATAAACCGATTTGTGCTCTGTGTCAAAAGGAGCATCAAGCCATGAATAAAGCATGTACGAAATATGAAGAACACCGCAAAATAAAAATGATAATGGAAGAAAATAACTTAAGCTACATGGAAGCTAAATATCTAATAAATAATAAATCATGTCAATGATGTAGGATTTGAATCTGGAAACAAATCATCATTCCCAAATCTTCCGGCAAGACAAACGGAATACGTCACGGAAACAAATCCGACAAGAATAATTAATAATCGAACAATAACCGATCAGAAACAAACAAGAATATATATTGCGACTAAGTCAACATCGGAAGATATCACTGAGCGAGAATCAAGGAAAGACTTCCTAAGTAGTGGGAGAATAAGAAGAGACATAATGAACAAATCAAATAGTAAAGTACAACATCAAATACCTCGTAAAAAGACTGACAAAGATGAGTTTCCATTGGAAAAAATTATTTCAAACATAAAATACAAATTTAGAGAAAAGAAAGGTGATATTTTACAAATTCCGAAGGATATAGTCCAAGACATAGAAAGTAAAATAAATTCACCTACCAGAAACAATAAATGACATTAAAAATCGTTCAATATAATTGTAGATCATTAGTTGCTAATAAAGAAAGCATTGGAATCTTCTTATGGGAAAAGAACATCGCCATAGCCGCCTTTTCTGAAATGTGGTTTAAGCCCAAACTAGACTACAAATTCAAAGAATGTACAGGACAAACAGGTACAAATATACAGGAAAGACAGATATGATGGATACGGCGGCACTGATATATTAGTAGAAAATAATATAGAATGTGAAAAATATGAAATTATAAATGTAACTGAAAACGCAAATATACGCAGTGTTAATAAAAACAGGAATACCTTTTTATTTAATTTCAGTCTACTGTTCAACCAGAGCTGAAATTGAAATTGAATTCTTCAGGAAAAATTCTTCTTGTAGAAGACTTCAATTGTCACCACTTGGCATGGGGTAGCAGCATGATAAACAGAGCTGGTAAAAATTCATACGAAATGATACATAGAAGACTATTCATTAATAATTATAAATTATAAAACTACAAGTATAGATTCATCGCTTTGTTCGAATAATTTCATGAATGCTATCAAATGGAAATTAAGTACAGAAGCATTGTGTTCTGACCGCCTTCCAAACATTATAAACATAGATGTGGCAAACTGGCAAGGATATGCTGAAGACATAACAAGGTTGTTAAAATCGCCTATATTTCAAGACAAGGAAAATTTTAAATACGAAAATGTTATCCGAATTATAGAAACAGCAGCTGAAAAGAATATCAAAAAAAATTAAATTAAGATCACAAAAGGAACGATATTCAAATCTTTCGTGTGGTGGAATCAAGAATGCGACTCATATCTACGCATGCTGTATAACTATGAAAACTAAATCAACTTTCAAAAAATAAACGCTCGGACGATAAAGACTTTTAAAAAATAAAAAAAGCAAAAATGGATTGAATTCATCAGCTCAATAAATAAAAATTCAGATCCTACTTTAATATGAAACAAGATTAAATTCCTAAATAACAAAAGTAAGATGATAACCGCAAAATCCATATCTAATCCATTATAGAAAGCTTCACTCCAGATTTTGCTGAAAATAAACAAATAGAAATAGAAAATAATTCAGATGAGAACACCGAATTAATTGTGCCCTTCACGTTAAAAGAAATGGTAAAAGCGTTAAAAAAAGAAAAAAACTCTGCTCCCGGATTTGACCAAATTAATTTCAAAATGATTAAAGAGTCTCCAAACAGTCCGAAGATCAAACTAATCAACATATTTAATGATATAGTAGCTAGCAATTGAATCCCTAATGAATGGAAAAATATTATACTAATACCATGCCTTAAACCAAATAAAAATCCTACAATACCAAATTCTTACAGACCAATTTAATTGCTTTCATGTAATTTCAAAGCTTTCGAAAAAATGTTGAAGAAACGTGTAGAATGGTACGTAGAAAACAAACAAATTTTTAATGGCGCGATGTTTGGATTCAGAAGAGGAATGGGATCTGTGGATTTATTGAGCACACTGGCCAATGACATACACACATCAAATGTTGGAATACAAAATTATATCGAGTACGGACCTGGTGAGGTTATCTACCTAGGAGAGGGGGTATTCTAGCTTGGTATAAAAGAAAGAATTGTTATATAATCATCCTATTTCGACCGCCTGCTCGAAGGAATAATCTACTTTATATTAATGTATAAATAGTTTATTATAGTGTAAATATTATTAGAGAAATAAATATAATTTTACCGACAACATTGGTTATGGGCCCAGGTAGAAGCCCAGCGTACTGAGCGAGTCCTAGAATCCAGCGACTGATACCGAGTAACGGGATCCTGACGTAAACAGTAAGTGTTCACGAAATATAGATTTTAAAGTGTTGTGTTGATTACAAAAAAGATGACGTCTTCGATCAAAATCGAACCATTATGCGAGAGGAATTATGATGAATGGAAAATTGATTTAACAGCCATTCTGAATGAAAATGACTTATGGGTATATATATGCGGCGAAGCAGTGAAACCATTGACAAATGGCATGGGTTATAAATGACGGAAAAGCGCAATCTGATTTGGTCTTACACATGAGAGGAAAAGAATTAAAAATGTGCACGCGTCTCGGTTTCGCGAAAGCGATATGGGACAAATTGCAAGAACTATTAGCCCAGTCATTTTAGTTTAAATTAGGCAAGAATCTCGGAATGCGAGATACCCAGCTGTAAGTCTGACTTAAAGCAGCGTATCTCAAATTCTTAGTTGAAATACTAAAATGACTGGACTATATTCGAAAGTCGGGGTACGAACAACTCTCATGAAAAAATGTGTAAAATTAAAGATGCATGAAGGCGATGATTTGGCAAAACATGACAAATTTTTGTTAAACTGCTGCGAAACTTGATGATACCGGCATTGTAGTCCCAGATGCTAGTAACGTTACTTACGAATCCGGGGAATTTTCGCATGCAATTTTTCCTTTTAATAATTCTTATTCCTCAGGAGCTGATAAAATTTCATCTGACATTTTAAAACATTTTTTTCCATTATTAACTTCCCGAAGGAACCTGATTAGTTTTTCGTACAGATCGGCCGGGCCGTTTTCTTGTAATAAAGTGTTAAAATAAAAAAATCGACGATTCTCATGAATTTTTTTTGACGATAGATACCATAGTCTTATAGATCATACTAAAATATTAGGGTCCTATGGCAAGTCGTTTAATTTTAAAAAATCGTCTAAGTTCGCAAAAATTAGTGTCATTTTTTTGGCGTTTGTCAAAATTATAACTTTCCTCGACGTTTGCTCAAAACGCCTGAACCAATTTCAAAAATTTTAAAGACAATCAAAGTATTTTAATGCGGATTATCTTTACTTAGTTTTGTGCAGCGATCGGCCGAGCCATTTTATTGTAATTATTTGTTGCAAGACAAATTGAAGCCGAATTTTATGGAACATTTTTTGGCGATTTATATCATGGTCTTAAAGAACTTACTGTAATATTACGGCCTTACGACAAGTAGTTTAATTTGGGCGAAGTGAAACGGTCGTTGTGATTTGGATCCGAGCTCGCTCGGCCATTCAACGGTCATCTCAGAACTCGCACGGACTAGGGAAATCCGACTGTCTAATCAAAACAAAGCATTGCGATTGGGTGTTGAGGCAATGTTATTTCTGCCCAGTGCTCTGAATGTCAACGTGAAGAAATTCAAGCAAGCGCGGGTAAACGGGGGTAACTATGACTCTCTTAAGAGAGTAATAGTAGTATCTACGTATAAGTAGAGTAAGTAGAGAGATAATGCACCAATAATAAGTAAAAGACAGTTGCGTAGGATAGCATACAAAAACACCAAAAAGTACTGGGCTAAGAACCCTAGTAAATGTATATCCTATTCACTAGACAGCAAAACGACAACTGTCATGCCTCCATCTGATGTAATGGTGCAATACTGGCAAAAGCTATTAACGTGCTCGTCCTCCGAAATACCAGGCACTAACAAAGCGAGAACCGACGATCTCTCGCATTTTTGAAGACCAATTACCCCCTGGAAGTAAAAGATTCACTTCCAGCGAGGAATACGGCTCCTGGGCCCGATGGCATATCAGTAAACCTGCTAAGGTCGATGCCCATAAACTTATTGGTAAACCTATTCAACATTATATTATACTAGCTGACCCGGCAAACTTTGTTTTGCTAAATAATGTATTTCTAAACAATTTCTAGAGAATAACAAAAAGAATACATTATTTTAGGAGTGTAAGGATGTGTTGCTTGAATAGTACAGAAAATGAGGTATTATAAACACAATAAACCCCAAAGTCTACATGTATAATAATAAATTATATAATTCATAATAACAGTATCCGTTTGTCCATATTTTGTTATTACAATCAAACTGAAAGTTTTATACACTTTCTATAAAAATATGGTATAATTCCATCCAAGTCTTTTTTAGCTTTTAGCCATGGTCAATGTTCAGTTGGTCATTTTTGCCCCACACAGATGTAAGTTTTTAAAGTGGTTATATAAAGAAAACTGTTGAATCTCACTCAAAATTAACATTACATTTTATAAAACAATTAAATAGCTAACTACGAACTAAATCACAGTGCTCACAACCTAAAAAAGCTCACAACAAAAGGAAAAGCTTTCGGTATGGATTTTCAAAGATTACCGTTTATCTCCCGATAGCAAAGTCATGAGACTCAAGGTTACAGCTGGTTATACATCTTTTCTCCTCTACTTTTAAATATTGTTGTTTTGAGATATTATTGGTAGATCTTATTAACCAGATCTTCATATATTGCCATCCATTCTTCGATAAATGCATAGAAAATTTTTCCAGTTTATTCTTCAAAATTAGTGGAAAATAACCATTAGTGAATTATATTTTACATTGCATTATCCAATGATATTTGAAGTTCTTCATCTTTTTCAATTTGTAGAGTGATTTAATGAAACATGAACAATACCTGCATGGATTTTGACATATCGTTTGGAAGGAATTCTTTCAAAATTGTAGAACATCAGTGAATCATTTTTCTGCTATACTTGTTCTTGTACCGGAACTGTTCATACCTTTTATTGAATGCGAGCATTATTATCAATTTTCAAAATATTTTATTCCAAAGAATTTGTGATTTTGTGCATTGACATTTTTGCAGGTGTGTGTTCCAAAGCTATGTTATCAACCGAATCTTCTTATTAAAGTTGTGGTCTGTTATTCGACAAAATGTCCCTTTTGATCGATTCCAAATTTAGGTTTTTAATTTAAATAAGCTAAATAAAATAATGATATAATCTAGGAAATGTTTTATAAATACTAAAGAATATAAAATTATGCAACTAAGACTGAGCCCAATCCGTACAGCCATTTTGACGTTTTACCCCGGATTGTTATATAGCTATATAAAATGGACATTTCTTCTCTATAAATTTGCTTGTACACATGTACATTTTCAACACGAGCACATATTGTGATAAATTTCAATGTGTTTATTTTGAGTTTCCTTTTTTGCAACCGTGTATCCAAATTAGTGGCACCTTTGTTATCACCATAACTTGTATGTAGTATGCTCAGGAAGTAATTGAAAAAGACCCGATAAATAACAGCGTTTGTATCTGAACAACATAAAGTAAAAAATCTGTAAAAAAATTTATTATTACCATGTGTAATATGCCTAACTATTTTAACTTTTTCATTGCAAATTGTAATGCTGGAAAAAGTTTTTTATATGCATTAGAAGTCCTATTTTGATGACGAAATTATGTAATCTAATGCAAGTTCGTACTTCTGACACTTTCTATTATTCTGTGTCAAACCCTAAAAATATAAATGTCATGGACCATATAACTACAAAACTCATTCTAGTATTGTAATGAAAAATTTGTATTGTAAATAGATTGTACTGTATATATTTGAAATGATTAATTCCATATCTATTTAAACTGTACTTATGTGGATGCCAAATAAATTAAACAGAAAATGAAAGAATTATTGGCTAATATATTGGCTAATAAACCAAAACTCTAAATTATCTGCAGAGAACAAATTACTATTGCATAAGTGTGTAATGAAACCAATTTGGATGTATGGCGTAGAGTTATGGGGCACTGCTTCAAAATCAAATATTGCAATAATAGAAAGAATGCAAAATAAAATTATAAGATCAATTGTAAACGCACCATTGTACGTGACAAACTTTACAATACACAATGACCTGAAAATATCAACAGTCCGGCAAACAATACAAGAGCGTTTCTTAATCCATAGAAATAAATTAGAGACCCACCCAAACCCAATAATTGCAGACATCTTACTACCGCATGACAATAGAAGACTGAAAAGGATATGGCCATTCGATTTTATGTAAACTAAGTAAGATATATCACTGGATTATCTTATATAATATCATACTTATTTAAATGTACAGTTTAGCTCATAAAAATTATTTTTGTATTTCTGATTGCTGAAATAAATTGAAATAAAAAAAAAATTGGATGTCAAATAACATAATGTGAGATTTATAAGCAATTTTCAAACAACTTTGTTTCCGAAGATCTTGTACTTGTATGTACACATAATTGAGATTTTTATGAATATGATTTCTAAAATTACTATCTGTGTTATAATCCAATTTTCTTATTCATATCGCTGTCTATTACAACTTTCAATAAGTGATTAGACAGAAATGTCTATGGTATCCCCTTCGATTAATTCCAAATTTAGGATCTCAATTTGAATAACCTAAATGCAATAATAATATAATTCATAAAATGTTTTGGTAACACATTATTCACATTAAACCAATAACTACTTTCACAGCACAGCGTTTGAAACAAAATTATTTATTTATTGTTTCTTAAGCAAGCCTTAATCAATAAGAATAGTAATATTTCAAGCTCTTGATAAAAGAATACAAAAAGGCAGTGAGCAAACACTTGAGATTTAAATAAAAACCTCATATAAAATCAAAATAAGCATTCTTAGTAACATTTAAGGTGCTCTTCCTATGTGACGGCCTGTTTTTTAGGGATATTTTAGGATTTTTTTCTACGACCAGTAAATATTTAGAGCTTCAAGTTTCTTATCATTTATTTGGACAGTATAAATATAAAATTTCAGCTAAAAATATTCAGTCAAACTAGAGTTACAGCGCTCTGAACACCCCCGCCTCGAAAAAAAGAGCTCCCACTTCCTCCACGATTCCGGCTGATCGGCTTATCTGAAAAAAAAATAAACGGCGTTTTAATTTGTAGGCTTAAAAGCCTACCTATATGGAATGACCATATAATCAAATGAATATAAAAAAAATTGGATTTTTGATAGACATTTGAAATAAAAGTTGCAAATTAGGCGTTTTTTTTTTGTTTTTTGCTATAAAAAAATCGAAGTTTTGAAAATTTTCGATTGATAATAGTTCATTCCATGCGTTTAAATATATTGAGTGTGCCCTGCAAATTTCAAGTAATTCGCTGCAGCCGTTTCTGAGATACAATGGAGGAAAGTTTGAAAAACACAGTTTTGAGAAAAACGCGTTGGAAGTTTCAAGTCCGTTAAAAACTATTAAAATATCAACTTACTCTCAATCGGCGATGCCTGGTCCATAGAGTATTCCTTCCTCTTCCTCGTGAAACTCTCTTGAAGCAGATTGTTCAGCTCTTGAGTCAATCCTGCCTTGTTTAACGACATCACTTACGCGCCGCTCAGAACGTAAGATTCGCTTTTCATCCAGTTTCTCAACATACGCTTGGGCTTCACGATCAACAGGGCATCCCATAATCGACATAACATTTAAAATACCTTGAAAACCTTCATTAAAGATAATAACTGCTAAGTAGCTAACAATTTCAACAATTTTGGGACCAGAATGAAGATGTTTAGCAGCGAAAGTCCAAATCAAAGAATTCAAAGATTCGTTATTGTTTTGTGTCTCTGCTCCTAAACAACGAATTAATAATTCGTCTTTCGATAAATCTTCGAAAACCGGTTTGATAGCTTCTTGTACTTGCGAAATTAGAGGTGGTTTATCGTGATGAAATTGGTCCAGTTCATTATTAGCTTCAGCCTTACGCCATTTACACCATCTGTCTTCGCCTTCTGGACAAAATTGATGCTGAGGGTTTTGATCAGAAGAACATTTGTGATAGTACGTTGCCCAAACTTCCTTTCTCATATCTTCAAGCAAATCTGGATGGCGTCGAATTGCTAATCCGTAAAATTTTGTAATTTCTTGAATAACTTTATCAGTAAGTTTACCTGCTCCTTTTCCTCCTATTCCTTTATTGGTTTTATCCTTTTTAACAGCCCGAAGTCGTGTTCCCATCCTCTTTTCTACGCAGTATCTCCACACGGTTTAGTATCTGTATCTGTAAAACGACTTCGAATTTTCTAAAATCGCTTTACTACCGTATTCTAGACATGTTAAGGGAGCAATTTATGAAAAAAAAAACGATTTTTTCAACCCATCACATAGGAAGACCCCCTTAAAAATATATAAATAACTAGCTGACCCGGCAAACGTTGCTTTGCTAAGTAAGGTATATTCTAAACAATTTCTAGAGAATCAAAAGATAACATGGTATAATCCAATCCAAGTCTTTTTTGGTCTTCCGACTTATTGATTACGTTTCAAGTTTTTCAGATTCTTTTTGGATTCTGCATTTTGTGTATAATTGTAAATAATACTACTGAGGTTATACAAAATTTTAAAATTTCTGCGAGGAAAGATAGAAAATGAAAAATTCTTTGACCTGCTTTTTGAAAAGTTTCAAGTAACATTCTATGAATTAAAGTAAATTTAATAAAAAGTATATATGTAGAGCAGGGCGAAGCACAATGGTCCAATTTCACTTTGAGCAAATATCAACTATATCACGAAAACTAAGCTAATTATATCACAACAAATAACACATTTCAAACGGACAATTATCTGACTACGCTCAGTAAAACTGTCAGCTACTTTATCATTGAAAAAATGTGCTTTCTTGCTGTCTTTCAAAAATTTGTTATCTAGAACTTTTTACCCTATAGGCGGAGTAACTTGAAATGGCCAGGTGGCAAACAGGTTTAATGTCTTATTTTAATTTTAAAGGTATTTTACAAAATAATTACACTTTTAACTAATGCTAAAAATACTACCAACGGAAGAAAATACTTTTATTATGAATTTTCAAGGATTTACGATTATCTCCCGATAGCATGGTCATGAGAATCAAGGTTATAGCTGGTTATACATCTTTTTCCCTCTACATTCAAATATTGAGCTAAACAATGTTTAACTTCACTAGTTTCTGACACATTGATGGTGGACGTTTTTAACCCCGGACCTTCATATTTTACTGTCTATTTTTCGATAAATTCTGGGAAATTATAACTAGGAAAATGTTATTTGACAAAATGTCCCTTTGATTGATATAAATTTAGGTTCTGAATTGAAATAACATAAATAAAAAATAATATAACCTAGAAAAAAAGTACTACAACGCCAAAAAGTGCATTTTCATATGAACATTTCAAAAAGATTGATATTTTGAGTTTCTAGTAACACTTGCGGCCCGTTTACTAACGTTTTTGTATATAAATAAAACTACGAACAAAACTACTTACCACAATTTAATCATAATTAAATAATATTCACGTAAATCATCCCATTAAACGTAATTGAACATCAAAAACGTTTGACATTTCACGTATCAGCCACCGTCCATTGTTTTATTTAAATTACGCTTCAACAAAAATTTTCAAATTAAAAATGTAAAGTTTCTACGCGGATTTGAAATAATTTCTCACCTTTTGGATTTTCTCCGGATAGGCACGAATTTTTCAAGACTAAGACTGGCCAAATCGATTTAGCCGTTTTCGAGTTTTACTTGGACATTTGAAAGAGAGCTCCATTTTTATATATAAGACTAGCTGACCCGGCAAACGTTGTTTTGCTAAGTAAGGTATATTCTAAACAATTTCTAGAGAATCAAAAATATTAATACTTTTTGTGTATAAAGATGTGTTGTTTGAATGCTATATAAAATGAGGTATTATAAAAGTTTTATACACTTTCTATAGAAAACATGGTATAATCCAATCTAAGTCTTTTTTGGTCTTTCGACTTATTGATTACGTTTCAAGTTTTTCAGATTCTTTTTGGATTCTGAATTTTGTGTATACTACTAAACAATACTACTGAGCTCATAGAAAATTTTAAAATTTCTGCGAGGAGAGATAGAAAATGAATTAAGTATTTCTTCTTTGGCCTGCTTTTTGAAAAGTTTCAAGTAACATTCGATGAATTAAAGTAAATGTAAAAGTCCAATATGACTTTGAGCAAATATTAATTATATTATAATAATCAAACCAACTATATCACAACAGATAACACATTTCACACGAACAATTATCTGGCTACGATCAGTAAAACTGCCAGCTACTTCATCATTGTAAAAATGTGCTTTTTTGCTGTCTTTCAAAAATTTGTTATCTAGACTTATTTACTCTATAGGCGGAGTAACTTGGAACGGCCATGTGGCAAACATAGTTAATGTCTTATTTTAATTTTAAAGGTGTTTTACAAAATAATTACATTTTTAACTAATGCTAAAAAACTACCAACGGAAGAAAATACTTTTATTATGGATTTTCAAAGATTACCGTTTATCTTCCGATAGCAAGGTCATAAGAATCAAGGTTACAGCTGGTTATACATCTTTTTCCCTCTACTTTCAAATATTGTTGTTAGACAATGCTTAACTTTACTGGTTTTTGACACGTCGGTGGTAGAATTTTTCAACGCTGGACCTTCATATATTACTATCTATTCTTCGGTAAATTCTAGGAAATTATAAATGGGAAAATGCTATTCGACAAAATATCCCTTTGATCGATGCCAAATTTATGTTCTGAATTGAAATAACATAATTAAAAAATAATATATCCTAGAAAATGTTTTATAAATACCAATGAGTGTATAATTATACAAATGAGATCTTTCAGAGCACCGTGTTTGAGAAAAATATGATTTGCAAAAAAAAGAGAATTTGAATTTAACATTTCAAAAGAGTTGATATTTTGAGTTTCTAGTAACACTTGCGGCCCGTTTACTAACGTTTTTATATATAAATAAAACTACAAACAAAGCTACTTACTACAATTTAATCATAATTAAATAATATTCACGTAAAATATCCTATTGAACGTAATTGAACATCATCTGTCAAAAACGTTTGACATTTCACGGATTAGCAACCGTCCATTGTTTTATTTAGATTACGCTTCTACAAAAATTAAAAATAAAAGTTTCTACGCGGATTTAGAATAATTTCTCACCTTTTGGAACTTTCTCTGGATTGGCACGAATTTTTCAAGACTAAGACTGGCCAAATCGGTTTAGCCGTTTTCGAGTTTTACTAAGACATTTGAAAGAGAGCTCCATTTTTATATATATATATATAAGATATGGGTCGCGTTCCTGATACAATGACTGGATCTTATACATGTTTGATACCCAAAAAGGATAACGCAGAAAACCCAGGAGATTATAGACCAATAACAGTTTCATCGGTCCTTACAAGAGCATTAAATAAAGTACTCGCTAGGCGACTGCTTAGTGGAGTACAGATTGATGAGAGACAGAAAGTTTTCCAAGCTGTTCATGGTGATAACATCTTTGCGCTTGACCAATTACTAAGGTACCACAGACAAAATAGTAAACCACTCTATTTAGCCTCTATAGACGTTGCAAAGACATTCGATTCGATCTCTCATAGAGCTCTGACCGATACACTAAAATATTATAATCTGCCATAATTATTTGTCAATTATGTTAGCGATCTGTATAGAAGGGGATGGACCAGACTCCGGTTTGGCCGCTTCACCTCGGATCCCTTTAGTCCGAGGTGCGGTGTCAAGCAGGGAGATCCTCTGTCTCCGGTCCTCTTTAACATGATCATGTACAGAATGATTGAAAGAATCCCACCAGAGATCGGGGTCACTGTTGACGGAAACTTCTACAATATTCTCGCCTTCGCCGACGACTTAGTCTTGGTAGCATCATCGGTCGGAAGAATCTATTAGATCATTTCGGTCAATACATGTCAAACTGTGGCCTAATTATAAATAATAACAAGTCATTTATAGCCACGGTCAAGAACGTGCCGCACGTCAAAAAGTCGATTATAGATAAAACAACTACCTATAGCTGCAACGGTCAAACACTGCCCGCACTCACAAGAGTGGACAGCTGGAACTACCTCGGTGTCCAGTTCAATCCCGAAGGTGCAAACCTAGTGAACATGAGATCCAAACTGCTAACAACTATTGAAAAATTAACTAGGGCACTGCTAAAACTGCAACAAAGACTTTTTGCATTACGAACTGTAGGCATATTCAGAATACTCCACCAACTAGTATTGGGTCATGCAAAAATTGGGTACCTCAAAACGCTGGATGGAATGATAAGAAAAGCCATAAGATCATGGCTAAGACTACCCAATGATGTAACATTAAACATTAGCTTACTTTTATGCCCACTGTAAAGAGGGCTGTTTATCACTTCCATCCCTTAGATGGCTCGTACCCCTTAGACGTATGAACAGAATTAAGAACTTGAACTCTACCGACTCAAGTTTCCACAAGCTTGAGATCGCGAAATGTGAGAAAATGCTACATTAAGGTTTCTGAATGTTTTGGCATACAGGTGTATGTGCGGATACTAATTTTCGTCGACGATTTCGGGAACACCGATCAACTGATTTGAATAATTCAAAAAACATTCGATTCGTATTGATAAGAAAACTTGGTGACTAGTTTTTGGCGGAGGCAGCTCTAGCCATACCAAAGGTTACGGGGCAAAAAGTGCCAAGAACAATAACTCAGTTCTTAAAAGAACGGAGCGTACGATTTTAGTAATTCAAAAAACATTTTACTTGTATCGACAAGATAAAGAACTGATTAAATTTTTGGGAAGGCATGTCTAGCAGTTATGAACTCGCAATAAAAATAAGTTAAAATTGCCATTTGGCAGTAAAAATGTTCATTGGACATAGGTACATCAAATAATCAGATATTTTATAGATATTTTATATAATGTATACACATTTGGTGTAATTTTATCGGGTTGCCTACCAAGATTTTCAATTTTAAAATACACGTATATGCTTCAAACGAATGTCTTCAACATTTTTGACAGTATGGAATAACCGATTTGAATTTAAAAAAAACATTCGTTTTGTATTGATGAGTAGACATGCTGATTAATTCTTAGTTATAGGCAGGTCTAGCCGTTTCGCAAATATGGGGCAAAAAGTGCCAAAAACGGTAACTCGGTTTTTAAGAGCGTTCGATTTTAATTATTAAAAAAACATTTCACTTGTATTGACAAGATGAAGAACTGATTGAATTTTTGGGAAGGCAGGTCCTGCAGGTCCAGCGGCTATGGACTCTCCATAAAAATAACTGTAAAAAATGTCATTAGGCGGTCAAAAATGTTTATTGAATATATGTACATCAAATTATCAGATATTTCATAGAGATTTTAATAATGCGCACACATTTTGTGTAAAATTCTTTGGGACCAAGATTATAGATTACGGTACGGGAAGTTCCAGCAATTTGCCTTAAGGCAAGATGCCAGTAGTTTTACATATTATATAACATATCGTATTCTGAAAACAATATAGAACCAATATACTGCTTCAAATAAAAATACTTAACAATTATAGTATGTTATTACTTATCTCGATCTAAAGTATCGGAGAAATTACTATTTTAAAGTTTTTAAAATAATAGAAATTATGCTGATTTGACACATCGGTTACAGAAAATATAATTTATTATGATGTGATCTTTAATAAGTTTCTGGTGTTTTTTGCTCATACGTATGATTTTGTTGAAAATATTCAATATAATATGCTATATGATGAGTTAATTAAATTGGATATAATTGTGTTCAATTATTATTAAAAAGATAAACTTATTGTTATTTTATAGTTTAGTTGTATATATAATTGTTTATATTTATACAAGTAACTTACAATTTTGTATACATTTGTTTAAGACAATAAAAATACCGGTATTATCGGTTTTAAAAGAGAAAATACCAAAATACTGGTATTTCAATATTTTATCGATATTGCATTCCTTAATGCCGCTGATACTACACTATATACCTCAGATAAACGTATACGAAACACACTAACTATCCTACATGTAAGATTGGAAAATTAAAGTAAATTCAAAAAATACATTAGCATTTTTATTTACTAAACGCAGAATAAACTACAAACCAAAAAAAAATCTAATTGATGCTAAAAAAAATTTCATGAGTTGAAAAAGGCAAATATTCAGGACTCAAATTTAATTGTAAACGAAGTTTTAATAGTCACATAAACCTAAAGGCAATAAACATGGGTACATATCACAAACCCAGTCATTTCTAAGACCAAACTCCAAGTTAATGGGAAAGAAAATACGAATATTCCTTGCTTTCATAAGACCACTATTGACGGTTCACATAGTGTGAATTATAGTTTTACTATTATCTATTACTAAGAACCGCCCAATTTTTCAGCGGTATTTCTACAGGTTACCTTAAAAATATCGGTATTTTTGGTATTTTAGCTCTTTGGTAGCGTGTTCGATTCACACGACAGGGATCTTCGGATCAAATCCTGTCAATGACTTAGAATTTATGAAAAAAAAAATATGTGTAGTTAATTTGAAATCAAATAAAAATTGTAATTGTTAAATAGAATTAGAAATTTGAAAAAAAAATAGCAAGAATTGAAGAAAATAAGAAGAAGAAAACTTAAGAAGAATATAGAATAGGATTCATAAATAGATTGAATGATATAAAAATTAGAATGTAAATAAATAAAAATGTTGTAGGTGGCTAAATGCTCAGAGTAAGCGAGGCCAAATAAAAATTAAAAAAAAACTCTTTGGGAGCGGCTGTCCACCTGAGTGGACAACGTACTCTGTTAGGCTAACTGTGAGGTACAGAATATTTTATAAACAACAAGAGGCAACAAGTGGCATGATGTTACCAAGCAAGAATTTTTAGCTTTTATCGCAGTCATTCTAAAATATAGGTTTGATACCAGCCAAATCTCAAAGAATATTGGTCTACTGATTCCACTAGTAAAATTCATTTTTTTTCAAAATCATTCATTAGAGACAGTTTTTTTTAATCTTTCGGATGCTTCATTTGAATGAAGATACGCAAAGAGATAACAAAATCGAAACTCGTATCCAAAAAGTCAGCAATTATTTAGTATATATAAATTCTAAATTTAGTGTAATACTTCATACCATATTGTTGTGCGTCAGCACCCTTATATTCAATTATTCACTTATCTATGCTCTATGGACTCATCATCCCTCTATGGTGTTGTGTGTCAGCACCCTTATATTCAACACTTTGCTGTATGGACTCTACCGTCACTCTATGGAATACCTGAACTACAACCCTTCAGGATTCCGCTCTATATATGAGCTCTATGGGCAATATTTCCGGCTCGAAAGGGAGCCTCTAGGATGATGTGAAAGCCGGCACTCTGTACCTAACCTTCGTGGCATACAATTGAACGCTTAAATCATATATTAAATATAATTGTTGTTTGTCTGAAATATATCTTTGTGAAAGTTGATAGTTTTCTTTATAAATACCTCCTTCGCTAAAGCAAAAATCTTAACAATATAAAGCAACTTGTGTCGACGAATCAGTGATAAAAATCAATGGAAGAGTATCATTTGTAATATATAATACAAATAAGCCGGCTAAGTGAACTATACGAATATATGCATTAGCTGGCGCAAAAACTGGATATTTATTTTCAATTTTTCCTTATTTTGGCAGCCATTTATCCAAAAGTATCTCCTAAGCAGATCTTCCTATAAGTGCAATAATTCCATTGCATTTATATCAAACGACACAGTTCGCATCGAGCAATCGAACAGAACGCATCGAAGTAAATAATATATATAATATATAATACGGCTCAGAATACCAGGCATCGGCCTGTGTAAGTCTAATATAAACAAGATGGAGCGTTTTGATCAAGTCAATACGCTTCTTTTCGATTTTAAAATGGTGGAAGGTAAAATTTCACCATTTGTAGTACATAATTCGCTAAAAATTTTAATAAATAGTGTTTCGTAAAATATTAGTGTCATTCATGGAATAGGAATGGAAAGTAAAATTTTAAATGTAAAGTTTAATAAAAAGGATGTAATAGAAAAAATACGGGAAAAATATAGAAATGAAATTAGTTATAAATCAGAAAATGTGATATATAAAATTAAAATTTGTGAACCCACTAAACCAGCATAGTGGGTTAAATTGTTAAATGTGCAATGAGAAATTACAAAAGAATACATTATTAATAAAACGTCAATGTATGGACAAGAGTTGAACTATCAAGAAGATAAATGGATAGCAGATGACGTAATTCCTTGTTATACGGGCAATAGAACTTTACAATTAATTGTTAATAAAGAATTACCAGAAAAATTTTATTATAGTCATAAGAGGACAACCTCGAAAATGTTTTAGATGTGCTAGTCAAAATCATTATAAAAAGGATTGCAATGTAATTTCAACAAATAGAACAAATTATAATAACATTCAAAAAAATAATTGTGAAATAAACAAAAGCATAAATATCCAAAATAATAAAAATGACCTCTTAGAAAATCAACAAAAAAGTGATACAGATGAATGAACGTATAAATATATACAAAGGAAAATGAAAATATTATAAATAAAAAAATTAAAACCACTCAAATTGAAGATTCTTCTATTGAGGATTTAACGGAAATACAAGAAAAAGAAATATGCAAAAATGAGTCAGCAAAAACACCCAATAAAACACATAATAAAAATAATGAGATAAAAACACCAAATACAGATGACGTATTGAAAGAAATATTAGAAAATATAGTTATTGACATTGAAACTGATGCAAACTATAAAACGTACAATAAATCAAGAAAATCAATGCCTAAATAATGATGATGATGATATTGAAAAATTTAATAAGGAATACGGTGAAAAATCACGTAATGAGATGAAAACGAAAATAAAAAGACTGAAAAAAAGGTAAGAAAACTTAGTTGTTATTGTTTTTCTTTTATAATTAAAATTTATGTATAGAACAAGAATAATAGCAACAATTAACATTAACGGAATAAGAAATGTAACGAAAAAAACTTCACCTAAGAAATTTATTAAGGATAATGATGTAGATATTATTCTATTACAACAAGTAGATGAATATGACTTAAGTGTTTTCAAACCTTTTGAAAGTATTATAAATATGAACGAAAAACACAGAGAAACTGCAATTTTAATAAAACCGGGAATTAAAATAGATCAAACAATATTACATGAAAATTCCAGATTAATATTGATGGCATCAATATTTGAGCATTGAGCAAATATTAATGGAATCAAGTTTATTAATTTGTATGCTCATGGTGGAAAAATAGATCGATATGAAAGAGAATAATTTTTTGAAGAAGATATGGCAAGTATATCAAGAAAATATAATAATAACCTAATAATAGCAGGAGACTTTAAATGTGTAATCAACGAAAGACGAGGAAACGGTAACTTTAGTCAGTCTTTAAAGAGAGTGATTACACAATTAAAAATAAAAGACGCATGGGAACAGACAAATAAAAATGAAAATTTTTTGTTTCACACTTTTATTAAAGGAAAATCTGCTTCGAGATTAGACAGATTCTATGTGGACTCGACAGTTTTGAAGCAGGTATTAGCTTGTAACATTGTGCCACTGAATATAGCCACTTTCACAATGAGGCGCAGTATGATATTGCCAGAGTTGTGTTTTGCGTTATGTGAACTTTGGTTTAAATACTTGAATGATATGACACGAGATGAGTTAGTTGTTGGGATTGATGTGTTGCTAGAATGGAGCACCACATCTTCAGATGCAAAGTTATTAAAGTTCAATGATTCGCGTTTAATATTTCAAAAATTATGTTTGAGAGTGCCGTTTCAATTCGTGGATAAAAGGGCTGTAAGGAATAGTGTATGAGCAGAATAGAGTATGAGGCGAGATATGGAAAGACGAGGACAGAGATAAGGCAAGTGATTTTGTTCATTGTGTCTCGTATGAGTTTATGAAAACAGTACGTTTTAGTATGGGGCATCATTGATTTAACTAGTTTCATCAAAAGGCCCAGATAGATTGATTCGCTTCACGTTACGACTTTTAGTGAACGTAAACAAGTTGATAGAAGAGGTAGGGTTATTCAGATGGTGTCTAATGAGGTACAGTTGGCTCCATTTGCGTTAATTTTATTATTTGGCGTTATGGGCAAGTCAGAACCAGAGTTAAGTTCAAAAAAAATACAGAAACATAATAATATTAATGTCGTCGAGAAACAACTGGTGATCCTGATTCGATTCAGGAAAGTGGTGGATATCCCACTATGCCAGTAGTCAACAAAACTTATTTGTAATAAGTTGTAATAAGTTGTAGTTAAAGTGTATTAAAAGCAACCTGTATATAGTGTTTTATGTTATTTAAATAATACAATGGCAGAAATTGTATCTAATAACGGAAAACGAAAAAGCTGCCTTCTAGAGGTATTATGGATGAGGAAATACTACGAGGTAGCTGAGGGTGGTGAGCGCACACCCAGGGCCACCGTATATGGTCAATACTGACTCCATTTTCCCAAATACAAGTTGGCGCCAATCAATAGATCCACCTTTGGGAAGATTATACGTGCCAAAACAGGCAAGGAGCATCAGAAAAGGAATTGTGACCAAACCGATTTTGATGAACAAAATCAATTCTATATGATAAGTAGATTTAATAGACACAGCCAGATGATGAATTTAAATTCATTTTGAATTATCAGGATCATTTAACCAAGTTTGTAGTATTAGGCCCACTAAAATCAAAAACAGCCTTAGAAGTAGCAAACCAACTAATGGACATTCTCACCCTTCTGGGAGCCCCATGAACAATGGTAGGGAGTTCGCCAATAGAATTATTGAAGAAATGGCAATTATGTTATGTGCGATGGTATGAAGATAATACACAAAAAAAAATCTCGACATTGCCAAAGCCAAGGTTCGATAGAACGTGCAAATCAAGACGTGCAAAATATGTTTATGAATTGGCTTTTCACTAACCAAACAACCTAATAATCGGAAAGTTTGAAGTATGTCCAACTTATAAAAAATAGAGCATATCATGAAGGCATTAGGCAATCTTCCTATGAAGCTATGTTTGGATCAAAGATGAAATTGGGTTCAAAAACATCTAATCTGCCTGAAGAATCCTTTCAATAGGTCGAAACAGAAGAGAAATTGAAAACACTGATACAAGAAGTACACATAGGGAGTTCTTTATATAGCAGAGTCGGTGATACTTCAGATATAGGAACTAAAGATGGCACCACTTGTCATGAAATTAAATATGAGAATAATGAAATTCTAGAGATAGATTACATATTAAGCGACAACAAAAAAATTAGTCGATGATGAATCATATGCGCTCGCATGATCAAATTACATTTGGACAAGCAGAGGAATTTACAGGAGTGAATCTTCCGACAAGTGTGGAAATTATCAGGTATTATTTTTATTTGGCGGAAAACCCTAAAAAACGAAATAAAATGTTTTCATATAAAACATTTACTCCAAATGTGGTAACGAAATTGATTCAGACGTGTGAAGAGTAGAAAACAAGTTTGGCAAATATTAGCTCTAGATATTATTAAGTGTAATCATGTGATTATGGCAATAAGGATGTACCAGATGCCAAGATAATAAATTAATAAAAAATTGTTTTTAATTATTAATATGTATTATATTTACAGTCAGGATGAATATAATTTTAAGAATTGGCTTGGAACCTGTGAAAACAAATATCACCTTCGGTGCCAATACGCTTGGAAAAGCAAAAAACTTGTAGCCGCGGACCATGTGAAAAAAGTTGAGGAGAAGCAGGGTGTAGGAAATGTAATTACATGTTACGTTATACCTCAAATGTTTGTTTCGACATCGTCGCCGTTTAAAGTAAAATTGCAGGTAAAAGGATATCAATAAATCAGAAAAATATGAAATGGATTTAGCAAATAAATTATTACTTGTAGCTCGATGAAAATCGTACTGTAGTTGACGCTTTCTGCAGATGCTGTGCTCAACTTGGAAAGCAATGCAAGCACATATGTGCACTTATTGTATTTTTAAATACAACAAGAAGCACTATAAAAGCTAGTTACGCACAAGGTTGGGGCCAGCCATCCGTTGGCACACTGGCTAAACAAAAGTACTCCGAGGGAAAGTTGGTGAAGGATGTTTGTACACCGCGAGTATCTTTGCCTACACGCTGTGTTAGGAATTTTGTGACAGATCCTGATCAATTGCCTAACTGGCCTTATAGAAAGTACTTGTGTAGAGGAGCTGCGGATTCAAACAAAGATGAGTATAATCGGCTCCTTCATGAAAAAAAAAAGAAAACTGATGTCTGTGCAGATATTCTAGTTGATCTTCTTATTTTCATGGAGGAGCAAGATTTGTTTTCTCTGGGTTTGGATAAAATTTTGAACTGTGGCTATAAGAAATTTTATGATATGCATATTGTTTTGTCAGCTAAACATATATTAGATATTTCTGTTAGCACATACCATGGATTAATAATATTTTTATATGTTATAATAAATAGGATACAAAATTGTAAGTTTTTTTTTTATTATTTTAAAAGTGGTTTGAGATAGTCCGTCAAGTCAGTGTGATAGTGAAACTGGGAATGCTGGTTATGACAGCTGCACTAAATGTGTTCAGCGAGGAGAGTTTTCAACACATGTTTTAAGTAGCACGCTTTCAAACCTGCAAACGGATGAATTTTTTCGTAGGAGAACGCAACCAGGACATCGCACGCGAGATTCGATTTTGGAAGAAATTAAAATTGGAATGGTGTGGCAGGTAAGGTAGCACTAGATTATATGCATATGGTGTGTTATAAGCTTCTGGGTAAGAGGAACCAGAGATGTCAAGTTTGACGATAAAACTAGAGAAAATGTTAGCAAATTTTTATTGAAATCCAAACCTCACATTCCTGCAGAATTCTCTAGATTACCCAGAGTGATTAAAAACTACGTCAATGGAAAAGCTACTAAGTTTCAACTGCTTTTGCTATATTTAGGACCTTGCCGCCAACATTACCATTACCAAATGATAGCTATATCCAGTTATCAATTTCATAAGGTTCCGTTTGGGTATAAGAATCTTGTGTGAGCATGAAAAATATTGACAAAAATGAAATGGCTAAATAGTAACTCGACAAGTTTGTCAACGAGTATCCCAAATTATATAGAGATGAGATAATGAGTTGCAATACTCATAACTTAATTCATATTGCGGATGACGTTATGGCCTTCAATTGTAGTTTAGATGGATTTAGTTGTTTTCCCTTCGAAAACTACTTCAAAAAACATACAAAGTAAGCTGCAGAACTCGCCAGAACCTCTTCACCAGCTTGTTAACAGATTGGCTGAAGAAAAGTTACTGAGAATCAATCATGAGCATAAGTGAGAAGCACTATCCAAACATACAATATGGAAGAAGGACCGGCTTAGTTTAAATTAATTTCAAAGATTTTTTAATTTCTAATAAATCACCAAATAATCTTTGTGCGGGCTCGGATAATAGATTATTGTTAATTCAGCATATTTATGATCTCAATAGAATTATGTGTAATAATTAAAGAAATAAATCCATTATATACATATCCTTGTGATTCTAGAGATTTTGATATATGATTATATAATTTAAATGTCAATAAAGGAAATAAAATCACGATACCTGCTGAGAAAATAACCCACCATGTATATATAAAATCAATCATATAAAACTTATTAGATTATAGTTCTAGTTTTAATTAAGGTTGAGTATGGCAATAAACTATAATCAGATCAAGGGCTTTCACAGCATTGTCTGTTGAACTAAACGAACATTCTAAAATATTTATAGCCCTCGTTAATCGTAAATAACATTTCTAGAACCACAGTCAAAAATCATGACACAACTGCCCCAAGTTTTTAAGAATTACGACTTTTAATTTAATCAGGATTGTAAAATGATCCCTAGAATCCCTTATTTAAATTTCATTATTTCTGCTAGGAATTATAGCAGAGAAGAAATGTGGAGTATGCCGAAAGGAAATGCAGCTCATTACCTAGGGAAGCGGTTTATGCCGAATACGGTCGCCATTGCGCTCAGCTAAACTTGGCGCCCGTAATTAGAGCCGTCTTCGGCAAAATTCTTAGAACCGTATTCCCTGGCGTAAGCACCAGGCGGTTGGGCAAAAGGAGCGAGTCAAAGTACCATTATTGTGGTATACGATTTAAGCGTACCCGCAATTAGTAAAAGTATGTAAAGGAAGTTTCATTTCAACACATAGTGCTTGTTGTACTAATAAATGTCTCTTCTCATCAGAAGACCTCCAATAATTGTTTGCTTGTTTGTCTTCTAAACTTTCTCAACAGTGATTGTCCTCTCTATGTGTCTAAATTTTCTCAACAACGCTCGTCTTGCCCCCATATCTTTAAAAATTTTCATCATAGTAAGTCTTGCATACTTATCTGCCAAACTTTTTCTACATTATCCGTCTTGTCTATGTACCTTAAGTTTCTCAAGATCGTCTACCTAAAATTTCTCAATTTTGCCAGCCTGTCGGTCGGTCTTAACATTGTCTGTCTGTCTGTCTAAAGAACTTTCTCAATATTGTGTGTTTACCTAAACTAAGAGTAGAGTATTGGCCAAAATCATTTAAGACTGCCCAAATATTAATGATTCCTAAAAAAGGGAAAAACTTGACTGAGGTATCTTCATATAGACCAATATCCTTGCTTCCCGTAATATCTAAACTGCTTGAAAGGATCCTTTTGGACCAAATCAACAACGAGCTTCCTTCAGATTGGATCCCCTATCATCAATTTGGCTTTAGACGTGAACATTCGACCACACAGCAAGTTCACAGGGTTATTGACACTGTACTCAAGTCATTTGAAAATAAGCAATTTTGTAGTGGTGTTTTCCTGGATGTTCGACAAGCATTCGATAAAGTTTGGCACCCAGGACTTTTATATAAAATTAAAACATACCTTCCATCCAGGTATTATGGGATTTTAAAATCCTATCTACAAGATAGGATTTTTCAAGTGAAAGTAAATCAAGTAACATCTGATTTTCACAAAATAATGTCAGGTGTTCCACAAGGTAGTATTTTTGGACCCTTCTTATATGTATTATACACAAAGGACCTCCCATTACTTGAAAATCTGACAATTGCTACATTCGCTGACGATATTGCCATACTAAGCAGTAATCACAGTGCTGATCAAGCTTCCCGACAAACGCAAGAACTTATCAATGAACTAGAAATGTGGCTTGCTAAATGGAAGATTTGCATAAATGAAACCAAATCAGTTCATATCACATTTACCCTGAGAGAGGGTACGTGTCCTCCAATTTATTTAAATAACGTCCAGATTCCGAAACAGAACATAGTGAAATATCTTGGTCTTCATTTAGATAGCAGACTTACTTGGAAAAGCCATATAAAACAAAAAAGCAGCAAATAATGATCAAAATAAAAGAATTTGATTGGCTACTGCGTAAAAAGTCGAAGCTCTCTGTCGAAAATAAGTTGCTGCTATATAAATCGATTATTAAACCAATCTGGACCTACGGAATTGAGCTCTGGGGATGTGCTTACAAATCCAATATAGCTATAATGCAGAGAACTCAGTCAAAAATTTTACGTTCAATTCTTAATTCTCCGTGGTACGTGACAAATGAGACCATTCACAGCGACCTCAATATGAAAACGGTGCAATTAACGTTTAAAGAAGTTAAGGAAAAATATAAGCGAAACTGGACTCACATTTGAATCCTTCTATAGTTGACGTTACTCAACCTTTTGGCATTAGGAGGTTGAAACGACAATGGCCCTTAGACTTAGTCTTAGATTAGGTCTAATATATCATACTAATTGTAAAACTGAGAAGTTCTCATTGGAGTTCTTCTTAGGCATCACTCATAAATATTGTCATTTTAGCTCATAGGAATCTTTATGTATTTCTGATTGCTAAATAAAACTGAGTTCAAAAAAAAAAAAAAAAAAAAAAAAACATTTGCCACTTATTGTCAGTCTAAATTTTCTCAACATTGGTTGCCTGTGTGTCTTATCTTTCACAGCATTGTCTGTTGAACTAAACGAACATTCTAGAATATTTATAGCCCTCGTTAATCGTAAATAACATTTCTAGAACCACAGTCAAAAATCATGACACAATTGACAGAATTTTTAGGATACATAATTACACTAGAAGGTATAAAACAGTGATTCCCAAAGTGGGCGCTACGGCAATCCAGGGGGCGGTGAAAAGCTTTGGTGCATTTTGGGGGCGATGCTCAGTTGTAGGGGGCGTTTAAAGCACAAAAGTAAAAAAATATTAAAATATTAATATTATATATAAATAAATAATTAACATTAACACAGAATGATATTTTCAATCAAGATGATATTTTAGTTCGAATTATCTAAACTTATATGCATATTCCAATTCGCAAATAAATTTACCGCATTAGATGTATCACTATTATTGACGGGTTTTCTTATACCTGGCGGAGTAGTATTTATTTATGGAGCAAACTAAGATGTTTCTGAGAACATATCCCACGTCTATATCTAAAAATAAATAATAAAATATCCGCTAATAAAAAATTCCCCCATCGGATAATGTTATAGAAAGAAATTGGAACAATTTACTATATATGGATTAATTTTGCATAAAGCATTGTCAACATTATTGGATCGCGGATAGAAGGCAAGAATCTCGGATTGAATATAAAAAGCTCTGGTCAAATCTTGACTAAGGGTGCGTTCGACTTGGACGCTTACGCGCTGTGAGCGCTCACGCTTATAAGCACGAATTTTTAGCGTTCGACTTGGCCGATAAGCGCTCAGAATCGATAACTAAATTCCGTTCGTTTTTGGAAACTGTGAGCGTCAATAAGCATCAAAATGGCGGCAACTGGCGGTAACGGTAATTGTGTAAATTTTATTATTTTCTGGATCAATCAGCGGGATTATAAAAAATTTAACAATTAATAAATAAATTTGGTTAGCTTATGCTTAATTAATAGTAATATTAAAATTAAAATTTAAAATTATTTAAAATCAATTGAATTTAAAATTAATTTATTTAATATTAATATTAATACTAAAAAATAAATGTGATATACAACTTGGCATTTTTGCGGGATTATAAAGAATTTAACAATTAATAAATGAATGAAATTTGGTTAGCTTATGCTTAATTAATAGTAATATTAAAATTGAAATTTAAAATTATTTAAAATTAATTAAATTTAAAATTAATTAATATCAATATTAATATTAGAAAATAATTGTGATCTACAGCTTGCCATTTTTGCGGAATTATAAAGAATTTGACAATTAATAAATAAATGAAATGACAGATAGTAAAAACAACTGACGCTCACGCTCAAGCTGCCCTACCTCTGTGGCGTGAGCATATGTGAGCGCAAAATATGTGCTACGAGCATCCTACGATGATGCTACGAGCGTGCTTATGTGACACTCACAGCGCCAAGTCGAACGATGAAAGCGCGCTCACGGCGCGCTCACAGCGCGCTCACAGCGCGTAAGCGTTCAAGTCGAATGCACCCTAAGTAGTATAGTGAAAACAAATGAACACTCAACTGTGATATTTGCAGATTAAGCCGGCGTTGTGTATTATTATTGGCTAATATAATTTTATACCAAAAGCAGTTTTTTGTTCAGTAATAAATAGTGTCACGATAATTGTTAAGTATTATTGCTGTTGTAATTACATATGCTTGACAATTAATGATATGATGTATATTATATTTCATTCATTTCATTCTACATATAATAATGGCTGAATCAAAAAAATTTAGACAATATAATATCGAATATTTGAAATATGGCTTTATTGAGTCGCCTGTGAATATTACATTACCAATGTGTCTGATTTGTCAGAAAACTTTTTCAAATGAAGCTATGAAACCTTCTAGACTACAAGAACATTTGACTAAAGTTCATGGTGATAAAATAGATAAAAATTTACTAAAGTTATTTTCGTACTTTAAAAGAAAAATTCAGATAACAACCGACAGTGGCAAAACTCTTTTCAAGCACAACCTCTCAAGACGGCGATGGCTTGCTTGCTTCGTATAATATTTCATTAATGATGGCCAAGTCGGGAAAACTTCATACTATTGGTGAAGAACTTATAATACCGGCCATAAGTGGAGTAATACGTTTACCCACAAATTTGGTCTGCCATTGAAAAATTTCTGATTGCATTTCCATCATCATACTTAGTGGAACGTAGATTCAGCGCTGCAACTAATTTATTAATAAAATTGATAGCAAATGATTGTATTTTTATTTTGAATATAGTTTTATAATTTCAAACTTTGATGTTTATTTTACAACCTTCTTTTGAAAGAGTAAAAGATTAATTTTGATAACGTCCATTATTTTAATAAATAAATCAGCAAAACCTTTTCGTCAGCAGTGATGCACCAATTGCAATTGCATTTCATTACAAATATACCCGTAATATATCTGAAAAATTAGATGGTGCAATTTTTTCTGAATGTTTTATGATTTATTAAAATAGCGTTCTCTATCAAAATTGGTTTCTTATTCGTCAATTTATCTTTTACAGTTACAATAATTTTTTGCTATTGCTATTGAAATAAAAAAAAAATAAGGTGGCGCTGAGTAATATTTTTTCTGGAAAGGAGGCGGTAGGCAAAATAAGTTTGGGAATCACTAGTATAAAACCTAACCCAAATAAAATAAATTCAATTTTAGAATATCCAATTCCAAAAACAGTGAAGCAAATAAAATGATCTTTAGGTTTATTATGTTATTATAGAAAATTTATAGACAACTTTGCCGAATTAACTAAACTCTTAACAAAATGTTTAAAGAAAGACGCGAAGATAACTTTAGATCCCGAATATGTTCAATGTTCAATGGCTGCGGTTCGCCGGGCAGAACCATGAAAGGGTTTTGAAAAAAGTATTCGCAATAAATTTAAATAATGAGATTAAATATTAATTGAAATATTATAATTTGTTACTTTTTTAGTTTATTTTTGTGCAATATATTTTATGTTGTTTAAAATATTTCTTGCTTTTTTAGTATAAAAATATTTGTTGCTATTTTATTAGTTATAAAATACTTGTTACTGTTTCGTTTTGCTATTTTGTTATAAAATACTTGTTACTGTTTCGTTTAGCTCAAAATAGTTTATGCTATGTTGTTTGTTTTGTTGCTATTTTGTTATAGAATAATTGTTACTGTTTTGTTTAGTTCAAAATACTTGTTGCTATTGTGTTTATTGTCAAATATTAATTTTAAATAATAAATACAATGAAATATGAGTAAATATTTTTTTAGAGCAAATTCGCTTATTTACGCATAAAATAAAAGCATTGGAAACAGTGCAGGTTCATATCGCATAGATACATTGCCGTAAGTTACAGCAATTTCACAATATTATATAACACGTTACTTAACAGGGTAGGGGAAATAGTAATCTTCAGGTAACAAAATTTGTTAGGAAAGGTGAGGTTGTGGTTATATAACTACTAAAATGCAAAACTTGCAATCTGTGTTTTGCACATGTGTGGATTATTTTAATATATCAAATATTTGTAAACATATTCACGCACGTGCAAGACTGTTTCAGAAAACAAATGAATTGAAGAAAATACTGATAAAACTCAAAAGAACTCATATCCACCATTGAACTTAAAAAAAACTCATGCAGAGTACAAGAAAATATGTTCAGATCCACATATTATAAATTCTGCCAACTAAGGTATGATTGCAAGAAATTGAGCAAGCAGTGTTATGAAAACTACATTACTAAAATGGAAAATAAAATTAAATCTGACAGTACTAAATTTTGGACATTTCTGGAAGAAAGAAAAAAAAAATACACCCTGACACTCTAACTTGAAATGATTTAGTGGCTCATGAAGGAGAAAATATTGCGAACCTATTTGCATCTTTTTTCAAAAGTACTTATTCATCTAGCATTAATAAAACTACATCTAACGAATTGAGAAGGGGAAGAATATATATCGACGCGACCTCTCAAAAGTAGATGTGAGTTTTGATGAAGTATATAATTTACTGTTAAAATTAAATGTGAGAAAAGAAGCCGGTCCAGGTGGATTACCTAACACACTTCTCAAGAATTGCGCCGCCAGCCCCTGTGAACCACTCACACACATCTTCGCTAAATCCTTACAACACGGTAGTTTCCCATCAGCTGGTAAATCAGCTTATGTAACACCAATCCATAAATATGGATCTAAAAACAACAGCCGATAACTATCGTCCCATTTGTATCCAATCTGCCATTTCTAAGTTGTTCGAAAAATTAGTGCTACCAAAATTGTCGTGGTCTTTTAAAATATCATAACCACAAGACACCACGGCTTTTGTTGTGGCAGATCTACAACAACAAATCTACTATATATGCAGAACAAATATTAGGCGCAATGAACAACGGCCTGGAAGCTGGATGTCCATACAATCTACACCCGACTTCAGTAAAGCGTTTGATCTTGTCGATCACAATATTTTGTTAAGGAAGCTACAGCGGTATGGAGTCAGGGGCAAAATATTAGACTGGTTTAGATCTTACTTACATGCAGGCATCAACAGGTGAGACTAGATGGCCATTTATCTGTAAAATACGAAGCGATATCTGGTGTACGGCAAGAATCACACTTGGGACCAATATTATTAATAAAATTTTTATTGATGACATAGGCACTGACTTCAATTCTGATTACCTTTTATACGGAGATGACCTCAAAATCTATAAAACTATAAATTGTGATGATGATAGATTATCGTTACAACAAGACATTGCGCAATTAAATAACTGGTGTATAAGTAAGAAACTTAAGTTAAATGCTAAAAAATGCGCAGTAATGATACTATCTCGATCCCACAATTCAATACAACAAGATAACTATTTAGAAAACCAAAAAATGAATTCAGTGACTTCTATAAAAGACCTTGGAGTTATTTTTGACACAAAATTGAACTTCTCAGAGCATATTAAAAAAAATTCCCTTCAAGTCCTAAGAACACTTAACTTCATCATCAGGATTGGTCAAGATTTCCACAGTATAGACACATTATTCATTCTGTACTCCACACCCGTCAGGCCTATTCTAGAATATAACTCCATAGTTTGAACACCTCACACTGAATTATCGAGAGCAAACTTAATAGAGTGCAGAGGAAATTTGAAAAATACCTTAAGCATTTTGCGCAATCAAAAAGAATTAGTGCACATGAAAACAAATTTTTTTTACTGAAATGCAAGGACAATAACCTAAGCAAACGACAGCAAATTACTGATCTTATTTTTTTTTATAAGACAGTAAATGGCTCAATTGATTCCCCTGAGATTCTAGAAAAAATTAATGGCTCGTGCTGAAAACTTTGGCGCATAAATGAATACGACGATCCAGGTTCGTCAATAGATTGTAGGACCCAACATAAATATAACTAGCTGTAAATTTAAAATGTTGTAGGTGGCTAAATGCTCAGAGTAAGCGAGGCCAAATAAAAATTAAAAAAAAACTCTTTGGGAGCGGCTGTCCACCTGAGTGGACAACGTACTCTGTTAGGCTAACTGTGAGGTACAGAATATTTTATAAACAACAAGAGGCAACAAGTGGCATGATGTTACCAAGCAAGAATTTTTAGCTTTTATCGCAGTCATTCTAAAATATAGGTTGATACCAGCCAAATCTCAAAGAATATTGGTCTACTGATTCCACTAGTAAATTCATTTTTTTTCAAAATCATTCATTAGAGACAGTTTTTTTTAATCTTTCGGATGCTTCATTTGAATGAAGATACGCAAAGAGATAACAAAATCGAAACTCGTATCCAAAAAGTCAGCAATTATTTAGTATATATAAAATTCTAATTTAGTGTAATACTTCATACCATATTGTTGTGCGTCA
>NW_020536999.1:79024151-79065039 GCF_003426905.1 Ctenocephalides felis
TAATTTTGGCACTATATTTACTGAAGGCAATATTGAAAATCATTGGAGAGTACTTCAACGAAATTATAAAAAATATGTTGACAGTCAAGCTACTGGTACGAATAATGATTTAAATATATAAAATAATTTTATACATATTAACAATTATGTCTAATAGCGCAAGGAAATGTCAATTTTCAGTATGAAGGAGAGTTTGATGAAATATATGGCAATAGCCACAATATGAATCCAATCTGCATACTGGAAACAAGTGATGTACATGAAATGGAAAACAATGCAGAAGCGCGGGATGATAGTGCATATGAATTTCGAGAACATATTGCAACTTCAAGAAGAAGGCAGCGCCGTAGAAGGCAAACAATATTAGAGAGAATAAGAGAAGACAGATTGAAGTTTCAATTATACAAATTGAAGAAGCAAAATTGGAAATTCTAAAACGAAAGTATGGAATGCTTTAATATAAAATAATATTCATACATTTTCATTAAATATAATAAATAAATCATTATACAATATAAATGCCTGATTTTAATTTATTAATTCATTTGTATTAATGAAATATTTCTATTAATTTTTTTAAACCAATAATAATTTCAGAGATTGTAGCCGAAACTATTTTATAATGATATTCGAGTGTCGGAGGCTCAAGAAGGGCAGGTACATTAGGAATAAAGAGAAGGACAGAAGACAGGTTTTTAAAGTTAGTTAGGCTTATTAAATTATTTAGTTAGGTTTTTATTGTATTATTTTGTTAGATTAGGTTTATTGTATACTTGTAATTGTAAGTTAAATGTTCAATTATATTAATTATATTATATAGCATATGTCGGTGAAATGCTTAGTTTTTTTATCTTTCGTGAAAATAAATATTTTAACCTTAATTTCATTTTTAATTCATTGAATATTCATAATTTTAGGTTATTTATTTCATTGAGAAAAAAATAAATACGATTTCCATGTTTCAAACCCATATGCCAAACTTTGACCTGGATCGGACGATCCTCAACAGATTTGCCAAATTTTAACATATAATCAATCTTTTTTCTATGTATGTGCTGTGAAAGATGTTTAATTCAATTAAAAAATCTTGTGCTTTACCTTTGCTAACAGTAAACGAGAAGATAAACTCTTGAATTAACAAGTAAGATTTAAAAAGAAGTTGCAGAGCATTTGCTAAGAAATACGACAAACTGTGTGCCCAAATGTTCAATAAAAAATTGAAAATAAAACCTTTTCATTGAAATTCCGAAGCCTTATGGGGTTCAATAATTTGATATATGTAATTTGTCTACAAACATTTATGAAATTTCTTATAAAACATCTGAGCCAAAAGCGAAAGTACAGTAAAAAAATTCTAATAGAGTTTGCATGATACAGATCATTACATAAAAAGCATACTAGGATTAAATTTGAATCTAAAATTAGAAAAAACAAAACACTAAAAATATATATCGAATCAGAAAACATCAGCCAAGTATTTTCGTTTGTAATACATATTACAAATTGTGCAGTATCTTGTATAGACAAAAATAAATCTTGTGCGACATCAAATACAGCAGTAAATAGCAAAAATATAAAAGTCAATTTATAAGATAATATACCTTTTTTACTTACTACCATTTAAGCGAAAACATGTACTAATATATTTATGTAAATAAATTTGTATATTTATTTGCATGTATTGTTGTTTGTATTTGTGCGATTGTAGTTTTCCAATTAAAAACATTGGTCAAAAATAAAGAGAATACTATTACATCTTACGCGTTTCATAATGTATTGTCTATTGAATATTTAAAATTAGTTAAATGTAGTATCCTGCATTAGTATATAGTAATTAATTATTTTCCAAGAAGTCTTCAATGTTTGCAGCCATCAATTAAAATCGATTTCAAATATCACGGAGTGGGTACGAATCTATTTTATTGAATCATACTTTTTCTTTATATAGAATCCATGATGCATGATGACATGTCTCAATTTCCTTCATACATAAATTTAACAAATTATTATGTAGAAATAATTTTTTGAAGCTTGGAAAAGAACCTGAACTTGATCAGGTAAGGTCAGATAAGTCTAAAGATTGTCATAATCACAATTAAATTGAACAAATCAATTTCCACCTTGAATAATTTCTGTAAGTACTGAAATATCTTCGTTCTTCAATAAATTATACCATTTGATCTATAGTTCACGAATCCTCCTGATGAAAGATCAAATATCTTTGAGGTATTACTATTTATTGTCAAATACCTCAAAACCATTGGATTTGTGAGAATTTTTCCTTCGATGAAACTAAGACTGCCATTTTATTAAACACATTGTGTTGATTTACAAAGATCTCTAATCTCTAATGTTGATAGAAGCTGACTTTCTATTTGCTTCAAAACTATTTTCACAATCACGCTTGATAAAATTTCATACAGAAAGGATGTTTCAAATAGTCTGGCACAGAGATCATTCATAAATCAAATTTCTCTTTACATAGCCGCACAGGAAAACTGACTTTTGAACCAATTCAACAAAATTTTAATGATCTTCAGCAGTAGCAGTAGCAGTATATTTTATCAAAAATGTACAGAAAATGCAGTATGCATGTATTTGCCTGATCCATTAATTCCTTCCATTTTAGTCCCATGTTATTACATGCAGATGTATGCATCATTTGCTTTCAACCTTATTGATACCATCTTTCATATTGAAATAATAGATTATTTAATCTATTATATAATAAATATTTAATATGTTTCACTTCTTAACTGTTTTCATGTGGTTGCAATCGCAATTTCACAAGAACCACAACTTGCTATTATTATATCATCAATCGATATTAGTAATAAACATCAACTTTTAGTAATTGCTGATTCATTAAGTTAATTATATATATAAATTGATTTTATAACTGCCGTGGTATAATCAATAACAGTGCTTTTTCTTTAATTTAATAGTCCATTACCTTTTCTTAAAAAACGTAATAATTTTCCATTATATTTATAGCGCGACTATCGCCATAATCTATTATTTATTTTCTGCTAATATTTCCAATTTAGCATACAACAATTAAAATTTCGGCACAATTGCTATACACATTTTAACAAATTTTACATATACAAAGACCACACATACTGATTTCGAAAAAATCTAAATTCAAGAAAACTACCGACACTTTACCATTACAATACATAATTTATGGCAAACTGTACTTGAACTGATTTACCAACGCACACATTTTATGGATTTATTTTTTCTCAACAAGAAACTCATGAACAAATAAAATTATATATGTTCACATAATGGCACATGTGATATGCTTTTTGTTGTATATGCCATGCAAACTCTACCAAATGAAAATATAATATACAATATTATTTAAATTTGATATATTTTACAAGACAGCTAATATCTTTCAGGTTATGTTTTTATCTTATATTTTCGGGCACATGATTTGTCACCTCCTCAGAAATTGAATCTTTCCTAAACACTAATTGTAACTCGCAACAAAATTCGGGCATTATAGATTAAAAAAAATGTACGCAGTGCAGTTTTCGAAAATAAATATTTATATTTTGCTAATAATACCAGAGCCACTCCATACCGATTATACAAAATACGTAACATCGTAGTAGCAATTGTGCATACTTTTAAAAGTTCAGTTAGACTTGGACCAAAAATTGTTATCAATGAGAGTATGGTTCCGTGAAGACGACGTCTAGGTTTCCGTCAATATATACCAGGCAAGCGACACAAGTTTGGCATAAAATTGAACAAATTATGTTTACTGGAAGGCTACACATAATATGTCGAAATTTATGCCGGTAAAAACAGTACAGTAATCAAAATATGTCATTCTCAAGATGTGGTAATGAAATTACGTAATGGTTTGTTATTTGAGGGGCGCACACTATTTATTGATAGTTTTTACACTAGTGTCGCTTTAGGTCAACATCTATTGGATAATACAACATTTATGTGTGGTACAGTAAAAATTACCAGAAAAAACTTGCCACGCTAGGCTAAACACAAACAAAAACGTGGTGAATCGATAAGCTTGGAAAATCGCAGCAAAATAAAAAAAATTAAATGAACAGATAAAATACCAGTATGCATGCTGACAACTTCGAACGATCATAAATGTGAATTTATACAAGCAACAAATGGTAAAATAAAGCCCGACGCTGTAAAAGTATCAATTCGGAATGTTTATAAGTAAAATTATGGTTAGAGAAATGTATAAACATGAAGTTTCGGATAATATGTTTTACTTATAATTTAATAAAGATTTTGAAAAAATCTTTAACGAAGAAAATATCACATATTTTGTATAATATGAATTACTCCATAAAAAATTTAAACAAAATGTGTTTTATGCATATTTTCTTTAAATAAACTAACACCAAGTTATATCACATTGACATAAAAGAATATTCATTTATATAAATTTTAATGTCTAAAATGTAGTAGTGAATATCGGCCCATAAAATTTTACTACCAGCGAGAGTTGCTGGAAAACTGTATTAAATAAAAGGGATGAACAGCTCTTCACATTGCTGTCTAGAATTCTATATGTAAAATTGTATATTTCCCACGATAGGATTTCTGTATGCGGGGTCTTCATCACTTCCATTACTACTTCTAATAGATTTACTCTACTTCTCAGCTAAGGAATTCTCGACTTCATTATTAAGATAACGCAGAAAGTTCTTCTTGGCTTCAATAGCAATTGCACGCTGCCTACTTGCACTTATGTTAAGAAAATGCTTACCTCCTTCGCGTTTGTTTCGGATAGGTGCCATTTTAACGCTTTTAAACAAAAATTAAACGTAATGCCTCGAATAAACTGTTTGATGTTCTTGGCTTGAGATCTAATTCCAAAAGAAAGAGTTAAAATTGCTTTTTAATTAATCAACGCCATATTTATTATTTGGTATTGCCGGTGTGTTTTTGCATTTGACAATCACAGTATGATGGCGGGACTTTTGAAAGCAAGTAAACGAAAGTTCGATTTTCTTCTAGAAATTGTTGCTAATTCTAGTTTTGGTTTATTTGAAAATAAAATATATATATTACAAAATATATTTTATTATGTGTTATTGCAAAATTCAAACAAAGGATAAATTTATAACATTATAATAAAATGTATGAAGTGAAGTTTGCGATATATACCGGAAAGTTGTTGGATGGCGTTAAGTTTTAAAGACTTGTTAGTAAACAAAAAGTGGGGCTAAACATGGAGTGTCGTGTAATAATAATAAATGTGCTTTTTTGTGAAGTTCATTTTGTGTTTGTTGTCACGAAGGTGTAAGGGTTGTTATTTGCTATATTGTAAGTTATTCGTCAACCTCGAAGAAAATGGCTCCTCCGTAAGTAAATCATTTATTTATTGATATATTGAAGTACTTCATGTTCACTGGGCATTGCTTTTTGTAGCATTATGAAACCATATGCCGTGGTGCACATGGGTAAACATCCTTCGGAGATACCGACTAATTGGTTGATAATCGAGGGTAATGATACCGATTGTATCAAGAAAGCGTGGTGGCCACCTAGGCGCATAAAAATGTTTCCTTGCTCATGAAGCGAAGGGCTGCCGTACATCCGGATTGGAAATACAGAGCGGTGAAATTCCATGGTTTTTATGGTAATGATAAAGTTTTGAATATGCTCCGAAGTGTTTAGTGGTAATGTTACAAATATTTGTTTCATATACATATCAATCAGCGAAGAGACATGCGAAGGACCTGGATTATACGTCAAATGAAGAAATTGAGAGGAAATTGGGTAGAGGACAGAGAAAGAGAAAGGTGGTTGCTTGTTCTTCGGATATCAATGATTTCGATTATGAAGGTATTACACTAACAATGAAATTTAACTAACATTGTCAATTCAATAAATTAATTATTATCTATTTGTAGATGATTGTGCCAGTGATGGTTTCAATATAAAATTTGTTAAACAAAATTCCGGAGTCGGTGTGCCAGGTAAAGTAAACATTAAATTTTCAAATGCAATCAAAATATAAATTTCTAATTATTTACTGCTTCAAACAGCTTTCTGCATGGAGGAAGGTTCAGGATCTGCGGGGCAAGAGGATTTGGTGTGTGCCGAGGAGGAGGATTTGGCGTATGCAGAGGGGGAGGATTTGGCGTATGCTGAGGAGGAGTATTTAATGTATGTGGAGGAGGAGGCTTTAGGCTCTGCGGGACAGGAGGCTTTGGGGTTGACAGGGCAGGAGGCAGATATCACTATGGCTGTTGCATCTGGAGGCGAGGAGGAAGACCTCCATCAGAAGAGGGAGCATCAGTGGAGCCGGTTGGAAACACAAATTTCCCAGCTAGGAATGGTGGTTAGTTTAATATTGCACATTTGATAAAATATATATTTATAAATATTATTAATAAACTGAAATATTAATACAAATGATGAGGATAGACAAGGGCATGACCCTGATGAATAGCAATTTAGCTTGTGTCTTAAAAAGCATGAAACAAGACAAGAACATCATATCTTTTGATCTGACAAAAGATAATGAACTTAATCTTTTGCCAGTCAAAAGTATCGGAGAATTAAAGTCGCTATAGGAGCGGCTTCAAACCGATTTTAAATTATGCACAGAATTTGTAAGTGTTATACTTACTATAAATGCCTACTTCTTATGTCCATATTATTGCTTATATTAATTTAATGTTAATGATTATTTCAGAAATACCCTTATATTGGGACTTGGGGGAGACCCTGCTAAACGCATAATTAGTTTTTGTAGGAAAACTTTTACCAATGAAGTTGGCATGAAGTGTTCATGGTTTGGCTATAAAAATAATGTGTCACGTCATGAAACAAGAATAATTATATTATTTAGAGGTAAGTAATTACCTTTTTCTATATATATATCATCATAATTATTATAATAACTTATATTTGAAACTGATGTTCTATTTGAGATCTACCCCGAAGTATCAGAGGAAGTTTTGAAACATTGTGTATCTACTTAGTTAAGATAGGCCCGCCAAAGATATGAGAGGTCTTTACTACCGCGAAGAAAAAATATTTTATTAGATGTATAAAACTATATATATATATATATATATATATATATATATATATATATATATATATATATATATATATATACAAAATTATTAATCTACTCGTTATATTCTTGCATTACAGATTTTATTATTTTTTAGATGTAACATTATCAGGTGTATGTTTTGATCATTATTCGTCACATGTTTCATAAATTTATCAAATTCTATATTACTCCATGTACTAAATTGTTCAATATTACTCGATGTAAATCTTAGATATTACTATTAATAATTAAGTTCTTTGTAAATTTATAACTAAATTCATCAATTGATATGGAAACTTTGTAAACAAAACAGAATTAAATAAAATAAAATTAAATTTGTAACAATATTACATAAATATTTATTTTCTGAAAAAATGGACTATTAGCCAATTAAATATTCTAAAGAATTAATTTATGCATGCACGGCTCCAGAAAATAATATTGGATTAATGTACACAATTATGTTGTTTTCATGTTTCATCAACATCAGTTCAAGATGCGATTAAACGCATTACAAAAATCGCAAATGTAGCGACAAAAATCGCAAATGTAACATCACTTGGCGCTCGTTTAACGTTCTATGCAACAAACACGACTTTGGCGTGGCGATATCTCACATCGCAGGCGCGATGTTGTATCCATATTGTTTAGATGTAATTTTGTTTATGGACCAAGAGTCAGTGAACCTTTTGAATAACGGTGTTCCTGTAAGGCTAAAAAAATTTGTACAGGTGATTCTTAACGTGCTAAGTACGGAAACGACGGTCTGGCAGGTTTTAGCCCTGCACATCATGGTCGTCCAGGCGTTTGAAAGTGTAAAAAATACCCGAAAATTAAACTTGTTCCTGTAAGATTCAAATTTTTATACGATGTAATTCACTCATTGAGAAGAAGTTCGAAAATCAATCTGCCAAACTATTTCGACCTGCACAAGTACCTGCCAGACGGAAAGTGAGAAAAAATGCCCCAAAATAAAATTTGTCCTGTAAAGCTGAAATTCACATATGTGTTTATCTAAGCAATTCTAAAAAGGTCTGTGCAATTGCCAGACCATTCTGGCTAGCATAAGCCCTTGCCAGACGAGGGCAAAAATGCTACGGCGGGAGGCGAGTAATAGGCGTTGCGTGAAAACTTATAGCATATATTCAAACTATATTATGAAAAATTATTATTATGGTCAAAATAAATTTAATTAGTCACAATAAAATATGTATTTTCATGAATTAATTATCATTATCAGATATATCGCTAATTAATACTTCAATTCAGGCTTCTATTGAGTATCTATAGAATTATCTGAAAATAGGTGAAAGTTGGAAAGAAACATTTATTTCTGAATGTTCAACGGAGGGTAAGAGATTTTAAGAAAAAAATTCAGGTAAAAATTATGAATTTCTTCTTCAGAAAAAAAGAAGAAACCTATTAAAGCTAAACTCCACTTGTATAAAAATTTATAAAATTTATTTATTATAAGATATTACTGATATAATATAATGATATTACTGATATAATAAATATGACAAGTCCATTTATTTATTATATATTCATTTATTTATTATAAGATATTCACGAAATTCGTGTCCAACGTGATTTGGTTGGTCGCCTGTTAGCGCGATAAATCCAATATAATATTGATCTTGAAAAAAACATTATCATATCTCATTACAATTGTTAGCTTCCCGAAGAAGTTTGTTTTCATCAAAAAATCCCATTCGTTAATTTTATGTTTTCTCGACGTTTCAAGCCACTCTGAATCAAATGATCCAAATTTGAAAAAAGTATGTATGTGTGAACAGATTTTTTTCCGTAAGTAAATCAACGTTTTCTAAAAAACGACTGGACCGATTGAAAAATTCATCAAAATTTGCAGAAATTAATATCGCTTTTTTGGCATTTGTCAAAATTAGACCTTTTATCGACGTTTGCCGGAACCGATTTGATCAAAAGCCATTTGATGTACCTCGATGAGGACTATCGTTTGTCAGTTTTGTGCTACGATATCTGCCGTTTCTTTGTAATTTGGAAAAATGTGTTAAACTTTTCATCCACATTTAAGCTCATACTACCGAATCGATTTTAAAAAATCAAAAACTGTTCGAAAGATATTAGTTGGGAATGATATTGATTAGTTTTAGGTGAAAATCTATCGAGCCGTTTTCTTGTAATTAACTGTTGAAAACAAAATTTAAGCCGATTTTTATGGAACTTTTTTGGGGATATATATATCATGGTCTTATAGAACTTAGTGAAATATTACCGCATTACGACAAGTAGTTTAATTTTAAAAATTCATCAAAGATTGAGAAAATGAGTAGTTATTTTCACATTTGTTAAAATTAAAATTAGACGATTTACTTGGTATAACGATAGAGTACTTGGTCTTAATGAACATACTGAACCATTAAAGTCCTACGAAAACTGGTTCAATTATAAAAATTATTGATTTGTGAAAATTTGCTTTTAGAAAATACTTCGAGTTAACGTGTTCGTTCGTTTTCAATTATATGTAATACTTTTAATCACTCATAAATTAATTTATTTTTTATTGATTAAGTCGGGAAGTTCATGTAACTTGCCTCAAGGCAAAATACGAATACGCAGATGGAACTATCTATAAAACCGCGAAATCAGCAATGATTGAAGTCTTACAAGCAAATATAACTGATAACGAAACAATTTGGTATGATGCTGTTGTTTTCGATGGATTTTATTTACTGCACTCAATGAAAAATATACCAAAAACATTTGGTAATATTTCGAAAAAATAATGTCTATTTTAACGGCAGCACATGCTGCACGAGTAGATATAGTTTTCAAATAGACATTTAAAAGTACCAACAATTCTTGAACCTCAAAATACTGGCTGGATATTGATTGAAAAAATATTTGATTTCAATTAGTTTGTGGCAGATACCGTTCCTTCTTCAATTTTTGAAATAATATCACAACATCCTTCTCGTATTGCTGAGGAGGATGCAAACGGAGCTGATCAACACATTGGCAGTAATGTTAAAAATTTTAAATTTGTAATATTTTATATTTATTATATTATTAATATATTTAAATTTGTTTTTTTTATAGACGATAAGTCAGCAATGCCGAACCTTATGACGATGAAGTATTAATTAGCGATATATCTGATAATGATGATTAATTCATGATAATATATATTTTATTGTGACTAATTAAATTTATTTTGACCATAATTTGTAATTTCTCATAATATAGTTTGAATATGTGCTATAAGTTTTCACGCAACGCCTATTACTCGCCTCCCGCCATAGCATTTTTGCCCTCGTCTGGCAAGGGCTTATGCTAGCCAGAATGGTCTGGCACAGACCTTTTTAGAATTGCTTAGATAAACACATATGTGAATTTCAGCTTTACAGGACAAAGTTTATTTTGGGGCATTTTTTGCTCACTTTCCGGCTCGTCTGGCAGGTACTTGTGCAGGTCGAAATGGTCTGGCAGATTGATTTTCGAACTTCTCAATGAGTGAATTACATCGTATAAAATTTGAACCTTACGGGAACAAGTTTAATTTTCGGGCATTTTTTACACTTTCAAACGCCTGGACGACCATGATGTGCAGGGCTAAAACCTGCCAGACCGTCGTTTCCGTACTTAGCACGTTAAGAATCACCTGTACAAAATTTTTTAGCCTTACAGGAACACCGTTATTCAAAAGGTTCACTGGCTCTCAGTCTATTACTAGGTATGAATGATCTCATTGTATGCATAAATAAAATGACGCCTGAAAAACCTAATTTCACATTTCCAACACATGCATCGGATATAGGAATATATGTTGAACACAATTTTCAGGAGAAGTGCAGATACAAACCACAACAAAAAGCCATAGCTTTCTTACATTGAACAATATAACAAACAATATAATAATTTGTTAATGATTAATTTTTGTTTATATGAATCAGTAGTATATTTAGTTACATATGATTTAGAAATTTTTTCCTTGTGGTTATTCCACGAAGAAGGTCAAGATTTTACATATTTTCCTAAGCCATTCGATTACAAGAAAATGCGTAAATGGCTCGAGAATTTAAAAAGTCCATCAAAAAATTGGAAACACTATCCAGTTATCATGGTGGGTTATGCAAATAAATAGTTACCTATTTTTTTAAATATTTGTTTTTAATATGACTTCGATGTACAGTAATTTTAAATATGTTTTCAAAAGATAATTTAAAACAAGGACGCCACCGAGTACGTAAATATTGTTCGACACTGAAAGTAGAGTGGACCGAAGATGAAAAGTGTTTCCAACAAGAAGTTGAAATATTTGATGAGAGCAATATTTAAAAAGCTTTTCAAAACATACCAACAATGAACAAAAGAGGTAACTATAATCGAGTATTATTATTTAATAATTTTGTAACTATATGATTCCATCTAAATTACAGAGATAAATACTATTACGAATATTACAAGTTGATCGGACGGTTTCATCGAAATGAGGAAACAGGTAAATAAGAAATATTGCCTAACAATTCTCTTCGCATTAAATTCATTTGTTTGTAGATAAAATAGAAAAATACATAGATGAGAAAATGGACCAATTCTACAAATAGCTTGAGAATAAATTAGAATAATGGTGTAAATATATAGTAAATCAAACAAATAAAAATGACGATGAGAATAGAGCTCGATGAACCACCTTTTTGAACAAAAGAATGCCATTGAAAAAGTATGAGGAATTCTTAGCTTTTGATGAGTTTGCGATTTTCCTGGGGCGTCGAAAGTGTTCCTATTGAGGTTAGCGTTCGTGAGTTTTGGTGTTATTTATAGTTGTGATTTGTTGAGTTTTAATATAAACGCTATGGATCTCTTGGGGTAAGTTAATAATATATTTCGTGATTCAACGATATTGTAATATTAAACTGATATGCTTTCATTGCTTCATTTGTAGAACGAAACAATTTGCTGTTATTTTTGGCAAATCTGGTCTCACTGAAATAACAAGCAATTGGTTAATTTTAGGTGACTATGGTTCATGGACAAAGTGCTGGTGGCCAACAGCATGCAAAAATCCAACAGGATTAATTATAAGGCGCGTAGAGCCAGATTACTCCACTTGGATGAAAACTGCGTGGGAGGGGTCTCAGAAAGAAGACGAGTGACTCGGTGCTTGCCCTCGAAGCAAGAATTGAGGCTATGAAAAGTAATGATTGTATTACATTATACTTATTTATTTTGTCCATCTTGCAAATTAAATGTTTATTGCAGCACCGAAAGGAAGAGCAGAAAAGAGACTTAGAGAACAAAATGAAGAGATAGAGCCAATGACAAAATGAAATGTAATAATAATGATTTTAGCCGTTTTTAACTATAAATAATTTTTAAATTTGATGGTAATTGTTTTTTATTATAGCTCCTATAAGCAATAGGAAGAAGGAGGCGTTTCTAAATATAGAAATACCTGAGGAAGATGTTGGTTCTGCCGAAGGTAATTTAATACTTAAGCTTAGATATATATTAAGTATGTTGATTGTAATAACAATTTTATTACAGAAAGAAGCTCTCTTCCGGAATTATCTTTGAGAGGTGGAGTAGACACCAGAATAATAGCTGGAGAGATTGGGCCAATCAAAAATAATGATAATGATTTTAGATTCTATTAAGTATAAATATTTTTCAAATTTAATAGTAATAATTTTTATCATAGCTTGTTTGAAGTTTTTGTGGGAGCAGAACATGTTCAGGAGCGTGCTCCCAAAAAATTTAGTACTTAAGTTTATTCTCATGTTAGTAAATTAAATATGTTGATTGTAATTATAACAATTTTATTACAGAAATAATTTTTAAAATTTTTTTTTAATTTATGGTGGATGCCTTTTCCACTCTTCAAGATAAGTTATCATAATTTTCAATACAATATACATATTCTCATTTTTATTTCTTTTTAGCCTCTGTTGATCATAACTTAAAAAGGTTGATCATTATAGATCATTATAAATCAGCGATCTAGGCAAGACTTCGACACAGACATCTTCCCTCAAAAAGAAAACAAATATATTTGATAAAAATTTTCCTTTGAGGACTGTCGAAGATGTGAAAGCCTTGGAAGAAAACCTAGGTGGAGAAAAATCAGAAAAGTTTGAAATTGATCTGGTACAAAATATATGAAATTATTTAATAAAATCCAATTACATTTAATCAAAGCATGTTTTTAATTTGCAGAAATTTTTATTTTTTATTATTTGAAATTATCATGGCTAGGTTGCAAGCAGAACTTGCCTATGTACAACATCAAAATGATCGACATAATCAAAGGTAATAAATGCAGTATAACAGCTTATATATTGTATGTATATTGAAATGTAGTGTATTTATGATTTAATTGTTTAAAAATGTATTTGTGACAAAATACTGCTTGGCGAAAAGTGAATTTGATAAAATAACCAGTGAGTGGCTGCGGTTCGCCAGGCAGAGGCACGAGAGAGCTTTGAAAAAACTAAACTCAATGAATTTAAATCAAAAATAAAAATTACTTGGAATATAATTTGTAACATTTTTATTTTATATTTTTATTTTATTTTTGTGAAATAAATTTTGTTGCTTAAAATATTTGTTGCTATATTTATTATAAAATAAGTCACTGTTGAGTTTAGTACAAAATATTTGTTACTGTTCTGTTTAGTACAAAATATTTGTTGCTATTTGTTTGTTATAAAATCCTTATAAGTATTAGAATAATATGATATATTATACAAAAAGCAACAAATATTTTGAACTAAACAAAATATGTAGTAAGTATTTTATAACAAATAGCAGCAAATATTTTGATTCGATCGATGGGCGTTGAAGAGTGAACATTAATATATAAAATAATAAAAACATGTGGTTTCCCGTCTTTGACAGATGACAGTGCCTTCAGCCCAGCCATATTTTAAATAAATTAAATCTCATGTAACTTATGCATGATTAATTCTATATATGGTTTCCCGCATTAGCAGAAGACAGTGCTTCCAGCCTAGCCATATGTTTAATAAATAAAACTAATTTGTGTGATCAGAGTGAAAGTGAAATAAAAGTGAAAAGTGAAGTGAATAAGTGTGATTATGCGATGATGATCAACTGAAATACTCAACCACAGGATTTTAGTATATTATCACAAAATGGAGCGCACTAAAAAGTACCAATTCGATAAGAGGAAGTACACTATAGAAGAATTTCGGCAAATGCTAAATTCTAACAATAGCATCACGACGACATAACCGGAGTGAAACTTTCAAACAGATTTAAACCACTATCAAGCACAGACACGGATACTGAACACGATGAGTTGATGCAACCTAAAATAAAATGTGTTAAATGTAAAAAAGACCACGAACCAGGAAAATGCAGCAAGCCAAAAGAAGAAAAACCACAATATGTAAACTGCGAGAATCCGCACCCTGCAAACTACAGAAAATGCCCCTTTCTAATTGAATTTAGAAACAAGATACGAAACAAACTTCCTAATCAAAACAAAACTACTGACGAACGTCCTCCGCCGAAACAAACCAAATCTTATAGCGAACTATTAAAAAAGAGACGACGAATAAAAACAATACTATTGAAGAACAATAAGAAAACTCATCGTCTACAAAAAACGACATTTTTAATACCATGAAACAAATTCAGGATTTACTTACAAAATTCGACTTAAGTAAAATAATTAGCAATATTCAAAAGTTTTTACCAAAATTTATGAACGCCAAAAATATTACTGACTTTATAATAATAGGTATAGAATTCTTCAACACTACATTTAAATAAATGGCTAAGATACACGCATGATGTTCTTACTCATAAAAACTGAGGACTAACAAAAGATTACTCCCAAACTTCTAAACTTCAGAAGTTTGAGAAATATGAACAAATCAAAAATATTAGAAATGGTTTTATGAACCAGGAATATATTAGTAAAATGAATAATAGAAGACAGTAATACCACGTATTACAAATGTAATACATATTGTCAAGGCATACTACAAATAAATAATAACCGTGATGTTGCAACAACATTCTATAAAAATCCCTGCCAACATCCCCGCTGTGACAATAAACCAATGTGGTGTAGATGTTAAAAATATATCACGAGATTGATATCACCTTATGATAATAAACCATCATTGTGGCGACATTCGTTTGAAATTGCAATCGTGACATGCCGATCAACTGTCTTCGTATGATTTTTTTTATTTATTTGAATAAAAATATAAATTTTATACATCTCAGGCAATCATGCTCGTTGTAAGGTGGTAACAGTGGCTTTTACAAATCTTGTATTTCTTATGCCTATGGTGGCAAGACTTCTAAGAAAAGCAAATCGTGCTTTTTAGGTTAATAATGGTGCGTCTAGTAAATAAGAATTATTTTTTGTTCATTTTCTGGTTATCATCGAAGCAGTGCAGAAGCAGTAACAAGAAGATAAAATGGCCCCGTAAGTATACATACAATTCATATATTGGGCATTGTTAATTTATTTACAGCATAATGAAAAGTTTTGCTGTTGTTCGGACGTCTAAGTACACAATGGAGGTTCCTTCCAAATGGTTGATAGTGGAAAATAATGATTCTGAAAATATAACTGAAGTGTGGTGGCCCCCTGCCCGTATGAAATATCGCATTTCGCCTTTAGCTGCGAAGCAAACGTCAGTGAACAAGTTGGAGTGGATTAGAAGAAAAATAACTTTTGTCGGGTTATATGGTGAGAAATTCGATATTTGTTCTATACACATATATGTCAGCAAGGAAGCACGCCGATGATTCGGAACATGCCTCGCAAGAGGAATTAGGCAAGGGGTACAGGAAAAGAAAGGCTGCAGTCATATCTGAATCAGAAAGCGACACCTCAGATGATGAAGGTAATAAATTACTACATTTTCAAAATATATTTTATATAATATTTTTTTATTATTATAATGTACAGATGCAGCTGTAGCAAGGCTTCCTGACCTCGTTGACTGGAAGCTATTGAGGTCCAATTCCGGCCTCAACGTAAGAGGTAAGTTTATAAAAAAAATCGTGATCATATAAAATATTTTATATTTTTAAACAAATTTGTTCTTAATGCAGCTACTATGGGCGGTTGTGTGGCTGAAGCTCCAATGCATGGAGTGGAAGCTATTCCAAGCAGAGGACAGGAAGCTGCTTGCAATTGCTTTTTTTTTTTAAAGAAGTACAGATGCTCAAAGAGCGTTTCTTGATTATTGAATGTGAGTAAAATGTGACTCATCATTTATGATGTTTTCCTAACATTCATTTCTGTTACAGCTGCAAAATGGCTAGCATGAATAAAATAATGCAGGATTAGGACAGACCAAGACAATCTGATTTGGTGGACTTATCAACAACAAACACTTTTGATCTCATTCTTCCTCTCTCTGGTGTAGAGGACCTACTTTCATTGGAGACGATATTAAAAGATAATAAAGAATTGTGTTCAGAATATGTAAGTTCTACTGCAAATTTATTAATGATTTCTGTGTGTGCATATGTATGTATGTACTCATGTTTTTATTCATGATTGTTTTAGAAAACATTTATCGCCAGGATTGGTGGGAAGACGGGCGAAGATCATTTGAGTGATGTCCTTAAAAGACTAATGAGAAATAATTTAGCGATGAGATGTTCCTGGTATGGGAATAAGGGAAATATTCCATTGCATGAAACACGTTTAATTACATTATTAAGAATGTGAGTATTCATATTTATATACTAGTTTGAATTTGATTAATTTCTAATATTATTGTTATTATTATATAGGTGTTCTGAGAGTTGTTTACCCTGAATTCACGGATAGTACATTTAAGAAAATGATATCAAATTGGTTGAGATATGCTCGCCAGAGGAATGATAGGGCGGCGAGCAAAGCGAAGCCACCAAATGAACAGAATGATTCATGATAGATAAACTGTATATAGTTTATTTTTTTAATAAATTTGTCATATGTATTAATAGTTTTAATATTCTAATTCTTGTGTATTCATTATGTATTAAGTTTTACTGCAATAATACACGCTCCCTTTTTCAGTAATATATATATATATATATATATATATATATATATATATATATATATATATAATTATGAAATCTGTGTTTTGAGATTAATACAAGTTAACTGTTAAACATAAATTTTAAATTGTTTATTATATGCATGTTATATGTAATATTTGTATAAACAAATAAAATAAATAAATAAATGATTAAGTAAACTCAATTACTTTAAAATCTACTTAACTATTAATCCAATACAAAATTTATGCATGCATTTTTACTAAAATAAAAGTTGGATAAATGTACACAATTAAGTGGTTTTGTTGTTCTGTCAACATCAGATATTGGTAAGATATCGTACGGTGGTTGCGAGTCAGATATCGCGATGCGATGTCTATCCTAGTGTAGAATCCATCTCAATAGCACATTCGTCACTTCGAAGCGGCGATGTCTCATGTCGCCGGCGCGACATCAGTGCGACTATTGCTCTGATGTCGCGTGCTTACTGGGAACTTACAGCACGATATGTTTACCTGACACTAAACTGAATCACGAAGGTCAAGGGAAAGAGGGGGATAATCACGCCACATAACTCTTTAGTTCTTTCTATTGAAAACCTAATACTTTTGTTCGATGAACTTAACTTCATATTTGTAAGCTGTCAATGAAAATTAATGAGATAATAGAGTATGAAAGATGAAAGATTTAAGATAAAAAGTGGTGCACTTTTGGTAGACTGGTATAATAAAGTATTCCACTAGAGTTTGCATGGCACAAACAACAACATAAAATATAAAATTAAATAGAAAATATTCTAATATTAGAACATCACAAACAAAAAGAGAATGTATATAGAACCAAAAAATATGGATCAAGTATTCTCGTTTCTAATATATATAATATAAACATAGGAACTTCATCTACTACAAAATATGCAGCATCTTGTATGGTGCATATCTAAAATAAATCTAATGCCGCGTAAAATATGTGCATGTAAAATATAGTTATAAATTAAAAAAAATTAAAGGCAAAATTATGAAACAAAATACTTTGTTTTACTTCTTATCAACAAAGCGATAATGTGAACCATCATAATATCGTATATAATAACTGTAATTATATAATTATAAAATTGATTCATAGAATTTTACATTCAATTTCCCATATCAAAACACTTAAATTTGTATATTAATTTGTATGTATTGTTGATCAGTATTTGAGTGCTTGTTGTTTTCCAATTAGAAATATTAGTCAAAAACAAAGAAAATATTACATATACGCGTTTCATGATGTGTCTTTTGAATATTTAAAATTAGTAAAATATATTTATACTATTTTTTTATATATATATTTCACTGCATAAGTAAATAGTAATTAATCATTCTGCAAAAATTTCTCAATATTTGCAACTCTCAATACAAATTGTTAATATCGATTTCAAATCTCGTCGGGTGAGTACGAATCGATTTTACTCAATCTTTTTATATTAATATAATATCCATGCTGCATCACATGTCTCATTATACATCATATATTGATTTCACAAATATGGTGATATATTTAAACAAATGAATAATTTGCCGAAGATTGGAAATAACTTGTACCAGAGATCAGGTAAGTCAGATAAATTCCAGAAGATTTTGCCATTACAAATTGAACAAATCAATCATCACAAACATTAAAACATCTTCGTTTGTCCATAAATTATACCATTTGATGCATGGTACGTACGAGTTCGAAATTGTACGAAATCCGTACAATTCCCTCCTGAAATTGATTATGTTTGGTCTAAAAGTCAATTTACTTCAAGCTAATATTTATTTTAATGTGATCTTTTTGAAGTGTGTGCCTCAAAATCATGAAATGTGTTAAAATTCATTCAACTAAACAGAAACAACCATGTTACTTAACATTCGGTGTTGATGCTTAGGCTCAAATGCTGATAGGAGTCTTTGTAATTGATCGAAAACTATTTTCACAATCACATAAATAAATTTGAATGTCCATGACAGGATTGAAAGCATGGCAAAATTTTCAGATCTCTTCAAATAGTCTGGCATATCAATTACTTCAACCAAACTATTGCCATCACAATGGTCATTAAAAATCAATTTTCTCTGAACATTGTCACATCTGAATCTGTCTTCTAAACGAATAATCCATCAAAATTTTGAAGATCTCTCAGCCATTAATATCCTTATCCAATCTCATTCGATATATAAATCATAAATTATTTATTTTGATGTACTGTCAATATAATATATTATCGAAACACTCCTTGTATTGTGTATTTGTCTGGACTAAGTTTAAAACCTCCATGATGTTTTAGTCTCATGTTATTTCATATAGGAACAAAATTAGGCATCATTTGATTTTTATCATATTGATACCTTTTTTCCCATTGAAATAATATGATTAAATATTTAAAGTGTTAAAATTCCTATAACGCTTATTCGTTCTTCTGGCAATAGAATCGCAATTTGATATGATATCATCATATTATCAGTCGTTATTAGTATTAGCCATGTTTTGTTTTCTATAGTTAATAAATTAAGATAATTACATCTATAAATTCGTTTTATAACTGCTGTGATATAATTAATAACAGTGCCCTTACTTTACTTTAATTCAATAGTCCACTATATTTTATTTTATCAACAAATTCATTTTTCATTATTGCCATAATATTCCAATTATAAATACTATACTACCATAATCTATCATTTATCTCCTTTTATTAATATCTACCAATTTGTTTTGTTAACATTCAACAATTAAAATTTCTGTCCAAATCCTATACATTTAACAAATTTTACATATTCAGAGACGACACACATTTAATATAAAAAAAATATCATAATTTAAGAAAAGTACCGATACTTTATATCAACAATACAATACTTGACTTGAACCTTTTTTGTACTTTAAATGATTTAACAATGCGCAGATCTTTGAGATTTATTTTTGCTCAACAAGAAACTCATGAACAAATAAAATTATGTTCAAATAGTAGCACATACAACTAATCTATTTAATATCCGAAAGTATCCGTAAGATTAAAACTAAATAGTGACGCATTATAACTACAACTAAATAGTGACAATTTATAAATATGCTGAATATTTATGAATTAATAAAACAGGCCAATCGCATATCATTTTCTCAATTTGATAGAACAGCACGCGTTATGCTTTTATGTGATGGATTGCCATGCAAAACTCCGCCAAATGAAAACACAAAATACAATATTATTTAAATTAAATATGATTTACTAGGCAGTTATTATTTATCAGGTTATGTTTTTCGTACATTTTTCATTTTATTTTAATTTTTAATTCCCTAAGTAAGACTTCATTTATAGGTCACAAAAAATAATATACCGCATTTGCAAAAAATTTATTCGATAGTAGAAAAATTCAATTAGCATGTCCCTCCCGAATGATATCCACATTGTATGATGATGATCACGTTCTTGTCGATTATTGGAAGATTTATTTGGGACATGACAAACTGGCTAAAATCATTAAATACTCACGATTTTATAGGTCATCATGTTTGCTTTTGCATTAGATGATTCAGAAACCATACATGATAGTTGAATTAATGTTATTACCAGCAATTGGTACAACATCAACAGTACTGAAAGAACTTAAACCCTTTTTATACAGACATGGTTTTCTAGTATCGATCAGTGAAGAAGATGAGAGAACCTTATAGTCCGCCCACTGATAGTTTGTAAAATGGCATCGACTGAGCGTAAAGTGGAATAATTGATAATAAATGTATCAAGAATATTTGTAATATAGTGTTTGTAAATGCATTTCAAGTGGCAATGGAAAAGGTAAAGGAGACCGAGAACCACTCTGGTATCACATCGGACAAAGAGCCTAGCGTTTTACCACCACTACCTGAGTTACCGTGTGCTGCCAATAATACACCAGCGATTTATGGACGGCCCAGAAGTAAGTGAAAATATTAAGTAAATTCAGTTTTTAATTGACACTAATTTATCTAAAAATATATTTTAGGTTTGCAAGCTTCACTATGACTACAAGACACAGTTAGACCCTCTGCCAAAAGAATTGATGTTTAATTCTCGTAAGTATTGTAATGAAAACACATAATAATAAAGGCTATGGGCGCATTGCCATACAGAATCGGCCCCACCGATACAGGGCTATCAGCGTTACGCGCGGGTGTACTGGCTCCGGTTTTTTCAATTTTCCAATGTGTTCCACAAAATTGATTTGAACAATATTTGCAACACTTAAAGAAAAAACAATAGGCTTTCGAATAACGCTAATTAGAAGGTGGTCCAACTAAGCGCACTACCGGAAACCATCAATTGAAAAAATATTTTGTCTTTTTCAGGTAATAATAAACAATTTTTTGGCATCGATTGTTCTACATAATGTGGTCTGAGTCAATGTGAGTAGAATCACGTAAAATTTTTTTCGATATATTTTATGGTTACGCCAAAAAGTGAGCTTGAAAAAAGGGGCCACTTTGGCATATTTTCAATGATATCTCGCCATAAGATGAGGTACAAAGTTGAAAATTGGTATATCGGTTTTTACCAAATAGACCTATAAAATGGCGTATAAATTATTTAAATAGCAGGATGAGATCGATTCTGTATATGGCAATGCGCCCATAGCCTTTAGGAATAAACATACGTACAATAATAAATTTAAGAAGCACCTACTTGCAGGAATTATGAAGCAGCTGAGAGGAGTAGAGGAGAACAAGGGTCGGATATTTAAGTAAAGCAGATAATTTGTAAGATGATAATACTAATGTAATTTAATGTAAATATATGTTACGAAGATAATGAAACAGCTGAACAAATACAGATTCTCAAGAACAAATCCAAAAAGAACAGGAGAAAACAAAAAGGAACATGACAAAGATGGATATGCAAATGCAACATATAATTAGTAAGTTGCTTCTGATGTAATTTAAATATATGTTATGGAGATAATAAAAGTTTAACAAATGCCGATTCTCAGGAACAGAATTCAGTGGTCAAAAAACCACAACAAAGAAGAGAGGACAGTACAGATAATTGTGACGAACTCTGTAGATTGTTGCATGTGGCAAATGATGACATATTGGGTGTTTTTGAGGAACTCCTTAGAACTGAAGCAACAAAAAAGAGTTTGGTAAATATACATTTGGTAAAATTGATGGTATTATGAGTATGTACCAATGATATGCTAATATTATTTTGAGAAAACTCTGCTTGCTGGTATTGGCGGTCATTGCCTGAGAGTTGCAACCGTATCACTGTGTAAAACAGTATTTACTGATGCAGGGTAGCCTATGAGTCGCACTTGTGCTGTGTGGGGTGTTTGTAGATTTGTGTGTGAAGTTTAGCATCTAACATATATAATGACATTTATGAAATCAATGTCATATCTAGTATAATATTTGCAAAAGAAATTACAGCTTGTGATTATCAGCACAGCACATCCCACTAAACCAGTTACGTAATATTACGTAATTTTAGTGTAAGGAATATGTAATCTACATTACGTAATTAGATATTACGAAAGAATTACATAAATATTACATAACTAAGTCATAACCTATATGAAAAATAAAACAAGTGTGAAGTGTTCTTCATAAGTAACAGTTATTTTTTTGACACCACAAAGTTGGTGATAGTGGCGAACCTCATGTGTAAGAGTTCATTAATAGAAAATGGCGAAAGTGTTTGTGTCCGACCAAAATGATCATTTCTATCTGGGAGTTCATTTGATATTCGCCACTAGAGAAAAAAAAAACAGAAATATGGAAACGTCTGTATCGTGAGTATAATTATAATTTATAATTAATATATGTTACATGATGAAAGAGCTGCGAGGAAGGGGTCACCGTAAGAGGACCAAAAAAGTATTTGAAGATGAAGAGGAAGATTATTGTGAGTAGTTACTTTTATAAAGTACTTTGTATCTTATTTATTTGACTAATGTTTTTGCAGCTGATCCAGAATTCAATTTAATTTTAAATTCTGGGCAGATGGCAAGGAAGAAGCAGGCCATCAATAAACAAAGGACTACTGTTGATTAAGGCACGCAGACAGAGGAACCTCTGCCTGTAGTGGCCTTGATGGAAGGATTGTCCCGAATAGAAAGTAAGTGATTCATAGTTATTGTGTCTTAATTATTATTTATTCTTATCGATTTTTTAATAGATTCCTTTAGATACTTTGTGAGGGAAAATAAAATGTATAACGACTGTCTTTTAACTGAGATAAAAAATTATTTACTAAGGAGTTAGTTGCCCAGTGCTCTTGGTGTGGCAGACGGGATAATTTTCCACTGCATAGTCTACTATTAATTAAGATTATGAAAGGTAATTTTGACAGTAAATTAAAATATATGTCAGAAGTATGTATTAACCGTGACTAATAACTTCTTTCTTTTAGCTGCAGCCTGACAAATTTTTCCTGAGATAACTGAACAAGAGTTTGAAGCTGGCTCGCTGGCATATTTCAGATTTGCGAAGCAGCGCTACAAAATTGTGACTGTTAAATATATTGTTACTAATTTTGATTATTTGATATTAAAAAAAAAACACAAAAAATTGGTTTCAGTTTTACTTTCAGGTCAAACCTAGAGTCAAACCTGGAGAGAAGCTTGGAGTCAAGCTTGGAGCCAGACATAGTATTCAGTAAAATGTAGTCTTTGCTGATATGATAACCAAAAGGTTATCAACAAATATTAATTGTAAAAATAGTGAATAATAAAAGTATCATTCAATGTAAGAAGTGTGTTTACAAATTACTATCAAATCGCTGTTCGTCCTAAAGGCCTTTCACACTACCATTGGACTCTGGAGAGTCCACATCAAAATATAATACTTCAACAACTATTCAACTGTTTACCGCTCGGGTCCAGCCTATCATTACAATTCCTGGTCGTACTGGTGATCCAGAACCTACCTCCCAAAATATCAACCACCAGCCAGGACAATTCAATATATATATATATATATATATATATATATATCTTATATATAAAAATGGAGCTCTCTTTCAAATGTCCGAATAAAACTCGAAAACGGCTGAATCGATTTGGTCAGTCTTAGTCTTGAAAAATTCGTGCCAATCCAGAGAAAGTCCAAAAGGTGAGAAATTATTTCAAATCCGCGTAGAAACTTTACATTTTTAATTTGAAAATTTTTGTAGAAGCGTATTTTAAATAAAACAATCGACTGTGAAATGTCAAACGCTTTTGACAGATGATGTTTAATTACGTTTAATAGGATGTTTTACGCGAATATTATTTATTTATGATAAATTTGTAGTAAGTAGTTTTGTTTGTAGTTTTATTTATATACAAAAACGTTAGTAAACGGGCCGCAAGTGTTACTAGAGACTCAAAATATAAACTTTGATATGTTAATATGAAAATGCACTTTTTGGCATATTTTTCCCAAACACGGTGCTCTGAAAGATCTCATTTGTATAATTATATACTCATTGGTATTTATAAAACATTTTCTAGGTTATATTATTTTTTATTTATCTTATTTAAATTCAGAACCTAAATTTGGTATCGATCAAATAGACATTTTGTCGAATAACATTTTTCCAGTTATAATTTCCCAGAATTTATCGCAGAATATATAGTAATATATGAAGGGGCGGGATTAAAAAGGTCCACCACCGATGTGCCAAAAATCAGTAAAGTTAAGCATTGTTTAACAACAATATTTGAAAGTAGAGGAAAAAAGATGTATAGCCAGCTACAAACTTGATTTGAAAACGATAATCTTTGAAATGAGGGAGATAAACGGTAATCTTTGAAAATCCATAATAAAAGTATTTTCTTCCGTTGGTAGTTTTAGCATTAGTTAAAAATGTAATTATTTTGTAAAATACCTTTAAAATTATAATAAAGCTTTAAACCTTTTGCCACCTGCCCGTTACAAGTTACCCCGCATATAGGATAAAAAGGTCTAGATAACAAATTTTTGGAAGACATCAAAAAAGCACATTTCTACAATGATGAAGTAGAAGTCAGTTTACTGAACGTAGTCAGAAAATTGTTCGTTTGATATGTCTTATTTGTTGTGATATAATTGTTATGGTTTTCACAATATAGTTTATATTTGCTCAAAGTCAAATTGGACCTTTGTGACTCGCCCTGCTCTACATATATACTTTTTATTAAATTTACTTTAATTCATTGAATGTAACTTGAAACTTTTCAAAAAGCAGGTCAAAGAAGAAATACTTAATTCATTTTTTATCTCTCCTCGCAAAAATTTGAAAATTTTGTATAAGCTCAGTAGTATTATTTACAATTATACACAAAATCCAGAATCCAACAAAAATCTGAAAAACTTGAAACGTAATTAATAAGCCGAAAAACCAAAAAAGACTCGGATTGGATTATACGATGTTTTCTATAGAAAGTGTATAAAACTTGCAGTTTGATTGTGTTGACAAAATATAGACAAACTAATGGGGTTTATTGTTTTTATAATACCTAATTGTATACAGCATTCAAACAACACATCCTTATGCACTTAAAGTATTAATATTTTTGATTCTCTAGAAATGGTTTAGAATATACCTTATTTAGCAAAACAACGTTTGCCGGGTCAGCTAGTATATATATATATATATATATATATATATATATATATATATATATATATATATATATATATATATATATATATACATACATATACACATACATATACATATATACAAATATACATATGCCAAAATTTATTGGAATGCTTTAGTAATGAATAAGTACTATATTCTATCACACCTTCCGATACACTCTAAAGCATCGAGCAAATATTTTCATAAAGAATTATTGCAGTGCAAAAATATGTTTTAAAGTGAAAATATATTTATATACAAATTAGAAAATTGAGACATTATGAGAATCTTACATAGTAAGTCAAGCTTTTGTTAATATTAATTTTATGAGGTAACAAGAAAGCAGAGTACTGTTTAAGTATAGTAGAGACTATGTGAAGAAAAAAATCATGAAGTTAATCATGGACTACTTTTGAACATAAGAAAATATACAATAGTTACAAAATTAAAAATTGAGGATAGTAAATTACTATCTACTATTTTATAAAATGGCAAACAAACAAGAGAATTAGGCCAAGAAACATAAATAATGCTACATAAGTTTAATCTGTTAATATCAAATTTAATAATTGAAATTATCGACAGCGTGTCATCAACAACCATATTTGTTAGCAATTGTAAAAATTGTGAATCGTGAACTAACAGCTAAACTCATAATTATACAGACAACATTTGCTGATAACTGTTAATAAATATATAGACATACTTTTTACTTGCAGGACCCGACAACAAAAGCAGATCAAATTCTAAAATTTTATTCGTGGAATCCTGGCAGCATGTGCTTTTAAGTGCTTCGTAAAACAATTTTGCTATTGCTAAGCATTTTTCATAATACTAATAAGGATTATATCCATCGCAATGAAAAACTTGCAAGTACTTACTTGCTAAAAATTATTACTTAGAGTACCTTGCATGGCTATAAAATTTAGGATGATTTTTTTCAGCAAAACATTCACATGGCTCTCCATTATGTTGAATAAAATTTCTTCACCGACACCTGAGAGTAAAGAATATTATAGTAACTCATATATAGAAATAAAACATTTTAAAATAGTCTCAAAAGGAAAGAAAATTAATGTCAACTACAGTGTTAAAATAGAATATGCATTGGTCATAGCGTTTCTATGAAATTGGAAATGATATCAATAAATAAAGTACGTGCGTATGTACATAATAATCATAAATAAAACAAACATTGTGTTTTATATTAAATCAACCGCGTGTTGCAACAAAAAGCATGGAAAGCACCAACATTTTTAACGAATATTTCACATTGAAAATCAAAGCTAATACGAAATAGAACGCTGTCAAAATCTGTGTTTTTGTTTCACGTATTGAATTAACAATTCATCAAAATACTAACCAAAAATCTGTAAACAATTTTATCGCCAATTTATGCCATTTGATTATTTGTCCACCAAAGCACTAAATTTAAATAAAATAGAAAAAAACACCAAAACATAAACACGCCAAAACACAAATACATTGAAACTAATGCGCAGCACGAAGCAACATAATGGATTACTGAACCCACAGAACACGTGACTTGAACACGACCACAGATTAATAGATGCACTCACTCGACTAGACGCAGGTCTGCCAACGGGGGCAAAATGTCAACGGCGCCAGATTCAAGTTCATCTTTTGCGGAGTGAAATGCTAGTACCCTAGACAATATTAGAATACCCCGTGTTCATAGTGGCTAGTACAGAAATCTCTCCTTGCCATATATTGAGCTTGGCTAATATAATATGTCGACAACTGTAAATCTGTAGTATTTATATTAAAATAAATTATATTTTTTAACTTCCCGCAGGATAAGTTATTGTAATCGTCCAAAAATCGAAATTGAAAATTTTTGCATTTCTCGACGTTTTGAAGGTTTCTGAACATTTTGGCATACCTCAGAAAAAAAAAGAGTGCGCGTAAGGATCACACGCGATTGAAACTTTTAATATTGTATGAGTAGGCAATTAAGATAAAAATAAAAAAACATTATATTTGAATTTTAAAAATCATATATTAATAATCACATAACATCAATAACACAGTTTAAAACAACAGCGATAGATTAATTGCTATCATATTTCTTATATGATATATAGTGCAGTAAACGGAGCGTTTTAGGTCTGAATTTTTTTTACTGTGCTCCGAATTGAATGGAATTTTGGAATTAGGTTCATCTTACCCTCAAGTTCAAAAGTGAAAACAATTGGGGTTGCGCCATCACCCCCCGGGGGCATAACACCCCTTCTCAATTTTGTAATTACATTTTTTCAAAATAACGTCGGAAATCGATAAAAGAACTAATTATAAGAAAAAAATGTCTTTTATAGTTTTTCAAAAAAAACTAATACTTTTTACGTTACTGGCCACTAAAGATTCATATATTTTTGGCGTTTTACTCCGTTTTTTGGCAAATATCTCCTAAAATATACATTTTAACGAAAATCATGTAATGAACAAAATAATGTCAATAAAAATCTTAATAAATCGGCATTACATAAAGGGTTCTAGGAAAAATATTAAGCACGATTTGAAAGAGCAAAGTCGTTTTTTATTTCGTTCAAGATTCAATTGTTGTATTTAAAGCCATCTAGTGTCGAGGTTTTACATTTTATGCGTTTCGGTGAAATTGGGTTTTATAGTGCTCAACATAAGATTTAAAATGAGTGCAGTTACAAGTTCTTTGCGTATGAAATGAGTGAGCTAACATGCAAATAAGAAGCATATACGAAGTTTTTTTCTTTCAAATCATATGGTTTAATGAGCGCCATTCCCACCAGAATCAAAAGTAATTCACATTACATCTAGAATTCACTTCATTATAGACGTCTTGATGGATTCTAGCAGATTCACTACTTTAGTACAAACTATTTTCAGAAAACTCACGATTTTATAAAAACTTTTTCTTCCAATTTGCGCGGCCGCGCAGTTTTTAAACAATCATAACTCTGTCAATTTTTGTGTGAAAGAAAAATAATAAAAAACAATAGTAAGCCAGAAAGATCCCTTTGATTTTTTACTATATACTTTTATACGTATCTTTTATTCTTTTTGAGATATAATGAAAATAATTTCGATCTTTAAAAAAATTGGAAAAAAAAAGTTTTTATAAAATCGTGGGTTTTCTGAAAATAGTTTGTACTAAAGTAGTGAATCTGCTAGAATCCATCAAGACGTCTATAATGAAGTGAATTCTAGATGTAATGTGAATTACTTTTGATTCTGGTGGAAATGGCGCTCATTAAACCATATGATTTGAAAGAAAAAAACTTCGTATATGCTTCTTATTTGCATGTTAGCTCACTCATTTTATACGCAAAGAACTTGTAACTGCACTCATTTTAAATCTTATGTTGAGCACTATAAAACCCAATTTCACCGAAATGCATAAAATGTAAAACCTCGACACTAGATGGCTTTAAATACAACAATTGAATCTTGAACGAAATAAAAAACGACTTTGCTCTTTCAAATCGTGCTTAATATTTTTCCTAGAACCCTTTATGTAATGCCGATTTATTAAGATTTTTATTGACATTATTTTGTTCATTACATGATTTTCGTTAAAATGTATATTTTAGGAGATATTTGCCAAAAAACGGAGTAAAACGCCAAAAATATATGAATCTTTAGTGGCCAGTAACGTAAAAAGTATTAGTTTTTTTTGAAAAACTATAAAAGACATTTTTTTCTTATAATTAGTTCTTTTATCGATTTCCGACGTTATTTTGAAAAAATGTATTTACAAAATTGAGAAGGGGTGTTATGCCCCCGGGGGTGATGGCGCAACCCCAATTGTTTTCACTTTTGAACTTGAGGGTAAGATGAACCTAATTCCAAAATTTCATTCAATTCGGAGCACAGTAAAAAAATTCAGAGGTTATACCCTTTTTTCCTCTCCGTTTACTGCACTAATAATAGGTTTGTGATAACTGAAATGAGAGACATAAATTTTGCTTTGTAAACTATGTACATTTCTGGAGAAAACTGTATCAATAGTCGTGCCATATCTTGTGGTTGATTCAAATGGAGAATTATTTATTGTTAAATTAAATTTATTATTTAAAAAATCAATTAATGGTTGAAATTCTTCTGAACGAAAATTGACATTGAAATCTCCAGCAAGAATTAATGGTATCTCGTTGTGATTAGTGTTTAAAAGTTTTGCACCCTCATTAGAAAAATGAAGTAACTGCTGATGAAGAAATTTAATAATATTTGATACGTTTTTATTGGGAGAAATTTAAATGACGACTATAATTAATGTTTGATTCTGAGTGTTCACACAGCGGACAACTGCAATATATCACCTACTTGTGTAATTTCATTAGGAATTTCAATAGGAGTATTGTTGGCGCAAGAAACTGCATAGGAGTCGCATTATGAAGAGTATCTGAACATGAATGATAGACAGCTACACCACCTGCTCTTGAGTTTGATCGTTTGTATTGAGTAACGCAGTAATAGTTCTGAATATCAATTCGTTCTTCATTATTAATCCAAATATCCGAAAATAACAAAAACGTACAACGTTGTAGCACTTTATCAGGCAAATGAGCAGATCAGGCAAATGAGCTCGTAAACTTTGGCAGTTAAAGGAAAACAATGAAATGTCGTTCAAACTTATTATCTCGCTCAATTTTTCTTCTTGTGTTATTAATCTACAAGTTGAAAGTCTTTGGAATTCAGTTTGTAAGTCCATTAATCCTGCTGGCCGTTTTCTTCCATGATAAAATTTTTTGTCGTTGTTTTAGAAATGATGAACAATCCATTAATGCTGGTAACTCGTGATCATGCAACATATAGAAGCTGCTGATTATGTGTTTTATTGTATTCATATACAATTTCATCAAAAGTACCACCTTGTGATTTGTGTATTGTGAGTGCACAAGCAGACACTAAAGGAAAATGATTTCTTTTGGCAAATATGATTTTATTTCTATTCATTGGAATAGATGAAGATCTCCTGAGAATCGGCACAGCTGTCCTACTGATATTAAGAGTTTAAATATGATGTGCAGCTTTCTTCCTAATTTTGTTACCTATCTTACCAGGAAATTCAAACCATAAACGTAGAAGTTCATCATTATCGCCACGTTCTATGTACACTAATTTTCCTACACAACCATTAGCTAAGCCATCACTTACATCGATATTAGTTGTTATTATGTAAAATTTATTCAGAACTAAAATTATTTCATACGGCAAACCCCCGGTATCAATAACCAATTTTTGTGAAACTGCTGACGAATGTATGATTGTTGATCTGTCGCATGGCAACCTACATAAATATCCGTGGCAGTAGATAACGAGATTCAATATAAATTTATTATATTCCATGACACATGTATTCTCTAAGAAAAGTCTTATTCCATGAGGACATAATACAGCAACCTCTTCTTTTGTAAAAAAACGTGATTCAATTAATGCAAGTTCATATAGGGTTTAGCGTTCGACTTACGCATGACATGATGGGAGTGGATCGCGACTCGCGACATCAGCGCTAACCAGCGTCGTAGTGTTCAACTTCACGTTGGCGTTTTCGTTGCATTTGTACGGATTTACACCCGTGTCGCGCCTAAAGAAATTTTTACACCCATATCGCGCCTAAAGAAGTTTTACTTCAATAGATGTGTGTGTGTATGTATGGATACAATTTTTCGCCCACGTTTTCGAGCGATTCAACCGATTTGAATGGTTCAAAAACATTCGATTCCTATTGTTAGAGAGATGTGCTGATTAGTTTTTGGCAAAGGCAGATCCAGCCATGGCCGGTAATCTCGGAACAAACGTCTGTAACCCGAGTTTAGTTAGAGCCCCTGCCGCCGGTCGCGCTTGTTTTTTTTTTTTTCACTTTGAAATCGAATTTGACATATGACAGATACGTAAATCAAACATGGCGTCCATTGTAATAAATTTTTCATGAAGAGATAACCTAGACAATATAATAAATGCTTGTTAATATAAGAAAAATGCATGTATTATGTAGTTCCAGCGAGAAACGACGAAGTAAAAGTAAAATAGTTAATAATATTTGCCGGCTTTTAATCTAAGTGAGTACTTTTATTAATATGCATACTTCAAATTACTTTCATCTGATAGTACTATTCTGATATGATTTTTCATTACAGTTTAATAATTCAGAAATAATTGAGACATTTAACTATATCAATACTAGAAATTTTAAGGTTATAAATAGACAGAGAGAATTCCTGTCAGCTCTCTGAAAGGTATGTTATTAAATAACTAAATATAAATTATTCTTGTTCTAATAATGTAGGATCATAACTAATAATTCTACATCGATTTTTTCAGCAGTATAAAAGGAAAATACGTTTTTATGTAAAATGTTTAGACGGTTTACTAAACACATTCACAAGTATACAAGTATTGATATGAGATGAATGAATACACAGGAAAAAACAATAAGAATGAAGTCTGAAATGTGCTGAAATCTTTGCTGATCTCCCACTAATATTGAACAGTAGGACTCGTAATTATATATTAAGTCAGTTTGGAGAACATACTAAAAACACTAATGATATAATCGTAAGTGGAAGGAAATTCTCAATTAATGGTGAAATTCTAGCTAGTGCAAAGGTTAATTTAGGTTTGGCTATGTCAGGGAAAAAGTTTTTAAGTATTAATAATTTCATTTTGATATTACAAGAAATATTATTATCTGTGTTGTTTAACGATGATAAAGGGAATCACATTTTATAGATTTTCAGGAACTGTCAAATGACAGGCAAAGTATAATCATGATTAATGATAAAATTCTAGCTAGTGCAAAGGGATAAAACACCCTTAATGTGCACTGCTTATTGCATTTGACTATTCTGAAAGAGATGTCAATAGCTTTACTCTAAAATGTCTTATTGTAGATGCTATAAAAAAACTATTAAGTACTGTTATAATAATATCAATGATTGTTGTTTTTCTTTAAGACAATGATAATAATGACATTTTGAACAAACATTTGAATGCACATTAACAATAGCGCAGAAAAGATTCCCAAATAGAGACTGTACATCATAGATATTATGTAACTTATAGTATATATATATATATATATATATATATATATATATATATATACATTGCGGATAGCGTGTACATTTATGTACATTTTATGCTTTTCGCACATAGTTTATACAGCTTACTACCACCTATTATAATCATATATAATGTTATATATATATATATATATATATCGTATATATATCCACTGAAGATGACACAAAACTATGTGTCGAAACGTATGGAAAAAATAAAAATGTTTTAGTCATACAAATTTTTTAATTGATGTATTGCCCTGAAAACTGAATATCATACGATATACATAATACGATACGATTTACACCTTTTATCTAAAAGGCTTTTTAATAAACATAATATTAACATATCCGTGTCACCCTTACTACAACTGCAAGACATATACACAAACATTAAAGACAATACACCTACTAAAAAAAGAAAAGATGTGGTGTACAAAATAAACTGTTTGAACTGTGAGTCATCTTATATTGGGCAAACATGTCAAAATTTAGAAAAAAGATTAAGACAGCACGAATTACAAAGCAAACAAAGTAAGAATAATAACATACAACAAAAAAGTACACTTGTAGACCACGCTATCTCTAACAGCCATAGTTTCGATTTCAATAATCCGCACATTTTATATTATGAACAAGATTTATTTAAAAGAAGTATTGCAGAATCGATGTTAATAGCCCATACAAGTAACACAGTAAATTTACGGACAGATACCAATATATTACATGATACATATCTGAATCTCATTCATACTTTGTAGATTTATATATAGATGTACATACACTTTTAATTATAACATTGTATAACAAATCTTATAAACAAACCATCTCATCATAGAATATTTTTTCTCCTAACGACATCTATTTTTCAACTAGACCCTAATCCTTTCTTTCCTATCTGATTGAGTGACTTTACAATTTCAAGTGGTTTTCAAGTAGGAGAGAATACGAATACCGAAGACATTTGGTATTAAAAGAGCAGCGTGCAGTGAACGACTTGTAATGAAAAACACAACATACTAATTTAGATTTCCATATTTTAAAATTTTTTAATTATAACACACTGATGATGAGACAAACCTAGTCTCGAAACGTTTGTGAAAATTATTATTTAATAAATTAGTGCAAGAAGAGTGTTGTTTGTTCATATTTCCAAATTAATATCTATTATCCACTCAGAATACATTTGTTATATGTATATATATATATATATATATATATATATATATATGTATACACATTGTGGATAATGTGTATATTTATGTACATTTCTATGCTATGTGTGCATTGTTTATAAAGAGAACTATGTAGATATAATGTAGAATGTTTTTGTGAAAAATAAATGCTTCTAAATTTTTTTTTTCAATTTTTCTTTTTTTAAATTTTGAATTAAAACGGTCCATATAATTTTGGTTCATTTCTATAGTATTTTTTATACGCACCCGTTCAGGCGACTAGTGTCATCTGTAGCGGGGGGCTTCAACTAACACAGGAATGTGGCAACGAAATATGGCCCGAGAGAGCGATCTATATACTCTTCTTTTATCTATGGATCCAGCCATTTCTGATATACCGAGTTAAATGTTTGAAAAATGGCAGTTTTTGAGATAAATAAACAACCGATTTCAATGTTTATTTAAAAGTATTATTTTGATTGTAGTGAATTGAAGAAATAATAACGAGTTATGGATACCAAGCCACCTGACCCGGGTGGCGGTGAGTCGCATTCCTTATCTGATGTTGATATAAATACAAGTAGTGAAAGTGAATTGGAGTGGGATAACAATACATATTATGTCACAGAAGGTGACAAAATTCATTGGGTTAATGATACTACTAATATTAGAGATAATTCGGAAATAATTAATAGGAAAAATGGTGAAACAAATAGAATTCATAATGAAAATAATATAATGACTAGTAATAATTCAATAAATGACAGATCGGAAAGTATAAATAAAGAGTTAAAAGCAGATTTGATTGAAGAGGCAAATTCAAATCAAACTAATGATAATAATTCAGTAGTAAATGACAATGCTACAAGGTGAAAGTGAAGTGGAAGCAAAGCTTTATTTTATTTTTGAGAGTTCACGCGTGTCCACGAGTTTTCCTACTATAATAAATTAGATTTTTGTGCAGACGTCCCGGAGTTTATGTAAATTACAATAATAATTAAGACATTTATGTCTGTTTGTATCAGAATTCTGATAAAGATATCTTTCCACAAAAGAGTGAATTATCAGTATTTACAAGTTTGTTTGTATTTCATATAAAGTTCTTCATTTATCATTACAGTTATTCACTATGTCTGAAAATTTTGGAAATGTTAACAAATGCGTCATCCCTACTGCAAGGGCAAGTGACACGTGGCGCCAAAAATATTTAAATAATTTGTTTTTCATAATAAGTTGGACCTGGCACTGCTAAGTACGGACTTCAAGATGAAGATTATATATTAATAGTCATGACAAAAATGCAATGTAGAATGTTGAAAACTTTGGTACTGACAGAGTTTGTATTGATGGTAGTCATGGGACGAATGGCTATGGGTATTTGCTACAAACACTGCTTGTGGTAGATGAATTTGGAAGCGGCATACCAGTCGCATTTTGTTTTTCAAATAAGCAAGATGAGTTGATGTGTAAAATATATTTCGAAAATATTTATAAGGTGGTAGATATACTTGAAACAAAGGTATTCATGACAGAGGATGCTCCAGCTTATTTTAATGCATGGTCATCTGTCATGGGTGTGCCACGCAGCATAAACATGTATGCTCCTAAACATTTATGCTTATGAGCTGGAAGAGAGCAGTATCACATAAGGTTGTAAATAGAGAAAAGCGAGAAGTCATTTATCAGAAATCAATAGAATTAAAAATGATTTTAGATGAGGATGATTTTTGGAGCAATTTAAATTCTTATTTGAATGAGCTTGACAAAGATGACGATGCTAAATTATTTGTTACATATTTTAAGAAATGTTAATAACAACCGAGCAACTACTTGGGCGTTTTGTTATCGGAAAGGTTTAGGAATAAATACTAACATGTTTTTAGAAAGTTTTCATAATCAAATGAAAACTCGAGTTTTGGGAAGAAAGTGCTCTAGGAGGATGGATAAGGCCATTCAATTGGTGTTACGACTCGAAATGAATACTTTTATTCAGAGGACCCGTAGAGTATATGGAACGTTATTATCGACAGGGCAGAGAGATGTACGTGTAACCCATGTAAGAGGTGCAGCAGTATTGCCGCATCGTATTCTAGAATGCATTCCCAACACACAATGGAATGTATTGCCAACAGATGATACCGTTGCACCATACGTGGTTATCAAAAAATATCAAACATGTAATAGTACATGCATGGGTTGCGAAGGATGTAAGATTTGTTTGCATACGTACACATGCAGTTGCATAGATTATTTGATAAGATCAAATATTTGCAAACACATCCACGCATGTGTAAGTATTTGCGCACATTGTTATTGAATACGGAATTGCGAGATGTTCTATACAATAAAAAATTCGTTTTAAAAAATTTTATATAATTGTTCCGATTTAAAGTGACAAGAATTGTTTTTTATCGTGTATTTGTGAACAATTATCATTACGAAATAATTAAGATTACTACAATTGCATGTAAGTTTTTACACCATACCACTTTCCTATAAATTAGTTTTAATTAATAGTTTTAATCTGTGTTTTTAAACTAGAGTCCACTGAAGATGACACAAAACTATGTGTCGAAACGTATGGAAACAATAAAAATGTTTTAAAGGTCATACAAGTTTTGGATTGATGTATTGCCCTAAAGACTGAATCTCACATATCTCAACATCAGAATTATAAAAATTTAACACACACACATATATATATATATATATATATATATATATATATATATACAGAATACTATATAGGATATATTAACACGTAACGTAATTACGGTATATGCTTTTTTTAATTTTTAACTTTTATAATTGAGTTTGAAATGACTACTCCTTCGTTTTACACTTACAAACTTTGTTTTCGCGAGAAAATCCGAGTTGATGGTATTACATTTTCTCTAGTCTCAACTAAAGATGCTGCAGAAGAGTTGACATTTTCAACGTTACAAAGGATACCTGTGGAGGAGGTACTCATTTTGTTCACGTGTACTCACACCAAGTCAAGAATGAAAAAAATGACAATGTAAGTAATTTAAATCCAATTCTTTATTGTTCAGGACATGTACATATTTCTATTTTTCACTATAATAGATTTAATACTGAAAATCCGAGGCCAGAGAGTCTCGGGGACATCGCCTGGACCACTACATATTTGGGACATGCAGTGGCATTATGTGCCATTGTAAATGACGATGAAGGTACAAATATAAATATAATTGTGTCAACGTCGAACAAAAAAATCTAAATCTTATATATAAGTATATATAAGGAACTTATATACAAATTTAAGCAATTTTTCATTGATTTTTTTATGGCAGATTGCGAGCTCCAGGAAGTTGGAGAAGTTTTAAATAAAATTCGAGTAGAGATTAAAGCAGAGTGGAAGACGGTGGCTTTGCTGCCGTTTGATATGCCGTATGATAGTAATATATTTATTGAGTTATTTAACAATTTACTCAAAAATACTGAGGGCGTTAGCCTTAAAATTTATCTTGATAAGGTAATGAAGCATTTATATAATATTATATAAATACATTCGTAAATAGCTATAAGTTGTTATAATATTATTACTTTAGTCCCAGGACGATGCCGCAAGTTGGAGCGGCTCATCCCGCGGAAGACGGAGCGGTAAAACACAGCGCGGCAGGAAGCCACCGCGAAGTAATTTCCTCTCTTCTGCAGGCAGCAGGAGTGTGCATGGCAACAGAGGTCGCCGCGGTGGTCGTGCTCGATAAGTAAGCCAATCTCAACAGAATCAGAATGCCACAGCTATGCAAGCATTCATGCGATAAATCAAGGTTGCAATAATACAAATTTGATTGATTATATTAATAAGTGCTATATGTTTTTAAATGATAATAGTTCTAAACTTTTTACAGAAAACATAACATTACATTTATGTTGCAGCACAAAGAGACTGTCATATAATGCAAAAAAATTTGCAAATGGTAATCAGAAAATAATATCTGTAGCTGTAAGCTCAATTATTTTTCTTTTAGGTGAAAGATGTAGAGATTTAAACCATGCCCGAAAAATGTTCACTCATATTGTGTGAATTTTAGGTAGCAAGTATTATAATGTACAAATAGATTTAGCGATCAAGGAAAAGAATCTATTTGAAAACAATGACTCAGAATCAAACAAGACAATCTTGACTGATACTGATGTTTCAGAAATAGCAAATGATAGTGAGCCATGTCGAGATCTTTTATGAAATAGTCTATTTTATAAAGATTTCCTTCGTATTAAATGCGAAACCGAAAATATTACGCTGAAAGAAGAATTTATTATTTGTTTTTTTTTTCACAGTTAGATAATGACAGAAAACATTTGTATTCAAATTAATAAGTTTAATAAAATGTGAGTAAGAAGTGAAATCTGGGACCGGAGTTTTAAAATAGTGTTACGACCGATTTTTATGGCTATTCAGTATAATTATTAACATTATTAAATATCGTTGCGAACCAATCGATCGGCCTAACCTGTATATTGTGTTAATTTCTTCAGCAGGATTCTAATTCTAATCAACAGTTTTCCTGTAGTATTTGCAATTTTACTGGGACTAATAAAGAGCCTCAGGAACACAGAAGTTGTTATTTGCACAGATTCAATTATATTTTAAAGTATTTTGCGGATAAAAGATCTACAATGGCCGATAATCGTCATGGAGTTGAGAGAGGTACTAATTGACCTGCGCTCTATGGAAAAAGAAAAGACGAATGGGACTTCGCCCATTTAAAAGATGAGTATAAAATCAAGTGAATAATTATAACATTCTAGATCCTCCCCCGGCGAAGTAATACCGAACGGCGGTTTCTGTGGGGACCAGAGGCAAGGGCAAAGCGGAGGTTTTAGTCGGTATTATACCAGGGCGGTATTGAGTCCGACATAGCCAGACAGAACACCAGTCTGGAATGCATAAAGGCATTTCCTTCACTATAAAAAAACACACACACACATACATCAATTTTTTCTAATTGTAACCTCCAAAACAAAAGATATATAAAAATTTTCATTTTCGAATTTAAAAAGCATGTATAACATAGGCGAGAAGTTGTACTATGAACTGATTTGACATTTGCTAATTTGACATTTATGCGTTTAACATGCTTTTTCGAGGTTATTATTTATGTAAACAAAGTGATATTAGGTTTGGTTTTAGTTATTTTGTGAATTTGAAGATGTTAATATAGAGATTTTGAAATATTTTGGGCAGATGATAGTATAAGAAGAAGGTATGTTTAAATTTTATTATAATTATTACTGTTATTGGATGAATGTATTACTCAAAGATATTAAAATTATTAAATGCTTTCCTTAACATTTTAGATACTCAGAGATATAGATAATGTCTGGGAAGTGAACGATGAAATTTTTATAAGAAAATTTCAATTAACAAAAAATGTGATGAAGGATTTGATAGAATTGCTGGGACTATATGCATAGACTCATACAGCATCATGGAGTATGCCTTTTTATTTGCAGGTATTTGAAATTAAAATAAAATTATTTTTTTTGAAATATTAATGACTAAATTTTCATTATAGGTGCTTGCAGCAATTCATTTTTTTGGTCATGACTCATATCAGACAGATATAGGCAATTGCCATTTAAATTCCATGAGCCGGCCTTCACTGAGTCGCTGTATTAAAACAGTGACTGGTTTAATTATAAAGCATGCTACACCAAGTATGTAAATTTTCCTAAAACCTCATCAGAAAGAGATGAAAATAAAAAGAAGTATATGTTATGTTATGCCACTTCGTAAACATTAATCATGGTTCGTAATATGTTGCTATTTAACAGATTTTATACAAAGTTTGGCATGCCTAGCATTATTGGGTGCTTAGACTGCACACACATAAATATAATGGCTCCCAGAAAAGATCACCCCGTGGCACCAGCTGCTATTTATATGAATAGGAAGGGTTATTACTCAATTAATGTTGAAGTAGTAAGTATTATTTTATTTTGCTTAAGAATTTTGAAGACTAACATGATAATAAATAATATTAGATATGTGATGCTGATGAACGGTTTGCGAGCAGCAATCAGAGCCCTGCTAACTCGTAATGCTGATGGCACATCACAAATCAAATAAGGAAAAAAATGTATATAAGTTGTACATATACAGGAGATTTAGGTTACCCATTGGAACATTGCCTACTCACACCGTACAGGACACCAGTTGGCTCTACCGAGGAAAAATACAATAAGTTTTACAAAAAGGCTCGTAATGTAATTGAAAGAACATTTGGTGTGCTAAAAGCCGTTTTCGATGTATGCATTGTCACAGAATACTGCATTATACAGCTGATGTGGCAGGAAAAATTGTGTATGCAGTATTTACTCTGCATAATATATGCAGAGAAAATAATATTCCTTTTGATGAAGAACTCACGGAATATAGTAATGATGGTGCAAACGGTTAGATACCAAATAATTGTCTTTCAAATGTGCAGTTAAAATTAATGGATTTTGATATTTCAGAAGTATACAATGAGGCAGATAATATGGCATATAATATCAGAAATTCCTATGCCAGAAGATATTTTTAATACTATAATATTCATAGATACCTAAAAAAAAGAACAATTTTATAGCTACATAAATGTGATTATTTTAAATAAATAAATAAATAAATATATATAATATATATATATATATATATATATATAAAGGAATAGAAAACAAAATTTATTGACTGTATAATTTATTTTTTAATGTATCATTAAGAATTTTCAATTGACTATGCAAATTGTGGGTTGCTAATTAAAAAATCTACATATATTTCATACTGCGCCGGATTAGTTTTTTTTTGCTTTTTTCATTTGCGCAGCACTGGCCATTTTGTATGTAAAATATATTTACTGAAACGCTGACTAAATCCACTGTGGATGAAAGTGGTAATCAAATGCGTTGTATCGTTGTATGTGTGCGGGCGCTATGAATGTGATTT
>NW_020536999.1:79066039-79090014 GCF_003426905.1 Ctenocephalides felis
CCAAAACTGTTTTATTACTAGCTGACCCGGCAAACGTTGTTTTCTAAGTAAGGTATATTCTAAACAATTTCTAGATAATCAAAAATATTAATACTTTAAATGTGTAAGGATGTGTTGTTTGAATGCTTTATACAACGAGGTATTATAAAAACAATAAACCCCAGTAGTTTGTCTATATTTTGTCAATACAATCAAACTGGAACATTTATACACTTTCTATAGAAAACATAGTATAATCCATACAAATCTTTTTTGGTTTTTCGACTTATTGATTACGTTTCAAGTTTTTCAGATTCTTTTAGGTTTCTGGATTTTGTGTACGAAATTTCCAAATTTTTGCGAGAAGAGATAGAAAATGAATTCAGTATTTCTTCTTTGACCTGCTTTTAATCGCTCAGAGCATGACTGCAGCGCCGTAATAAATATGAACTAATTGTAGCTATCAGTGTGTGGTTTTCATGGGTGTTACATGTTTGTTAAAAAAAAAGATATTAAAAAATAATAAACAAGATACAGTAATAATGTGAACGCTGAATGTTTATGAAATTATTAAATTTTTTTCAACGTACTTAAAACATAGTTAAGTATAATGATTAATTAAATAAAGAAATGTAGTACACATTTCTAAAGTCAAGAGCCTCAAAGCTTATGTCTTAATTTAGGAATAGTTCTTAATAAAAACGATATAATAAAGATCAAAATATTTTATCAATAGAATAAGTAAATAATAAATTAATTTACTCATTTTTTATTATTTTTGGTCAAACTAAAGACTTACAATAGACATGATTTGATTCCATATCCATCAAATAAAATTGCAGGAAAAAAAACTAAATTTACTTTTCGAGGCTTGTAAATTGAAGGAAATATTGTTGGCAAGTGGGTAGGACTCAATACCTCGTCGGATTTTTTTCTTCTAACGAAATGTTCACTGCAAATGCAATCATAGGGCTTGGGAACCCACGGCGGTGATCCATCAACACTACAAATATATATTTTGCATTATTTCAGCATTGTGATAGATATGTGATAACTTTTATTTTTCTTTTAATAATAAAATTACAATTATTATATAATAAAATGTAATTAATATATAGATAATAGCTATACATAATCAATATACAATATATAAATATATATTTATTATTATTTCAGCCTTGTATTAATTACATTGATTGCAAAAAAAAATTCTAGTAAGCATTAAATTTTGATAATATAACAATTTATTGACTTATAATTTTTCTTTTTGCTAAACATAACAATTTTACAACTATTCATAATACTCCGAATTGTACTTTTATAACAATAAGGTTATGATACTTACTTTATTCTTCTAACCGCAGCGATCCACTTTTCCCGCTGATTTTCTTTAGCTGTTGAAAATGAATAGAATTTGCAGTGACTTTATCTGTCGGTACTTCTACAACCCACTATACAACAGCTTTGGTGGCTCATTTTTAATTATCTTATTTAAATTTGAAATAAACAAATATTTTATGTGTTTTTGTTTAAAATTTCGGTTATAATGGCTACATTTACTTAATGCTCAAAGTAGCCACTACGAACGCTTCGGCCGATTTGACTTCCCCTTCCACGCCTTCGCACATAGCCAATAAAAGTTTCAAGTAACATTCAATGAATTAAAGTAAATTCAATAAAAAGTATATATGTAAAGCAGGGCGAGACACAAAGGTCCAAATCGACTTTGAGCAAATATAAACTATATTGTGAAAATCACAACAATTATATCACAACAAATAACACATATCAAACGAACAATTATCTGACTACGTTCAGTAAACTGCCTTCATCCTTGTAGAAATGTGCTTTTTTTATGTCTTTCGAAAATTTGTTATCTAGACCTTTTTACCCTATAGGCTGTGTAACTTGAAACGGGCAGGTGGCGAAAAGGTTTAAAGCCTTATTATAATTTTAAAGGTATTTTACAAAATAATTACATTTTTAACTAATGCTAAAAAACTACCAACGGAAGAAAATGCTTTTATTATAAATTTTCAAAGATTACCGTTTATCTCCCGATAGCAAAGTCATAACAATCAAGGTTATAGCTGGTTATACATCTTTTTCCCTCTAGTTTCAAATATTGTTGTTAAACAATGCTTAACTTTGCTGGTTTTTGACACTTCGGTGGTGGACCTTTTTAATTCCGGATCTTCATATATTACTATCCATTTTTCGATAAATTCTGGGAAATTATAACTGGGAAAATGTTATTCGACAAAATGTCCATTTGATCGATACCAAATTTAGGTTCTGAATTTAATTAACATATATAAAAAATAATATAACCTAGAAAATGAGTATATGATTATACAAATGAGATCTTTCAGAGCACCGTGTTAGAGAAAAATATGCCAAAAAGTGCATTTTCATATTAATATTTCAAAAAAGTTGATATTTCGAGTCTCTAGTAACACTTGCGGCCCGTTTACTAACGTTTTTGTATATAAATAAAACTATAAACAAAACTACTTACTACAATTTAATCATAATTAAATAATATTCACGTAAAACATCCTATTAAACGTCTGTCAAAAACATTTGAAATTTCAGGTATAAGCCACCGTCCATTGTTTTATTTAAATTACGCGTTTTATTTCTACAAAAATTTTCAAATTAAAAATGCAAAGTTTCTACGCGATTTTGAAATAATATCTCACCTTTCCGACCATCTCTGAATTGGCACTAATTTTTCAAGACCAAATCGGTTTAGCCGTTTTCGAGGTTTACCGAATCATTTGATCGAGAGCTCCATTTTTATATATAAGAAAATAATAATGTAATTATTTGTATGGCTTTGGTCTATCTGCCTGTAAAAACAGAAATGCTTAAACGTTTTTGCATTCAGATTAACTTATAATTAGGCACATGCAAGAAGTATTGATCATTATTTTCAATTAAGTTGCAAGCCATGGACTCAGATTGCATCAAAGAAGTAAAAAGAGACATATGAAGTTTTTAATTGGATTTCCAACAATACGGATTGAATTAGACAAATTAAGAAATATGGCAACTTGTTCATCCCGCCTTTGTTCAAAATGGATTACTTTCGCTAGGACACATTATTGAAAAGTACTCTGTAGCTAATGTGCACATGTAAAACGAGTAATACAAAGATTGAAAGTTTTTATGACAAACTTAAAACACGGTATGCCTTGCATAATATATAATTTCAAGGAGAACAGGCATCAGCAGATTCAGAGGCTGCCGAAAATTTTGAGCAGGAACTTGCTAGAGTTATTAACGAGGGAGGTTATCCACCTGAGCAGATATTCAATGCTGATGAGACGGCTTTGTATTGCAAAAAATACCACTTTTACTTCCAAAAATCAAAGGCGTGCTCAGTACTACACACGTCAATTTTTCTAAACAATTTTCGGCAGACTAGAAAATAGTAATAATAAAACTCTTATTCAAGTGTGGATGGAATTCCGCTGACATGTTAAACACATTTAACAAAATTGTTCCGCCAAATCAATACTATCTGCGAAGCCTCGCCAAAAATACATTTCAAATCATATGTCAAACCGTTGATAATTTTCGTGAACACTCAAAGTGTTTAAAACAAACAAATCACAATTATCAACTAAAAGAAGAAAAGGCATACAGGGTAGTACTCACAAATGTTCATTTTTTACAGATACGGATCTGATAAAATCAGAACTACTAAAACAGGGTCATGTTGTGAGAACATAAGACATAGATTAACCAAAGAGCCCCTGAACATGTTTTTTGTGGACCTAGAGCCCAGTAAAAATAATAAAAAAATCTACAACGTTTATAAAATATTAAATCATATAATCTGGGTAGAACCACCGCGTAAATCCAGCAATATAGTGCAATGCACACGTTGCCAATTGTATAATTATACTAAGGCCTACTGTAACAGACTTTTCATATGTTTAAAATGTGGTAAAAATCATAGAATAAAAGATTGTACTAAAGACCCTAATACTCCAGCCCATTCCTTCGGCTTCACATTCCTTCTAATCAAAATGCAGCCGATTGTGTTTCCCGAGGTCTTCGTTCTAAGGAATTTATCCAACATAAGAATTGGTTGTTTGGGCCGGATTGGTTAAACGGTCCTATATCAACTTGGCCCGCAAAAGCGGTTGAACCTTCCGGAGATAGTGATCAAAAAAGAAAAGCTAACGTTCTAATAGTAAAGAGTGTCATACCACCGATCAATCCTTTATATGAATTAACGCAAAAATTTTCTAATTGGTGCAAACTTGTGAGAATATTCGCTTATATATTGAAGTTTTGTAAAATTATAACAAATCGAAACCGACTTTTGACTTCAGATTTGAAACAAGCCGAGGTAATTATTATTCGATTAGTCCAAGAACATCATTTTCCCGAAGAATTCAAACTATTAACGAACGGAAAGTCTTGTTCGAAGAAGTTTTGCCGACTAAATTTGGTTTTGGATTCTAATAATTGTTTATGCGTTAAAGGTAGATTAGGATTAACAACTAATAACAATTCACTTCTTTTGCCAAAAAAGACCAAGAAGTAAATTGTCTCATAGATTACTACCATATTAATAATTTACATACTGGATCAAACTTAGTATTATCTTTATCGAGGCAAAAATATTGGATCGTGTCGGCTCGTGCAATAATTCGTAATCGTCTTCACAAATGTATAACTTGTTTTCGACAGAATCCGAAACCCATTTTTCCATTCATGGGCGACTTACCAGTACCGCGCATAAAAGCCAGTAGAGCCTTCCTAAATGTCGGCGTTGATTGTGCAGGCCCAGAGTCGTCACAGAGGCGCTCGAACATACAAGGCTTATATATGCTTGTTCATCTGTTTAGCCACTAAGGCGATACATCTCGAATTAGCTTCAGATTTAACAAGCGATACATTTTTAGATTGCTTAAAACGATTCCTAGCCCGGCGTGGTCCTATTAAATGTATTCACTCCGATTGTGGAACCAATTTTATAGGAGCCAAAAATACTCTCGATTCCTTATCCCTCCTCCTAAATTCCGAAGAGTATAAAAAGCGTTTCAATGAATTATTGGTTTTACATGACATTGAATGGAGATTTAATCCACCGTTTGCCCCACATTTTGGAGGTATATGGGAGGCGAATATTAAATCCGTGAAGACTCATTTGTTTAAAGTTATAAGATTGCAAATTTTATCCTACGAAGAGTTTAATACCGTTCTCAATCAAATCGAAGCCTTATTGAATTCAAGACGGTTATGTTGGCTGAGCAATGATCCATCGGACCTTCAGCCTCTTACGCCTGCGCATTTTTTAATGCAAGAGCCTCTGTCGGATTTGCCCGTTGACTATGAAAACTTGAATTTGACTAAAAAAAAAGAGTTGCTAGATCATATTGTCGCTTCTTACTGGAAGCGAAGGAATGTGGAATATATAACCGAGCTACAGGTCCGACAGAAATGGAATACAGTCACTAATCCTATTAAAAAGGGTGATTTGGTAGTTGTAAAACAAGAGAATGCGCGTCCGCTCCATTGGGGGTTGGGAAGAGTTGAAGAGGTTTTTCCGGGCCCCGATGGAGTGATTCGAGTGACATTGGTAAAAACGGGAAATACCCTAATCAAGCGGCCTGTTGTCAAACTATGCCCCCTACCTATTCATTAGTTTATATCTGAATTATTCATTTCAAAAAAAAAACTTTTCTATCTCATGATATATTTGCTTCTATATATAGTTTGGCCAAATTTTCAATCTCCAGGGCGATGAGAACACCTCTCATAGTCTCTGGAAGATTCTTGTAAATGTCAAAAAATTTAGACCCTGGCGCGAAAATAAAACTTCCGCAATCCAGATTGTGTGAATGTGGTAGGTAGTGAGAGCGGGACCCAGGCGCAAGGTCAGAATTTGACGACGATCTACTTTGAATGAAAGTTTGAATTTATTTTAGCCATTCTATCCTTCCTAATCACGAGGTTCACTATGTACCAATTTCGAGTATTTTTAGAAGTATAAAAGGCTAACCTTTAGTCGGGGAAAATGTTTGCGCCGCACCTGCATAGGTTGTCGGACCTGCAAAAGGTTTGATTTTCTACTCGGACAACACGTTTCAAAAATTACGCAATTGGGCAATTCCGATTCAGAAAAGGCCGATGCAGGCAAGAGTTTGGATTTTTCGAGGCGATTCTTTCCGTGGCTTTCATTCATTCAGTTACTTTCGACAAGTACTTTCAGATCCTTTCAGTGTTCGAGTCTATTCATTCCGTGGCTTTCTTTCATTTAGTTACTTTCGACAAGTACTTTCAGTTCCTTTCAGTGTTCGAGTCTATTCTTTCTGTGGCTTTCATTCATTCAGTTACTTTCGACAAGTACTTTCAGTTCCTTTCAGTGTTCGAGTCTATTCTTTCCGTGGTTTTCATTCATTTCGGTTTAATTCATTCATTCACTTACTTCCAATCAGTACATTCAGTTCCTTTCAGTGTTTGTTATCAGTTCAATGTTATAAGTGGATTAAGTTTCTATTGTGTGTCAAGTCAGCCAGTTATTTTGTTTTGTTATCATTGTATTCGAATTCCCTTTCAACATTTCCAACCAACTACGCTGATGTTTCCAGATCCAACCAAATAGCTGCCGCGGCTTGGACTTCCAAACAGATAACATTTTTCATGCAATATTAATTAGTGTTCATTTTTGTTTTTCATTTATATAAAATTTATATAGAATATATTTTAGTTTATTATTAATTACGGCTTAAGAAGAACTTTATTTTTAATTTATATTTGTATTCCAATTGGTTTTTGTTTCCTGCATACATTTAATTTTTTTATTATTCCTCGGAGTATAAAATACTTCGAAAGGGGTTGAGAAACCCCCCAACATCAACACACATTAATAAATGTATAATTCATGGATCGTAATTCATAAAGTATACGATTTCCATTGCTGTTGGCAGAAACATAACAGATCAACACAATTTATTGAACACTGATAATATTATTAATTGATTTATAATGGTATAATATCATATAAAACATACCAAAAGTAGCAGTCGACATATAAAACTTTTTGTAACACTTCACTAGCATCGAAAGAACCACGCGTAACGAACTGAAGTGAGTGTTTGTCCTTTGCATCGTGTCAAGTCGAAAAGGCGGGAAACCTAAACAGAATGCGCGTCTACACAGACAAAGACTTACGGCGACGGTTGACAGACACTAGCGCTACTCGCGGCAACTGGCGCATACTGTGAATTGAATTAAGCACTTAAAATAAATCTCACATAGTGTTTAACATTTTGATAAAACTAGCTGTAAGTGGAATTCTGTCTTGAGACAATTATGGCACACTCCGTTCTCTCAAAAATTCGATTTCTATTTTCTGCACTCTTTGCTCCGTATCTCAGAAACGGCTGGACCTGCCTTTGCCAAAAACTAATCAGCTCCTTTCCCTATCAATAGGAATCGAATGTTTTTTGAACCATTCAAATCGGTTGATCCGTGCGCCCGAAAACGTGCGCAAAAATTTGTATCCATACATACATGCACATACACATACACACACACATGCACATACACACACACATCCATTTTTTCTGAAGTATGCCAAAATGTTCAGAAACCTTCAAAACGTCGAGAAATGTGAAAATTTTTAATTCCGATTTTCGGCCCATTACAATAACTTTTCCTACGGGAAGTTAAAAATATAATTTTTAATTTCAAATATTTCCATTTCCACTTCCATTAATTATTCGAATAGAAAGAAAAACTATTTTATTATCTTCTGTAAGTATCGTACAAGACTACCTCAATCTTTGCAATGACGATCTAACAAATAAATGTCCGTTACAGGAACTTAATTCTAAAACAATCAATGCAAGTTGCATAAAAAAGTAAGAAATTCTTATGAATTTAAAAAAACATTTAAAAATAATATAATTTAATAATGTAGTTGGAGTTAATACGTACATATTTTGTTTTTTTCGAACCATTTAGTCTATGAATTAATGTCACGAAGATTTTGTCAAAATCAAATGGTTATATTTGCCAAACATCTGTACGACAAATCGACAAGCAACATTTCATAACCACCATTTTTACTTACAAGTGAAATGCGGTCAACTTTTCAAATTTAAATTCGGGAGCCAATTCTCGCATAACTTAGAAACTTGGCTTACAATGTGTGATCGCATATTGGTTCCTGAGCAAAAATTTTACAAAGCCTACTGCATGAGAAAAACTTCATGAGAATGTCAGCAGAAGATTTTCAAAAACTTGGAAAAAAGACGTCATTTCGATACTGCATATTAGTCAAAGAGCAATTAGCTGCAAGGCGTTGCAATCGATAAAGCTCAGAGCATTGTATTAGCAACAGTTATTTACACATTTTTTGAGGGCAAGTAAAACCTCGAGCTTATTGTACACACCGGTCAGATCTATAGACACTGATATTAGGGGTCACATTGTTGGAGGTGAATGGCGAACAAATCATGAAACAGTATTAAATAACTTTGAACCAGTTGGAAGGAAAGCCAGCTTCTGCCATAGCTAAAGAAGTAAGAGTAGATTTTGCAAATTATTTTTCAACTGAAGGCGCAGTGACATAGCAAAATATTTACCAACAAAACAAACATCACTTTTTGGGCGTGAGCGTTCCACACAACAAACTTTGCTTCACACAAAGTACTGAACCGTTGTGAAAAATGTGGACCTTGAAATTTTTTGCCCTTGCTGTAAAAATATACTTATTGAAGAAAAATATCACGCTTAAACCATCTCGTTATTGGGTAATTGATATTAATAAACCAAAAGTCTTGGGAAAATTTTGGCACTTAATTATCAAAAACCGAGGAAGAAAAGACCAGTCACCACATCTATAGTGCATGAAGTCCATAAAGGACTTTTTGGTCAAATGGATAGAAGTGCAAAAATGCGTAAATGTGTACTTTCCAAACAACTTGAGGCTAAGAAGTTAAGAAATTGTGCAATGATGAGCTTGCCAACTTGTCTATCATTTGCTGTCTTAAAGAAAAGACTAAAATAAACAACTATCGACAGTGGATATATATATATATATATATATATATATATATATATATATATATATATGGATTATGAATTGTATTATATAAGGTATAATTGTAATGTAACTATAATTACAAAATGCACATTAATAAAATCATATTCAACTATAAATCTATTTTATTAATATAAATATACCAAGGCTTATATAAATTATGAGCTACGGCCCGGAAAACTTATAAATTCATTGTCTATTAACTCATGAGTTACCGAGTTTACAATTTTTTCTTTTTTTTCTTCAATGACATTTCTTCTGGCCTCACACATTACATTCATTGATTGGTTTTCTACTATTTTCCTGGCGTCCTCATCGAACCACTTTAGCAATATATTGGATAAATAGATTTTGTTCACTATGTTATTACATATTATTACATTTTATTAAAAACTGTACGAATTGAGTTTTTAACATTTGGTCCATGTTATCTTCTGGCTTTTTCTTCTTTTTTTGGTGGCGATACAGATTTGTCATCGATGATATTATGTTAACGTTATTATGCTAAAAAAAGGACTTCGAACAAAGAGTCTACATATTAATAAGATTTTGAACAATAATTCGCTTAATTGCGAATAATGCAATATTACCATTTATTTTTTGGAAATATTTCATTTATTTTTAATTATAAATATATCGTACGTCATATAAGCAGTAAGTATATACATATATACATACACAAGATATAAAATTAACTCTAAAATAAATGTGTATTTTAAATAAAATGTATTTTAGTTAGTTATACATATATTTCAACAAATCTATAACTTGTAATCAAAGATGTATTTCCTATACTAATAGTTAGATGAAATTATAATTAGTACATAAATTTTAATGATTGCTTGCTCATTTACGTCTTTGACCCGCGCTTTGACGCTTATCCATTAGTGTCGCAGTTGGGTATTTTCGACTCGCTCGCGGTGGGAGCGAGCGCCGGTAACTCAAGCTATTGGAATTTTCGTGTCGCTTCGATCAAGTTCGGCGGGGTACGTGTTCTGAGAATAAACCACTTTCCTATCTCAAACCAAAAAAAAAAAATTAAAGTGCGCTATGGACATGCGCAGTGAACGTATTTGAAGGAAATTCATGCGTTTGGATAGTGGGACACTGTTTCTGTAACTTTCGCGATTTTGTACGAGACACACCATTCGCCATTGTGGTGCGTCCCCATTGCACAAACGCGCACGGCGAATCCTGTGGTGTGCATGCGTTTTCAATAATCTAGTATGCGTACATTGCAAACAGATTCGCCGTACGGATTTATGCAATAGGGATATGCCCTTAGGTTACGGGTCTATAATCGTATGATTTGGTAGTCACAAATTGCCAGAAAATTATGTCTTAGCTGTTTGAACATGCGTTTTACATATAAAAACTAACCTACAATAGACTCAAACGTCAGAATTTTATCTTGGTTAGTATTAGACTAACTCATACTCATAGACCTAACATTATTATATTAACATAACTAACCGTAACCTAACAATATTATATTATCCGATAATTGGTCGGATCAAAGTCGTAAAAATGTCGTTAAAATATAATCTTCAAAAATGTTTTTACTTTTGGATTTTCATTTACCAAAAAAAAGGCAGAGCCAGCAAAAGGAGGAAAATTGAAAATAAAGAACAACAAATACATCCTAAAAATGAACTACATCTCAAAATTAGGTAAGTGAGCCTTCTAAAACCAAAACTTCGTCAGACTTTGCAATAAAGAACAATCAAAGGAGAATATTCCCACTAAAACGATGACTAAATCCACTGTGGATGATGAAAGTGATAATCATATATGTTAATAAAATTATATATATGTCCAATATTGTGCAAAAATAAGCCCATTGTGAGTGAGGATGGTACAGTTGATGTACCTTACCTCAAAAACGCCAATTGGAATATAGAGTTAAGCACTGGGCATTCACATTATACTCGATGCCAAACATCGTTGTTGTGTGCGGGCTCTAAATGAATGTTTATTTAAAACCGCCAAATAAATATTTATTTGGTGGTCACCTTTGGGTATGTTCAATTTTATCATCATATATTAAATATATTGTTTGCAATTAAACATAACTAAAATTTTAGAATACTATTGTACCACTATAAGGATGGAGAGTTTCTTCAAAACCAGATACAAAAAACTAGAACTGTCTTATTATAATGTTATTTGTGACTTCAAAACTTTACCTGTAAAACTGAAATGTTCAATATTTTGCTTATTTAAAGCCCGAATCACACGATGCTTGTTTTCTGACGCTGGATTTCCCGTATCATGACGGTGCTGTACATGAGCCGTACTCACACGAGGCTTGTTTTTGAGCGTTGGTAAGTAAGTGAATGGGTAGCGTGCGACAATCTCAAAGTGATAAAAATGAACAGTGCATGTGCATCTGTACAAATTCTTAACCGTAAACGTACTATAGTGCACGCTTATTTAACAACTTTGATAACATTCCATAAACAAAGCCGGACAAGAAAGCGTGTGTGGAGTCGTTCGTGGCTATTGAGGCGTGACCAGGAAAATTGTGTATTAAGTATGCTGTTTAATGAACTTGGGTAAGTCTACTTTATTTATTTGATATTAATAAGTCAATAAGACTTATTGTTATAAGTAATATTTTAGTACAGAAGATCCTTCAAGCTTCACGAATTACACAAGGATGGAAGAACCTGTTTGGGATGAGTTGTTGGCACTTGTCAAACCTTTAATATTGTAAAACAAAACACGGTGATGCGAGAAGCTGTATCGCCAAAGCCACAGGCTTTCTGTGACCATTCGCTACCTAGCTACAGGTAACACATTCAAGGATCTGAGCTACTCTACTCGAATGGCACCCAACACAATTTCTAAAATTGTTCGAGAAACATTAGAAGCTATCATAATCGTGCTGCAAAGTAGAACAATTACTTTTCCTGCATCAGCGGAGGAATGGAAATTAATAGCAAAAAAATTTGAAATGTCTTGGAACTTTCCTCACTGTGTCGGTGCATTAGATGGAAAACACATTAATTTTCGTCCAGCCCGGAAAGAAGGTTCCAAATATGGAAACTATAAGGGAAGCGACAGCATTATACTATTAGCTCTTGTTGATGCAGAATATAATTTTTGTATTTGTGGATGTTGGGCGAAATGGTCGTACTCACGACGGAATGAAAATGGAAAACAAGGGTTTGAATTCACCTTCATCAATAGAGTTGCCAAATGCAAATTATAAATTACTTTTTTGTAATAGTTGGTGATGATGCATTCTGTCTGAAGGAGAACCTTTTAAAACCATATCCAGATAGGGGTCTGACCTATGAAAAGAAGATTTTCAACTATAGGTTGAGCAGGGCTCGGAAGATTGTGGAGAATGCCTTTGGGATCTTGACAAACAGTTGGCGTATTCTATTGACTACGATACCACTGGATGTGAAAAGAGTGGAAACAATAACATATGCTTGCATATTGCTTCATAATTACATATTATCTAAAAAAAAGTGCATGCTACTGGTACGTACGTAGCGATTTACACAAGTCTAATTTTCAAACAAATATTACTGAAATGAAGGTTTCTACAAACCCTTCATAATCATCAAATCGGAGTAGTGATGATGCTCTAAAAATTCGTGATAAATTTTGCTATTATTTTAATAATGAAGGAACGGTTCCTTTTCAGCTTTCTGCTGTTACAAAAGGACATTGATAAGTCTCATATCAAATGCTGAAATATTATTCTTATTATTATTATTATATATTATATATTACTTATTATTATAATTAAAATAAAATGTTTCTTCCAAATAAGAAAATGTTTTAATGTAAAAATGAATACAATTTATTTCAGATACATATTACACATTCTTATGCTTATGTTATAATTAAAATGAAATGTTTCTTATAAAAAAATGGTTTTAATGTTTAGAAATAATTTATTTTATTTATTATTTGCACTTATACTGGCTTCTTAGAGAAGATTTTGTTGCCTACCATCCAATATAAAGCCCTCAAGATTATCATGATTGCTTTTGCTTTAGATGAGTCAGAAACCCTACATGGTTGTTGAGTTCGAGGATGGAGTCAACGTTATTGCGAGCAAATGGTATAACAGTACTGAAGGCACCTGTTTATATCCAATCTACAAGAACAATGCGTTTTACTATCGATCGGCGAGGGAAATGAGGGAACCTTTTTCTCCGCCCGTTACATGGATAGCGTGTGAAGTTAAGCGAATTTTCGCATCGACCGGTGAGTAAAGAGGAATAATTGATAATAAACGTATCAAGAATATTTGTAATAAATCGTGTTTGCAGATATATTTCAGTTGGCAATGGAGAAGCTAAATGAGGAGCCAAACCACTCCGATATCACATCGGACATAGAGTTGCAGAAGGTCCAGAGACGTGAGCGTAAAAGAATTCACCACAACAGTGGAAAGGAAGTTGAGATATTAGAGTATTTTAACCCACCACCTGAGGTACCGCGTGTTGCCAATAACACACCAATGATTTATGAATAGCCTAGTAAGTAAAAATATTAAATAAATTCAGTTTTTAATGGACACTCATTTATCTGAAAATATATTTTAGGTATTCAAGCTTCACCATCAATACAGTACACACCTAGACCCGCTGCCAAAAGATTGATATTTAATACTCGTAAGTATTGTAATAAAAACTCTTAATAATAAATTTAAGAATTAACATATGTAATACATAATAATAAATTTAAGAATCACCTACATGTGGGATTTATGAAGCAGCTGGGAGCAGTAGTGTCGGACAACAATGGTCGGGTGTTCAGCCGATAATTTGTAAGTTGATACTAATGTAATGTAATGTAAATATATGTTATGAAGATAATAAAGAAGTTTAACGAATACAGATTCCCAAGAACAGATGAAAAGAAAAGATGACGCAACAAGGAGCACAGAGGAAGTAAATATGCAATTTCAGCAGATAATAGGTAAGTTGCTTTGCTACTAATGAAATGTAAATATATATTATGAAGATAATGAAAGAATTTAACAAATGCAGATTCCCAAGAACGAATCCAGAGAGAGCAGGAGGAAACTAAAAGGAGCATGACAAGGATTGAATTGGTAAGTTGCTACTAACATCATTTAAAAATATGGAGATAATAAGAGTTTAACATATGCAGATTCTCAAGAGGATGTAAAAAGGAGAATAACAGAAAGCGAAGAGGAAACAACGAAAAGCATTTCGAGGGAAGACCTGCTTAGATTGTTGCCGGTGGCAATTGACGAAATATTAGTTGATTTTGAGGAGTTCCTTAGAACTGAACAACAAAACGGAGTTTGTTAAATATATACTTATTCAAAACGGATCGTATAATGAGTATGTACTAATGATATGCTGTTTTTATTTTAAGATAACACGGCTTGCACGTAATGGCGGACATTGTCCAAGAGTGGCAACTGTTTCATTATGCAAGATTATATTTACTGATGTGGTTGCCAAGGAGCACAGCTGGGCCGGGAGCAAAGGAAAGAAGAATTTTTCAGTACTGCTGTTTGTTAAATTGATAAAAGGTAATAATGATGTTCTTATAATAGTAAATAATGAAACTCTTTACCTAAAATATTTGTATTATTTTTTTAAACCAACAATGATTTCAGAGATTGTAGATTAAATGGTTTTTAAGGAAATTATAGTGTCGGACGCTCAGGTAGGAGACTACAATAGAGGATGGATTCGTCACGCACAGGACCTGTACACCAAGAACGAAGAGAAGACTAGAAGAAAGGATTAGTTTTTAAGTTTAATTAAGTTTATTGGAATATTTAAGTTTATTGTAATATTTAGTTAAGTTTATTGTAATATTATAGTTAGGTTTATTGTGTTATTTTATTAGTTTAAGTTTATTATATACAAATATACTTGTATATTGTAAGATTTTCATAAGATATCATTTTAAAAAAATATCACAGTAAAATGCTTCGATTTTCTTTTCATGAAAATAAATATTATTTTAATCTAGAATTGCATTTTTAATTCATTAAATATTCATTTCAGATTATTTAATTCTTTAAAAAAAATTATTCACGTTCCATTTGTTTCTTTCGCGAAAATAATAATATAATAACTGATTGGTATCACAAACCAACATACTCAGGCCGTTATCTTAATTACCATTCTTACCACCCCCTCTCTATCAAAATAGGCACAATCATAAGCTTAATAGACCACGCATTATTATTATCACACAGTAAATTTTTAAGAAAGAATCTCTCTCTCATTTCACAAATTCCAACTAAAAACTCCTACCCGCAACACCTCATCCAATCCATAACATAAAATAGAATCCTGTATCTCCAAAACCGTCACAATAATTCAATTGAAAACGCAAACCTTGAAAACTACGTTGGAACTATAAGTTTTCCTTTAATAAAAATAATATTAGAGTAGTTTGTACTTCCGCAAACACTTTTTCAACTCTTTTTACAAAATTAAAATCGAAATTTAACACAAGAATCTCAAGTAATCTAGTTTATAAGCTTAATTGCCTAGATTGTAATTGCGTCTACATAGGTGAAAGCAGTCAAAACTTGCACAAAAGAACATCACAACACAAAAACAACTCTAAAAATAAGAACCAGAATAAAGCACAATTAACGGATCACATTAATCAGCTCAAACATAACATTGATTTTTCCAATCCCACGATTTTACATTTCGAAAATAATTTATTTAAAAGACGATTTAGCGAAGGATGCCTAATATCTTTACACAACGAGACGGCCATAAATAAAAGATTGGATAACAATTCGCTTTGCAATGACTATAAAATAATCCTTGACCATTTTAAAAACACCACCATATCTGAATGAAGCGTGTATTTTATTATTTTACTAAAAATATATGTTTGCCAGTTTTTATACGCTTTCACAAAATTTGTAAACACAATCCATTCAGTATTTAGATGTTAGTCAGTCTGTACACACTAGAATGTAACCAAAAATTGTCAAAAAAAATAATTAGTTTAAATGTTCCAGTTATTAATAGCTTGGTTTATCACAGTGTAATAGTGTAGTGTATTTTTGTATTATTAATTTCTGTAAGTATTTATATATAAGTTCTATAACTTTATAATATATTCCTCCTACATCATATGAATGACGGTCTCGATGAAGACCGAAACGTATGGATAAATAAAGTATTTCAAAAACTACTTTAGTTTTTTTTACTTGGTGTCACTGCCCGATTCTAAATAACTCAATATATATATATATATATATATATATATATATATATATATATATATATATATGATTGATTTCTTGGAGGGCGTAACATCAAGTGAAAAATAAGTAAAGTAAAGATTTTTTTCAAAACATCTTTATTCTTCCATACGTTTCGACGTAAAATTCTACGTGATCTTCAGTGGTTCTACAATTTAAAAAAAGAAAAAAAAAAACAGAAAGTAACGTTACAAATTGAATATACATAAGCAATAGTAAAAAGAAAAGTTTTAACTAAAGAGAATTGCATAAAACATTACTTACTTGAATTATTTATATTATCACTAACACATATTAATATAATTTGTACAAATTAATAATTAAAGACAAGCACTAACTGTCAGTAATTTCTTTTTTTGATAAAAAGAATAAAAGATAAAAAGTGATTAATAAATAAAATATTATACGTAATACACGTGCATCCGAGGCCAGTGCCATACAGAATAATATTATTGTAAGTGTCCGAGATGGAAGTCAAATGTATGTATGATCAAATATTATAGCTTTATTCACTCACACACACACATATTTAATGTTTAATAATGTAATAGTACATGTATGTGTTAAGAGTTTATTATTTAATATCACGTGCTATATATTGAGGTATAATTTAACAACAATTTCTGGTATATATTCAAGTTTATTAAAAATCATTTGCAGAGGCTATTAGACTTCATTTTACTAAAGTGACACAGCTTGATATCATCAATCGCATAAACGTTGTTATAGCACAGTCTGGAGACTGGAATGGAGGGAAAAACCGAAGTATTTTACAGCTAAAAAAATTATATTGAAGATACTACAGGCTATGATATTATACCATTATGTACAAATTTTAAAATATAAATTCATATTGCAGAAAATATAAAATATGCTACTCATTTAGATTATATTAAGCTAATTGATCTTCTATTTATTTACAATAACAGAGGTAAGAATAATGATATTCAAAATTTTAATTTTGTTTTTAATTATTAATATGTATTTTATTTACAGTCAGGATGAAAATAATTTTAAGAACTGGCTTCGAATCTGTGAAAACAAATACCACATTCGGTGCCAATACGTTTGGAAAAGCAAAAATGTAGCCGCGGACCATTTGAAAAAAGTTTAGGAGAAGCGGGGTGTAGAAAATGTAATTACATGTCACGTTATACCTCAAATGTTTGTCACGACACCGTCGTCGTATAAAGTGAAATTGCAGGTAAAAGGATATAAATAAATAGAAAAATATAAAATAGATTTAGCAAATTATTTATTTCTTGTAGCTCGATGAAAATCGTACTGTAGTTGACGCTTTCTACACATGCTGTGCTCAACTTGGAAAGCAATGCAAGCACATGTGTGCACTTATTCTATTTTTAAATACAACAAGAAGCACTACAAAAACTAGTTTCGCACAAGGTTGAGGCCAGCCATCCGTTGGCACACTGGCTAAATAAAAGTACTCCGAGGGAAAGTTGGTGAAGGATATTTTTCCACCGCGAGTATCTTTGCCAACACGCTGTTGGGAAATTTGTGACAGATCCTGATTAATTGCCTAAGTGCCCTTACAGAAAGTACTTATGTAGAGAAACTGCGGATTCAAACAAAGATGAGTATAATCGGCTCCTTCATGAAAAAAAAGAAAACTGATGCCTGTGCAGATATTCTAGTTGATCTTCTTATTTTCATGGATGAGCAAGATTTGTTTTGTCAGCTAAAACAAATATTAGATCTTTCTGTTAGCACTTTGTCGCAGAATGAATCTCGTATTTAGCATGATGTCAGGACTTGCAAAATTTCAGCAAGTCACAAGGCCCATGCTATTAAAATACGAAAAACTAGGAGCATTGAGTCCCTAATTAATGCTTTTTTAAAACTATTATCTATAAAACAAATTTTAAAGCAAAAAGTTGATATGATGATTATCATAAGTTTTTGAATGGTAACGCGATTCAGGACAGTACTGATCCATCAACTAGTATTGCAAGAGGTACTATTAAAGACATAGCCGAAGTAAGTTTGCAATATTTCTTCCCTAACTATAGCACAATGTACTGTTGGTCAGGGCACTCAGACAGAGGGACCTCTGCCTGTAGAGGTCTCGATGGAAAGATTGTCACGGATAGAAAGTAAGTGATTTATAGTTATTGTGTCTTAATTATTATTTATTCATAACTATTTATTCACCACGTGAAAGAAAGTTGGATATATAATGATGCTTTGATAAGTGCTATCAAAGCAATACCCCAAAATAGTGTCCAGCGGGAGGAACATAAAAATGTAGGCAGATCTAGTAAAAATTTTGTAAAAAAAAACTTGTTTAGAGAGGAGTTGGCTGCATAATGCACATGGTGTGACCGAAGGGATAACTTTCCTTTAAAAGACTTACTTTTAATTAAACCTATGAAAGGTATTCTTGCAGTAAATTAAAATATATGTATTAACTGTGACTCATAACTTATTTCTTTTAGTTGCAGCCCGAACGGCATATACTGAAATAAATAATGAAGTTTTTGAAGCGTCTTTGCTGGATTTTTAAAATTTGCGAAGCAGCAATATAGGAATAATATTACTATTGCGGACAATGTAGAAATATAATTCAATTTGACTCTGTTTATCATTTCACTTATTTTAATTTCATTTGCATATGTTTGTGTTTGCCATACTATATAGCAATAAAAAAAAACATAACAGCATAAAGATGGGTTTTGGTCTTACTTTTAGGTGTTATATATATGTAGATATATGGTGGTTTACAACAAATTAAAGACCCTAAATTAAAATCACATACTAGAACTCTTTTTTGCAACAAAAATATTTCGTATATCAATTCTTCCGAATTAGAACGTTATTCTCAGAGATCTCAAAAGTTGTAAATTAGTTTTAAAAAATCACCCCGACATTATTGTGACCAGAGCAGATAAAGGAAACGTCACAGTTAAACTTGACGAAGATGACTATTTGACAAAATTACAGAATCACTTTCGGACACCAGTACTTATACGACCATAAATAACCACCCAACCGAACACATTGACCGCTCCTGTCATAAACTTGCAGACAAATTAGTTACTAATGAACAAAAAACAAAAGATACAGCTACAAATCTAAAAAATTTACACCCATGCTTTCCAAAACCAACTTACCGTATAAACCGATCGTTTCAAACATAAATTCCAAGCTATATAACTTATCTAAATTAGTAATGTCTTAACAACAATCACAAAACAGTCCCCATATTATATAAAAAATTCGTTCGAGCTTGTCAAACATCTCAATAACATTTCATTCCCTTATAATTATAAACTAATTAGCCTAGATCAAGGGCGAGCCACCTTTTTAACCCACGGGCCAATTTGGTTTTCAAAATTTTATGGCGGGCCGCACATAATTTATATATAATAGGTTGTCAAATATCTCCCTTCCGCCTTTTTGTATTATAAACCAAGAGCAAAAAAGCGGAAGGGAAATATACTAGCTGACCCGGCAAAGGTTTAGTCACAGAAAAAATTTTTAGTATTAGAAATGACTAACTAATTTTGAATGTATAAATATGTGATATATAAATAAAAGGGGCAGCTAAAACAAATTACATTGATAATTTACTCACTACAATACTAAAATACTAACATATTTGAATTAGGTTATGCTATGAATAGCGAAACGAGTGAGATTTCAATAACTCTGAAAAAAATTCAGTTTTCTTTTAAAAACAGTTTTATCTTCAGATTATAATATTAAATTTCTAATTTTTTTTGCTAGAATTGCTCTTTCTGCAAGACATTCAAAAACTATGTACTTCTAATGCACATCGGAAAATATATGTACGGTAGGATAAGCCTGCAAATCAGTTGGTTTTATCGGAGGTAACCATTTCGTTGCCAATATGTAAGATTCGTTTTTAAAATATTGCAGCGAATAGAACGAATAAATTTAAGCTTTTTTATAAGCTCAGAAAAATCTTGATCAAATTTCTATTAAAAACGTTCACAAAAAAGGCGATAATAGTTAATTGATCGATTACCGAGCTAAATAAAAAATGATTGGACTACTAAAATGATTATTATAAAATAATGAAAATTTGGAGTTGTATGTAGTTTTCCATTCCGCATTAACGAAATTAAAATAAATAACAAAATTTAAAAAAAAAATTTTGTTTGTAAACCCCATGATAAAAATAAATTACTTTTACTTCTAAAATGAAACTGAAGCTTTTTCATAAACTCAAAAATCTGAACTAAAATTAAGTCAAAAGATTTGTTGCAACAAAATTGCCAAAAGACTCACATCTAAAAACTGGCATTTTTTAGCATTTTTTCTGAATGAATGAACTATTATCCAGACTTTTCTTTTGTGGACCTGTGTAGTTGTTTGCACACATACGTACTTCCAAAAATATAATTTATCATAATTTGATTTGTTTTTTTTTCAAAAACGAAAATTTCTTACGGCTGACATGAGATTTATAAAAATTGCGATGTTTACTGAAAAAATACATTTTCTAAATCTGTATTATTTTGCATGGTAAATGGCGAAAAAAACATTTACATGAAAACAGCTGTTTTGTTAGCTTTGAACATTTGGAATCACAATTAAAATTTGTTCACATTTTCGTTTTCTGAAAATGAAATGTGAAACACAAGATACTGCAAAAGATACTATTCTTTATTACCAAAATGACGAAAGTACTGCAATTGTTTTTTCATATACAAAAATAATGATTTAAAGCTCGCGACAAGTTCTCAATTTTTCTTACAATATTGTTAAGCTAACATTTAAATTAATATTCATTTTATTAGGAAATGCTATTTCTGCGAACAACACTTTTTACCAGTATTTGACTGGTATCAAAATTAGCCGTTACATCTGCATTTGATAAAATATCTATAAAAATATTCTGTAGTTGAGAAATGCTTGGCGGGCCGCACAAAAACCTTCGGGGGGCCGCATGCGGCCCGCGGGCCGCGGTTTGCTCATCCTTGGCCTAGATGTTATATCCTTATTTACGATTATGCCACTACACTGAATACTAGATGCAATTACTAGATGGAGTGAAATCAGTCTTCACACCACATTATCCCTATATCGGTTTAGAGAGGTCATCAAATTCATTGTGTCTAACGCCTATTTTGAATTTAAAGGATCCTTTTATTACCATTTTTTGGCACCTCAATGGGATCGCCCGCATCTACCTCATTAGTAGAAATTTTTTTTCAACTAATAGAAAACAAAATATTTAAATATTATAATAAACAAATCTTTTATTTCCGCTATGTACACGATATCATTACTTGTATTACGGAAGAAGACATTAGCAGCGTTACTGATAATTTTAACAATTTTAATAGAAAACTACATTTACTGTTGAATTAGAGACAATGAATTCGATTAGCTTTCTAGACATCATACTAATACGTACAAATGGCCACTAATTACTAACTGGTACCAGAAACCAATTACCTTCGGGCGATATATAAATTACTACTCATACCACCCTCCTAAAATAAAAATATCAACAATAATAAATTTAAGACACCACGCCATACTACTATCTAATAAAAATTTCTGCGGCACCAACATTGACCTGGTAATAAGCACACTAAAAAATAACTCTTACCCTACAACCATAATTAACCCAGTCATAAATAACAGACGCAACTACCTTATCAACAAACAAAACGACCTCACCGACCATATAAACCGTTTAGACTTGGAGTCAACTCAAAAAATTCCAAACAATTCAAGACGATTTTAACCGAGCATTTAAACAGTTTAATAATTTAAACCACAATATAGATTTTTTTCAACCCAAAATTTTTACATTTTGAAAAGAACGTAATTAAAAGAAGTTTCGCTGAGGGGTTGTTTTTGCAATTGCATAACATCATAAACAAACAATTCGACAATACGGCCCTGAACACGTGGTTACCAAATAACGTGTCAAAATTTCTTCAAAAATTACAAGATCCCATCGCTTTTTACATTTCCCGTAAAATTTGAACACATGCTAAAAACTACTTAAAAAAATGTGGCATTTCTATCTTAAACTCTGAATGGTTATGTTTATTTGTGTGTTTACCCATTTGTAATGTTAAAAAATATATACTTTACCAATTATACCAATGTGCTTATACTTGTACTTATGTTTTTAAAAGTATAAATCCAACTGAGCACTATTAAAATTTAAAGTTAAACTAGAAGGTGGGGCTATGCAAGTCGCACAATACAAAACATTCATTTGTAGTCTAAAAGCAAAGTCCAAATTTTACAGTCTCGCTTTGTCCCTGTTTGCATTTGTTAAACTATTTGAAGATTTAAAATACCTGCTTAAAGGAAACTTATATTGAATAGGTACGCTCTCTTCAAATAGAGTTTAGCATAAATATAACTAGCTATGAATTTAAAATATATACCGATCAGCAGTTTTGTGGGAAAGTTCTTTTTATTGAAACCCTAATATTTTTTTGTTCGATAAACATAACTTGATATAGTAACTTAAAAAATTTATGAAGTAATAGCATGTGAAAGATGAAATTGAAATAAAAGTAGTGCACTTGCTGGTAAAGTGGTATTTATAAATCGTTCAGATATTAAAAATAAAATATTCCACTAGAGTTTCCATAGCATAAACAACAACATGAAAAGAAAATAAATCATATATTAAAATATTACAAAAAGGAATGTATAAAGGACCAGAAAATATCGATGAAGTATTTTTGTTTTTAATACATAAAAAATAGGAACCTACTACAAAATGTGCAGCATCTTGTATGCTCAAAATAAATCTTATGTCGCGCAATATATGTGTATATGAAATATAGTGGTAAGTAGAAACATGTGAATGTATAATTATAAGACAAAATACTTTGTTTTACCTATATACGAGGTCTGTTCAAAAGTACCCGGAATTTTCGTTTTTTTTCAAAAAAATATTTATTTATTCGTCTACATTAATGTGGTCCCCTTCAAAGTAGTCCCCCCCAGATATAATACACTTATGCCAGCGTTTTTTCCAATTTTCGAAGCACCCTTGATATTCACTTTTTGATATGTCCTTGAGCACTCTCAGCGATTTTCTTCAATCGAGGAAAACCGCCGTCCTTTCATGGGTCTCTTCAACTTTGGGAATAGGAAAAAGTCACACGGAGCCATATCTGGTGAATTTTTGCACTTTGCAACACTTTATTCATTTTTTACGCAAATTTAATACAAATTCTTTGACTTTTCAATTCTTCCATTGTAAAAATCGCCGAGCTCAGAAAAACACGTCGAACCTTAGCGACTACCACAGACAAAGTAAACAGTGAATATAGCTGAAAATTTCATCATATTTTAGGGGCATGTATACCACACAATAAAAAAAAATTTTGACAATCAGACACACCAGACCCGCGAAATTTAATTATAGTAATTCCGGGTACTTTTTGAACAGACCTCGTATACCAAAGACATAATATGTGCTCTTATATTATTATATATATGATTGTAATTATATTATTAAATTGATTTATATAATTTTACATTCAAATTACCACATCGATGTAATTTGTATGTATCGTTGATATGCTTTTGAGTGTCTGTTGTTTTCCAATTAGAAATATTGGTCAAAAACAAAGACAATACTATTACATTTTACGCATTTCATGATGTTTTGTCTGTTGAATATTAAAATTAGTTAAATGTATTTTATTGCATGGGTAA
>NW_020536999.1:79091014-79120411 GCF_003426905.1 Ctenocephalides felis
TCACAGCTGAATGGGTACTCATGAACAATAGTCCAACAAAATTCCCTAATGACTTCAGACACAAGATTCTTATTACATCTCATTTGATTATAAATCAATTATAATCTATATTCAAATTGTGCAGAAAACACCTTGCAATATGCCTACATTCTCGTATTTGGTCGTATTTGAATGAATGTTTTCCATCCATGGGCATTTATTTTTCGTATTATTTTATATGGAAGCAAAACTGTGTACCATTAACTTTCTACCATATTCATACTATCTTTCATTTTGAAATAAATGTGTCCTTATAATAAATATGGATCATTTTGCTTACTACTCTCAAACAATTGAATAGATTAAATATATAAATTGTGTAATTTCCAGGAATACGTAATTGTTTTTTATCTAATTGCAATAAAATCGCATTTGATATTGCAGTATTGTATCTATTTTTTATACCGCAGAAGTATAATTAATAACAGTGTTTATAATTTGTTTCAGCATACTTCTCCTGTTAGTAATATTTTTTCAAATTGTTTGCATTCAACAAATAAAATTTTGTTTCAATTCCCATGCTTTTTAACAATTTTACATATTCAAAGACCACACACCCATCCGAAACGAAAATCATAATTCGAGAAAACTACCGATACTTTACGATTAACATACAAACATAATTTGAACACTTTGGCAATTGTACTTGAACTAATTTAACAACACATTTTTAAGATTTATTTCCGCTTAACAAGAACTCATGAACAAATAAAAACCAATACGTTCATATAGTAGCACATGAAATTAAACGATTCAATAATTAATTATCTATAAGGAAATATTTGTCGCTCGCAAACCACTTTCGAGAAAAAGTTATGCTTTTTATGTGGTGGTCTGCCTTGCAAAACTCTATCAAATCGATATACAATATTATTTAAATTTACATTTGAATAAATTTTACTGGTTAATATATTTCAGGTTTTGTTTTCCATACAACTTTTCATTTTCTTTTATTAAAATGTGTAATTTAACATTTTGGGTACATGATTTGTCGCCTCCTCAAAAATTACATTTCACTTAAAATCGCTAATTCTTACTCTCATAAAACTCGAACATTATGGATTAAAAAATTGCATATAATAAAGTTTGAAACGAAAATCGCGCTTCTGTCTGATAAAAACATTTGCAAGTTTTTGTTATTAATTATAGTTCTGTATTGCTGTAATTATTGCTGTGATATATTTATAATTGAAGTATTTATTTCAGGAATGTACTAATTAATTATTGTTATTCTGCAAGATATGATGTTCCGAATTATTACTGTTGCAATTAATTCTTTTACGAAGTATAACTCATATTTATTTTTACACTAACATGCTTTGTTACAAAGAACACCTTCTAGACATGTTTTTGTTTGCGTTTTGCGTAATAATTACTTATGTGTTTTGATACCACTGAAGAGTCAAATTGGAACTCGAAACGTATGGATCTAATAAATGTATTTTAAGAAACATATTTTTAGTTTTCTTTCTATTCATTATCTGGATAGATAACTGTTAAAAAGTTTTGTTATCTATAAATTAATTTCTTGAAGGGCGTAACATCAAGCATAGAGCGGTGTTAGGTATTCGATACAAATTGGGAAACATTATTTGAAACATATTGGTAATTTTCGTAGAAAAAGCGAGTATCAGTTCGCTTATTAATACTAAGTTTGTCTAAGAAATAAAAGTCGATTCCGCAAAGCGTCTTTTGTGAGACTTTCGACTCATGATAAAGAAACCTTTGCGTCAAAAAATGAACGTATGGTTGTTATGTTTTAAATGTCTGCGATAATCGTTTGTCGTGTTGTTTCAAACGTTTAAGAAGTTTTAGTCCTGTTTCGCCAATATATCATATATAAATAGCATCTCTAATCTCTCTAATAATAATAATCTCTAATCTCGACAACAGAATTATATTTGAATTCCTGCGATTTGCTCTACCAATATTCGTAAATTTGAATATAGAATGGCAGAAAAACCAAATTTGTACGTTTTATATGATCAGATGATATTCACAGCATATGCGACAATTTTGAAATGTTTCACTCAACCGATATATTTGGAACTTTCAACAAAGAGTTGAATACGATAGAAAATATTTCGAATGCCAAGCAGCAAAAGGTATTAAGCGTAGATGTAAACAATTTGCAAATGCATTTACCTTCATAAGAAATATATGCTAGAGGAATGATTCCAAATATAATTCGGTTGAAAAGAGAAACTGAAAGATTAGATGAGAATGATTTTAATATTGAGGCAGCAAACCAAATAAAGCAGAGGTAAATTGTAAAAAAAAACGACAAGAACTATAATATTTGCAGTAATTTTGAGTACTGATTTGAGAAAAAAATTCACATCAATTTCTGAACTGTTATATTATTTTCCAAACATTTACCCAGATAATATAACAGAACTAGATAGAAAACGGAAAACTCTTAGAAATACCAATGTCGATTCGAAGAGACTGAGACGACGTCCAGTACAGAAGAATTTTAAAGGCACGTATCAAAATTAGAAGGGCGATGGTTTCTGCGATGTTTCCATAATTATCGATTTTAATAAGAAAACTCCTGTGTTTGGCGCACAGTACTGCGACGGTGACTTATAAATATTTGACAATGTTACAGTATTTATTAAAATCAATTTAAAACATTTAATATTTCGTTACGGTACGAGAAGTTCCGGCAATTTTCCTTAAGGCACGATGCCATACACCACTAGTTAAAGTATTTAATTATCAAAAAACAATTAAAATGGTGTTTTTAAACATTAAAATAAACATTATGCAAATATAATATGCCTATTAATTTTTTTAATAAACTGTTGACACTTTATCGCGACTTCAGTCAGTTCTTGAGCTGTTTAAAAACTCAAATTACCAACATAATAGTTTATGACAAATCAAACGCAAGTCATAATACTTTAGTATTTAATATTTCAATATAATAATATGATGATTTAATAATTATGAATTACATTCATTCTTTAATAATTATGTAAATATTTTTTTTCTTTTCAGAAAATCTGTTGACAGTTCATGAACCAATAGTTTAATTATTTATTTAAATTATTGAAATTTCTAGCATGAAAAATATTGACTGGAAGATATAAATATTTACAAGATGTAAAAAATGTTTAATTCATACTGATATACATACTATATAATTTTACATTCAAATTACCATATTGATATATTAATTTGTATGTATTGGTGATATGTATTTGAGTGTCTGTTGTTTTCCAATTAGAAATATTTGTCAACAATAAAGACAATACTATTACATTTTACGCATTACATGATGTGTTGCCTGTTGAATAATAAAAAGTAGTTAAATGTATTTTATTGCATGAGTAAATAGTAATTAATTACCCTCCAAATTTTTCTTAATATTTGCAATTGTAAATACAAATTGTTAATATCGGTTTTAAATATCGTGGAGTGACTACGAGATCGATTTTATTCAGATTCACTTTTTATTTTTATAATATCCATGCTGCATCTCATGTCTCCATTTCCATCATATGACTTCACAAATTTAGCAATATATGTTAACCAATAATAAATTTGTGGAAGATTGGAAATAACTTGTCCCAGAGTTCAGGTGTCTTGTATTCAAGAAATAATTATCAATGGACATGTTTGAAGGTTTTGATGAATTTGAAATTGAGGAAGTGCGCCTTCATTCAGCATTAAGGCATGGTGATAGCATTTTATGTGTGGGTTTAAATATTTAATAAATAGACAAAATATATATATATGTATATATATATCATAGTGTCAATTTCTGCTATAGCAGTAATCCAAGAACTTTCTTTTAAATTATAATTTAAAAAAACACTGGTCTGATATAGATAACTCATTTTCTTTGCTATAGAAAAGCAGATCCTCCATCCATACTGTTTCTCCTTGGGCCAGTTAAGAATTCAATAAAAACTAATCAATCCTGGTCGTGCTAATTCAAAAGGCTTTTATATTTTTGAAATCGGTTCAGCATTTATTGACAAACATCGACAAAAGCTCAAAAAATGGCTCACAAACATACTTATTCCAAAACTGGTTCTCAAACGATTCAGATTGACTTGTCAGGTATAATAGATAATGCAATGTATCACAATGTACTATCGAGTGAAACTTCTTATGCGACTTAGACAAGTTTGCTTTAAATGTTCAATGCAAAGTGAGCTAATGTTTGAATGATGATTGTTTTAGAATGCCATAGATTAGGAATGTTGAATTTTGTTTTAGATTTTTTTTAGAATGTAAAATGTTTTTCAAATGTTATGGATTATTCCATAATTTGTAGAATATTTATTAGAACATTGTAGACTGTTTGAAAGTGTTGCATAGTCTTTGAAGGTCTTGCAGACTGCCCGTAAGCATTGCAATCTCATTTTCACATTACGAAGTTTCTCTTCTTTTGCAGAGTATCACTTCTATTATTTTTATTGTTTTTTTTTGTAGGAAGATGAGGATTTCCTTCGCTCCTCTCAAAAAGTAAAAACATAGAAGCTTTAAAATTGAGTTTTGTCAGTTCTTCAAAAATGTCATAAATAGGGGTGGAAAAGAAATAATTTATGATGATTTTTTATAAAAATGTGACCTCAATCTTGAAACATTTGTCAAGATTGGGTCAGAAAATATACGATACACGAGAACAGTGGCAGGTAAATTGTATTCGTGAGAATGATTTTTATACGTAGACTCTTCTATGGATTTTTAGATATTTTTAGATATCTATATATTTACACATTTCTAGACAATTTCAAAAATATGTAGCCATTTGTAGATATTTTTAAAATTTTTGTACATTTTTAATCCTGCCAGTAGGCGACATATACATTTATTTATGTATATCTAGACATTTTTGTACATATTAAAATTTTTTAAGTTACATTTAAACATCACTAGACATTAAAAATTAATACATTGGCAAAAGAGTTGAAAAAATATTCTAAAATTACCATTTGATTTACTGATTTTTTATATATATATTCAGGCTTGTCCATAACTACAGAGTTGGCAGGGTTACTTCAACAATCTTCAGAAATGAATCAGTACTAGAAGCTAATTCAGGCCGAAGAAGCGAAGGAGACAAGGCGTGATCTGAGTCGCTTAAAATCCTTTCACTCAGAAAGGAATTAATTAAATGAAAGTATAGGGAACTAGAATTGTGTATCAAGTCCCTATACAGGAATATAATTTATAAACGCATGAATTAAGATATTTGACATTTATGGGCCAATTCTCGGATAACACAGCTAAGTTTCGTTTGTAGACTCCTGCTTTAACATATCATGTCTTAAATAACAATATGTTCAGGATTATGTATTCTTGGACCACGTCGTGTAGGAGGCACTCTTTTTTCGATTGAATTGAATGGGTCCTATTCAGTTTTCTTCTTTTTCATGATCGTTCTCAGTGAAGTCTTTTATGGACTTATTCTTTTGTTATCTTGTCAGTCCACTTTATTTTCTCCATTCACTTGTCTCCTGCGCACCACATTTTAAAACTCTCTAAATAGTTCTTGTCGGCTTTTCTTAGAGTCCGTGTCCCTGATCCGTAAAGAGCTATACTCTAGACATAACATTTTTTTTATCAATATCATCCACAAGTCGAGACTTGGTTGGTTCTCAGTAGTGTTCTCAACTTCGCAAACTCCACCTTGGCGCTTGCGATCTTTGTCCTGATGTTTCTCGTGCTGTATTCGTTTCTGGTCAGAATGCTTCCTAAATATTTGAAATGATCAACGTCTTCCAATTTTTGATTTTCTACTGTTATCTTCAGAGTATCATCTCGTTTTGATACTCTCATCACTTCCAATTTGTTGATGCTGATTTCCGTTCCATATCTTCGACCCATTTCGACGATTCTGTTCACCATGTTTTGCAGCTCGGTTTGGTTTTTTGATATTACCACTAGATCAATCATTTTGCCATATAAAATAAATATGTCACCAAGAATAGCTGTTACACAAACCATCATTCCTTGAACCACATAAGTTAAAAAATATTTTTTTAACATCAGTTTATTTACAGAGATACCGCACCTGTCACAAGAAGTGTGAGCATACGTGAATTGGGCCGCTTGTTGAGAAAACACCCGGGACTATTCCTAAATGAGTGGACTTTGCGACTTTTTGCATTTTTCGTCTATGACAAGGTATATATATATATATATATATATATATATATTTTTGAATAGTCTTGAATTTGATGTCTTGAATTTGTTTGAACTCAAATTAAACATATATATATATATATATATATATATATATATATATATATATAATATAATATATATATATAATAAATAAATGGTAGTCTTTCATCCATGCTTCCTGATCCTGCACTTCGGTTTTCAGTACCCTGTATTTTCTCTTTACCAATCCCTTCAGCCCTTCTATTTTACCATCCACGACGTCGTGCAGGAGGCACTCTTTAGAACAGAACGGGTCCAATCCAGTTTCCTTCTTTCTTCAGGATTCTTGAAAAGGCCGATCTTGAAATGTCAAGAGAACATAAAAATCTCCTCAGGCAGTTACTAATAATAATTTTTTACATATCTTCACAGGCTGCATCAGTACGGACAAGCGCTTTGAAAGCCTTGCTCCCGTTATATGAGGACGATAAATTAGCAAGCAAATTAACATTGTTCACTCAAAATATCAACAAAGACTTGTTAGATTATCTTGGGACAAGAGCCGATGCAATCAAGAGATTGCAATAAAGCTTGTTGAGAATAAAATGTTCACTTAATAGACATATGCATGAAACTTTTGATGGTGATAACCCAGTAAACACCCAACGGTAGTAGCTGTATATTACAGCTGTTCAAAAATAATAGTATATTGCCAGCGATAAAGTAAAAAATACAAGCAATAAATGAATGTATGTTAATTCTAATTGAAGAGTGAAGTTGCGAACAAACAATATTTGTTTAGGCGCTGTTTGACATAATCCACTGTCTCAACAAATATTATAGAAGTTATTAATCAGCAATTTATTAATCTTCATTTCTCTAATGAAGGTTCATTTCTAAATGATAATTACAATGACAAAGCGTTCATGTCATATTTGAAGTATGACTTTAATTACATTATTGTTTTTAAATATTATAATATTTTAATGTTATTATAAATATATAATTTATAATTTTTTATTATAAAATGCGTATATATAATGGTTGACGCTATGGGTTGAAGCCCCTATCTGGGGTATTGCAATGACTGTCGCTTATTATATTTTTAGCATTTCCCCATTACGAAGGTGTACTTCTTCAACTTCTTAACCCACTTCTACGAATGCCCTGTAATTACCTGTTAAGACTGATATAGCTAATTATCCATGTTTTGTCCTTTCAGGTCCTATCCGTACTTATTCACTAGGAAAGACTTGAACACGGTTTCAAGTTTGATGTTCTCTCCAAATTGAAAGGTTGCAGTGGCAGCAGGCACATTTTTTCATCATGTCTTTTTAAGATTGGATGAAGATTCAAATGAAGCCGGGTTTGGGGTTCGATGGTTCAGATATGTTTCAACTTCCATCATTGAATTGAAAGTAGGTAAAATATGTATATATGATAGTCATGTGGATGCCGTATAAATAATTTTTGGATCTTTATTCTTTATTTTGATCATTTTTCAGGGTTTAAATTTTAATTCATATCTAGTGGATACCCTAGTTGCAAACATTGAGATAATGAAAGATTGGAATTCGATGATACATATTTTAACTCAAGAAAATGATGATCCTTTGACCCCAATCCCCCAACCTCAAGAAATTTTAATTGAAATTATGTTCTGGTGTGCAAGTCTTTCAAGTACTGGTGAATATCCAGGGGAGATAGCAACTGATAATATGGTAATATTGCATTGCAATGATGCATATATAAACTGAGGTAACTTGACCTATTTTAATGTACTGGCGGGGGGTACTTACGGAAGCGACAAGAATAAGCATTTTTCAGAAATGATCTCAAGTTGCAATATTCGCAACGAATCCGAATATGGTCGATAATTACAAGTACAGGACTCTACTTAATTGATATGCAGCCGCTCTCCTGGTCAATTAAATAAACAAAACGCTCTTGGTCTCCAGACAATTTGATTTTTTTGGATTTTTGGACGGTGTATGAACTCATGACCAATGGAATAGTTTTGTGGGAATCAGTTTTGTTTTTTAGTACTACACATCTGTTTCCTTGATGTGATATTATAGCAAGATAGTCGTCAAACGTTTAAGGCAATAATTTATAAGTCCAATTAGAAATACAACATTAAACTAAATCTAAACCGATCAAGTAAAAGTACCCTGCCCTGGTTTTAATGTCAGTACATGCAAATGGGTAAAACTATCCAGTTGTTTCTTCTTCTAGTGTGTTGATTATATGTTTAAAAATTATGTTTTATTTCTAAATTTTATTAGTTTTCATATTTACAGGTCCCAAGTTTAAAACAAAGAAACAAATGAAAAGAAAAATTAAATATCACAAAACATCTAATGCCTGTGATAGCAATTCTGTTGGCTCGCTTCAAAACCAATGTGAATTGTATTATTCATTTGATCAGAATACCTCAATATTTTGACCTCGAAGATACAAGTGAGTTGGAAGATCTGGTTAGTATTTTAATTTTTGTACCTATGAATACCTATAAGGATTACTTATATTACTAAGTATATATTTTAACCAGAAATTTTAATTGCATATGGGAATGTTGATGCATCTTGCATTTGTAGTTTTTCTAACTTTTTAATATATACTTACTAGTTTTGATCTAGTGTTTTATGTTTACAGCATTTAAGGGGGGAAGTCCATATAGACGCATGAAAATAGGTCATATTTTAAAAATATTTTTAAACGTGATGGAATAATTTTATTGTTTTTAAACTTTGACATAACTTTATCTAACCCTTTTAGAATACAAAAAAATATTTAAAAAAAAAATTATTTCAAAATGGCGGCTCAGCATGACTTTTTGTGGACTGCCTCTGGCGCGAGGCCAAACTCAAAACTGCATTTCTCACTCATCAACCGTCGATCTGAAAAAAAATTTTTAATGATTTCTTTGAGAACATATCAATGGGAAGGATAACCTATAAAATTGAAAAAAGTATAAAAGTCAATGAAAAACAAGCCTTTGAAAAAAAAATCTGAATTTTTGGCTGGCTATTTTTTGACATTTGGGCTCTAGAAAATACTTTATAAACGCCAAAGATCTAAGGATTTAGGTTTATCCTTCCGATAATAATATAGAGAAAGGCCTCACCCAATTTCAGACAAATCGATACATAACTTTTTGAGCTACAACTGCAGCAGTTTTTGAAACACAGTTTTGAGATAATCGCGTTTAAAGATTTAGTAAAGAAAAATGACCAGTATTAGTTACTTACCGATTAATCTGCAATATCAGGTCCATACAATAGTCCTTCCTTATCTTCAAAAAGCTGATTATCTGTAAGTTGTTGTTGTTTGTGAGCTGTACCAGCATCTTTTATTTGTGAAAGGCTGCTACGATCCTAACAAGTTATTCGCGCCTCATCAGTATTATCAGCATATGCTTTAGCATAAGTACCAACAGTTAAATTCAGAAGGTTCATTATTCTTAATATTGAACTAAAACCTTCAATAAATATCCTAGCTGCAATATATGGTGAATTTCAACTACCCTAGTCCACAATGTGGGCGTTTTGGTGATAATCCCACTATAGTCGCCAAACTGTCGTGTTGAAACTTTCATTCGCGTTCTGCGTATGATCACCAAGGCATCGTTCAAGTAAATCATCTTTGGACAATCTTCATAAATTGGTGAAAGATGATGTTTCATTTCTCTTCACCAAGTAATGGAGCTAAATCTACGTCTAGATGATCTTGACCACTGGCACTTTCATTATGACTTGTACTGGCGTCAATTTTTTCACCTGCTTTATCAGTAAACTGATTGCCCTGATAACGTCTTTTTAGTGTTAGTTTGTGCATATTACTTCATTACTTCGCTTACCTTTTAGATAATTCGGCATTTTTACGTATTGACATGAACTGAAACACTACGAATTTTCCAGCTAAACTAACAATATTTCTCGACTAACTTTTGTTCGTATACCAATATTACACATGTACTAAGGTACATAGAAGTCTTCCGGTTGTAGGTCAAAAGAAGTATTTCTAGTTATTATAATGAAAGAGACCTTTTTCACTCGAAATTTAACAATACGCTTGATCGCTTGACAATGCGCACTCCGGCCCGCCCCGTTATGTTAGCTATAACTTTGTTAATATAAGAGATTTTTTTTGTCGACTCGTTAATATACGCTCAACATACTATAACTTGCAGATTATCGAAAAAAAAAATTTTCAATTTTTTGAAAATGTTATATGGACTTCCCCCCTTAAGGAATTTATTTGGCGCTCTGAAAAACATCGCCCAGGAGTGTACCGACACAATAGTGTTAGACAACTGCAGCAAGACTTTGCATTGCCTTTATAAAAGGGCAAGCATTGTTGCAGATTGCGATGCCGCCATATCGACCATTGTCGACGAATGCGCATTTGTATATATGGAGCCATATCTTATATGGCTAAGTATTGTGAATGGGGTACGAATTACATTTTTGTCATGTGTAGAAAGTTGTCAAACAATTCATCTCTTGATCAGAAATAATTTTTCTTTCTAGCAAATGGATCCAAAATATGCTAAGAAAGAGGATTTTCCTCGGGTTGTAAATTCTCTGAAGAAATTATACATTTCCACTATTTACATAACATAAATTATTTAGATATATAGGATGATTTTTTAGAAGAATTTAAAGTGTTTAGGAATGGTGTCATTGAAAGAAATCTTCCTATCGAGGTATGTCAATTACATCAAAGATTAAACCTAACTAATTTAACTAATTCATACTCCTATCCAAATATATTTTAGGGATCGATATACTGCCTACTTTCCTACGGCACATATTTATCTTGAGAATTGATAAAAGATATGGATCTAAATAATATGGTACTCAATGCTATGGCTTGTATGAAACGAGCCGATGTATTGAAGTTGCTGGTAAAGTGGTATTTATAAATCGTTCAGATATTAAAAATAAAGTAGTCCACTAGAGTTTCCATGGCACAAACAATAACATAAAAAGAAAATAAATCATATATTAAAATATTACAAAAAATGGAATGTATAAAGAACCAGAAATATCGATAAAGTATTTTTGTTTTTAATACATATAATAATATAAAAATAGGAACCTACTACAAAATGTGCAGCATCTTGTATGCTCAAAAATAAATCTTATGTCGCGCAATGTATGTGTATATGAAATATAGTGGTAAGTAGAAACAGTGAATGTATAATTATAAGACAAAATACTTTGTTTTAGCTATATATACCAAAGATATAATATTATGTGCTCTTATATTATTATATATAATGATTGTAATTATATTATTAAATTGATTTATATAATTTTACATTCAAATTACCACATCGATGTCATTTGTATGTATTGTTGATATGCTTTTGAGTGTGTTGTTTTCCAATTAGAATATTGGTCAAAAACAAAGACAATACTATTACATTTTACGCATTCCATGATGTGTTGTCCGTTGAATATTAGAAATTAGTTAAATGTATTTTATTGCTTGGGTAAATAGTAATTCATTATCCTCCAAAATTTTCTCAACATTTGCAATTGTGAATACAAATTGTTAATATCGGTTTTAAATATCGTGAAATGAGTACGAGAACGATTTTATTCAGCTTCACTTTTTATTTTTATAATATCCATGCTGCATCTCATGCCTCCATTTCCATCATATGACTTCACAAATTTAGTGATAAATGTTAAACCAATAAATAATTTGTCGAAGATTGGAAATAACTTGTCCCAGAGTTCAGGTGTTCTTGTATTCAAGAAATAATTATCAATGGACACATTTGAAGGTTTCGATGAATTTGAAATTGAGGAAGTGTGCCTTAATTCAGCCTTAAGGCAAGATGATAGCATTTTATGTGTGAGTTTAAATATTTAATAATGTAAAAAATAATATATAGGTAAACTCATTTTCTTTGCTGAATGAGTACGAGAGCGATTTTATTTATGAGTAAAATCGATCAGTGAAGCTGCAGCTTCACTTTTTATTTTTATAATATCCATTCTGCATCTCATGTCTCCATTTCCATCATATGATTTCACAAATTTAGTGATATATGTTAAACCAATAAATAATTTGTCGAAGATCGGAAATAACTTGCCCCAGAAATCAGGTAAGCCAAATGAAGATTCCACGATTTTGCCATTATAACTTAGCAAATCAATATTCACGACTGAGTTATTTCTGCAAGTATTAAAATATCTTCGTTTGTCTTTGATTGTGATTGTCACCGATTTAAAAGTCTTTGACTAAACTAAGACTACCATTTTATTTAACACGTTTTGTAATTATATGAAAATCGATAATCTCTAATGCCCATGCTCTTTCTATTTGGTCAAAAACTATTTTCACAATTAGTAAGATAAATTTGAAGGTCTTTGATTAGATTGAAAGCTTCGCAAAATTTCCTACAAAGCAGATGTTTCAAGACAATCGTCAGTCTGGCGTATCAATCCAATTATTAGAATAGGTGGTAGCACAATGGTCATTAAAAATCCATTTCCTCTGGGCATTATCGCATCTGAATCTGGGTATTCTAAACGAATAGTCCAAAATTTTAAAAATTCCAAGATTAATGTTCTGATCCCATCTCATTTGATATTTGACTCATAATTACTACATACATAGATTGTTAAAAATTGTACAAATATCGTATATTATCACGAACTTCTCATATTATGTACATATTTGTCTGAGCCAAGTTTGACTTTTTTCATGACATGTTTTAGACTCATGTTATTTCATGTAGAAGCAAAACTATGCATCATTTGCTTTATATCACATTAAGACTTTGTTTCGCATTGAAATAATATGACTAAACATTCAAATTGTTTCACTTCCAATGATACTTATTTGTTCTTCATGTGGAGGCTAGAAAATAGCAATTTGATATCATGATATTATCAGTCGTTATTAGTATTAACCCACTTTCACGATCTATTGTTGATAAATTAAGATAATTATATCTATAAATTCTTTTCTTAACTGCTTTAATAACAGCGTTTTTACTTTAATTCAATAGTCCATTATATTTTGTTTCATCAACGTAATTTTTTATTATTATCATATTATTTCATTTATAACACTACTATCACCATAATCTTATTTTTCACCTGTTATTTAATATTTTCCCATTTGTTTTGTTAGCATTCAGCAATTAAAATTTCTATCCAAACCCTATACATTTGAACAAATTTTATATATTCAAAGACGACACATATTTAATTTAAAAAAACACATAATTTAAAAAAAAAACTACCGACACTTTAAATCGACAATACAATACATAATTTGAATAGTTTTTTGTACTTGAAATGCTGCGCAGATCTTTAAGAATAATTTTTGTTCAACAAGAAACTCATAAACAAATAAAATTATGAATGTTCAAATAGTAGCAAATACAACTAAACTATTTAATATCCGAGAGTATCCGTAAGTGTAAGCTCAAATAGTGGCACATGTAAGTGTACTTATGAATTAATAAAAAAAAGCCAATCGCTCACCATTTACTCGATTTTCTGGAAAACGAGTTATACTTTTATGTGATGGATTGCCATGCAAAACTCTACCAAAGGAAAACACAAGATACAATATTATTTAAATTAAATATAATTTACTAGATAATTACCATTTTTCAGGTTATGTTTTTCGTAAATTTTCTTGTTGTATTTTATTCCATAATACCCTAATAATTCATTTTCAACAAAACAATTGCAACAAAAGTTTTTCAAGATATATTTGCATTACGAGGTCAGATATTAAATTGAAAAACTGAACTTACATCGGCTACGCCTCCAATAGTACCGCTTGTACCACTAGTTTATGAAAAAGCATTAGTATTGTCCCGAATCGCATTTCCATTCACAAACTTTTGAAAATTATCAACTTTTTTATTTAAAATTTTTTGTACTCTTCTCTCATTTTATATATTCTCGGATTAAAAACAAACAATTACACTTTGATCACTAAAGAAATAATGCGGAACATGAAATATAATCTACATAAAACATAAAACAAGCGTGAAGTGTTCTTCATACCGAAAAGAGTTATTTTTTGAGACTGTTTGCAGTGCCGGCTTTAGGGTAGAGCGCGGGCGCCGCGGACGCCCCCCAGCTGATGCTCATAGTTCGAGGTCTGCTTAGCCGTAAATTCCCTAAATTAAGCGGTTTTTTTTTTGTCTGTCGTCAAAACACATTGTCTATCTCCTTTTAACGCTTTGGTTAAAAAAGAGCTAGCGTTATTGTAGCGAAGCGTAACAAACTCAGCTCATTCGCATTGGCCAGCGAACTTGGCAAAATCATTGATCACATAATTACTAGTGGCCCAGTGCAAACTCACATTGATAATTATCCGAAGAATGATACAGGCCAACATTTCTCTAATTCTCATTTCACAAAAATTCTTGCAAACAATGAAACAATTCAGCGCCGTTGGTTAATTTACTCCGTTTCTAAGGATCGATTATTATATTTGTTGTAGACTATTTGATAGTAGCTGAACGTCGAACTTAGCATCTGAAGGGTATAACAACTGGAAATACTTGTCTAAAATATTAAAAAATCATGAAAATAGTACTTTTCATAAGAAGTTTTACCTTTCATGGAATGAAGCTGAACTAAGATTAAAAATAGGAAAAACAATAGACTGCCAAGAGCAACACTTGATTAGAAAGGAAACTAAAAGATGGAATAATGTTTTGTCTAGTATGATGCATATGACACTTTATTTAGCCGAAAAAAATATGGCGTTCAGAGGTACTTCTGACAAACTACATACGCCAAATAACGGAAAGTTCTTAGGCTTAGTACAACTACTAGATAAATTTGATCTAGTCATGCAGGAGCACTTGCGATTAGCTATGAAGGGTGATATTTCAGACGACTCAACTTCTGTTCATCGATGGAAAATTCTAACCGATTACTTGGGACTAATACTATAAAAAAACACAGTGACACTCGTTGGGAAGCAAGAATATCCATGATGCTTTGATTACTTTGGCTCTTGAAACTCAGAAAACTGATGTTCAAGTATCTTATGAGGCTACTACTCTAGCCGAACAGCTAAAAGATTTCAGCTTCATAGTTTCATTGGTTGTTTGGTATGACATACTTCATCAAATAAATGTTGTAAGTAAATCTCTACAGTCAACAGATATGGATCTTGGTAAATGTACACAAATGCTACAATTTTTTGGAAGACTGCAGAAATACGGGCTTTAAAAGCGCTATTTCAACTGCGAAGGAGTTGTTTACCTGAATTTCGAGCTATAACAAGAGAATTCGACGTATTACGCGTCAAGCTGGTGGAATTGCACGCGATAACCCTGTAACTTCTCCAGAAAAAAAAATTGAGGTTGAATTTTTCCAATGTCTTTTGGACACTATATTAATTTCAATCAATGAAAGGTTCGAACAGTTAAATGAGTACTGGGAATCTTTTTTGTACAATATTAAACAGATTCCAGAAAAACACGACCTTCTCAAGCTCTGTAGTGATCTCCAATTAAAATTAACTAAAGACTCTAAATCAGACATAGATGGCTGTATGTTGTGTGATGAACTTAGAAGTCTGGCATACTTTTTACCTGATCAAAATGTGGTTACTCCCATTTTTGTTTTAAATTTCATCAACGATTTCAACTTACAAGAACTGTATTTAAATGTATGGATAGCATTGCGAATTTTATTAACTATACCTGTAACGGTTGCTAGTGGGGAGCTTTTCAAAACTGAAGCCGATAAAAACCTATCTTCGATCAGCGATTTCTCAATCTAGATTGACAAACTTAGCAACTTTGTCAATTAAAAACGAAATTGCTGAAAACATCGACTTCGACAACCTTATAAAAGAGTTCGCTGATAGAAAGGCCAAAAAAGTAAAATTCTATTAGTGTTTATGTAATAAATGGTTATCTTTTATAATAAAAAATTATTTCTTTTAATAAACGGTTATTTCATTAGATGTTTTTCTTTTTTCCGAACGGGTTTGAATTGCAGATGGAGGGCGCCGTAGAAATCTCGCCCAGGGCGCTGGTAGTGTTATAGCCGGCCGTGACTGTTTGTAAGAGTGCTAGACCAAGCGTCGGCGTCGACGAAATTCGTTTGCGAGGCCCCCATTTTTTTAAGGCAAATTGCGGAAACTTTTCGTGCCGTAATTTAAAAGCTTTTTAAATTTTTTGAAAACTTTGAAAAAAATGACTTTTTCTAAATTTAAATATTTATTTATACTTTGAAATTTTTTGAAAATTTCAAACTTTTTTCATAGCAATCACGCTTCGTTACCAGCTTAGAGACGAAATATCGAAGCGCGTAAGTATCGCGTTGCGGTCTAACGGTTATACATTGGTACGAAACGCATAGAAATGTAAACTATAAATGTAAATTTGTGCTTATTACAAATTTTTTTTATAAAATATCTGATAATTTGACGTGCATATTTCTAATGATCATTTTTGTGCGCCAAATGGCTTTTCTTTTCCTCCGCTTGACCTACCTTTCTTAAAATTTAATCAGTTCAAATGATATAATGGGGTTGGTAGTATGGTTCGGGTATGGGTTGGAGGTCCGTTTGTTGAAAGATCCACAGTCCTGGATATTGGTTACTGTAGTAGCTTTTCTATACGATATGGTAATAATGTCCGTCCAACCTTTCTTGATGCCTTGGGTCGAGCAGTAGGAATAATGTTTGATCGACTGGTTTGATGAGAGTTCTCTTCAGAGTAATGGGTACTTTAAATAAGGTATTCGCTGGAAAAGACAAACTTCTGGTTCCAATAAAAATCCACTTGTAATGTTTTACACTGTATTTATTTCTTTACTTCACAGACATAATCTCCACTTAGATTATTTAAGACTACTCTAGACTAGACATTAAGACTCACTGGTCTAGATTCTTGACTAAGTCATCACTGGTTAATACAAATAATTCTGACTCTATATATTATACATTGTACGTGTCAATTCTAGGAATGGCGTCTTCCGCGTTCATGTAAAGATCTTGGACTTCGATCAACATTGAACAATGAATTCATATTTTGATCAAAAGCACGTATGATCGTGTTATTACAGAACACGCCACCCCTAAAGAATATTGTTAGTCCTCTAACAATTGAAAGAAAAAAAAAACAAAGAAATTACAATTTATTTGGGATTCCTCCCCTCTAAAGCAATTTATCGTCCTCGATAAATGAAAAATAGTAATCTATGGTATAATTGATTATAGCAAAAGAGAGAAAAATTTGAAAATTTGCAAAATATGAAAAAGTAAAAGTATAAAATTTTGTAGTATGTCTGCAATATAGTAATTAGATAACAATTCTGATGATAATATGAATAAAAAAAATTAACATAAAAAAATCTAATATTGTTGTAATACTTTGCTGCATATTGTGATTTTTAATAGTTCATTAAAATTATTTTGATTTAGTTTCAGCAGTTTGTTTAATTTCAAAAGTAGGATTTTGATAATACAGCAAAATATTACAAGCAATAATTAGTTACATTATTCTTATTGGATATAGTAGGCAATCTGATACCATATGAATTCGCATAGTTACATAACTTGTGTGTCTGATTTGTATACACGGCATTAAAATGATTATGTATGCAAAATTTTGAATATCAAATAGGTCATGTTTGATTTATATTACTTACACATTAATAAAACTTTCAAAAATGTATGTGATAAAACTAATCGTTTGATCCATTATCACTATCATTGATTAGTTTCGATAAAATAATAAAACAATTTTTCTATTTGCATAAGAATATTAACAAGGTGCAAGATCTCTTTTTCACAAATTTAATATTATAATAAATTGTTTAATTTTGTATGATAATTTATTTATTTGATTCGAATTTAAAATATAATCAAAATACTCTGTCAGATTCAGTTCAATATTTTTAACAGGATGTTTAAAAATGCGCGCGCGATTATTTCTTACTGAAGCTGTATGAGAATCTTGTATCAATCTTCAAAGATTTTTAAAAAATAGCTTGCACACATGTTGCCATTCTTATACATTACATCTAGATAGAAATGGAAGATAGTGATAATTCGTCTTGTAATCTAATAATTGTGTTTCACATACTTTTACATTAATACATTTCTGTAGGCCCTCTTGATTTTAACTTTTATTTTCAAATTTTTATTTTGAACATTCTAAATATACAATATAAAAATATTAAATTGAAATTATTATGTTTAGAATGTCAATATTAATAAAAAAATGAGTGGCCATTCAATTTCAGAATAATTGATACAAATATATTATTATATATATATTTTTTTTCTATATTTTGTTTCCATGTGAATTATTGATACTACTCATCGAATTACTTTTGTTATAAGTGAATAAATAATTAAAGTGATAGAAATTAATTTCAAAGAAATTTATTGGTTTTATTTTATCTACTTTGAACGCTCGAAGTTCATAGTTATTTATAATTATTGTCAATAAAAATAAAAATACAACTATGAAAATATTAACATGTCAAATGAAACAAAATAAATTACGATAAAATTATTCAAAATCAAAATTAAAATATCAAATTAATGGAATATTAATTGAATAAAAATATGTCGCCAATTAATACTTAAAAATTTTAAATAATAGTAAAATAAAGTTTTTGTAGAATAAATCGAGATTCATAAAATTAACGAAGTTAATACATCATAAGCAAAAGTGTATTCCATGCCTTGTTAAAATTTGAAACCGATTGTTACATGATATTTCTTTACTCAAATTTCAAAATAGAAATATGATAAAGCTTGTTATGCTATTAACGCAAATAATCGAAATTACATTTAGTATGAGCAATTATAAAAAATTCAATTAGGAAAAATATTATTATCGTTAATTTACGCAATAGAAAATGAATTTGCTCAATCACTTACTAATTTTCAAAATGAAATTTATTATATTTGTTCAATATAACGCCAATAAATTGAATTGAATTTTGAAATCATTTCGTATCAATAATTCAAACATGGACTTTTTCTATTTTCCTATTTTTTTTTTCTAATTTATAATTCATAATTCTATTCTATGGGGATAGTTACATTGCTATTATTGACATTAATTTAAATTTATCCCCTTCATTTCTGTAACATTCTGTGTTGTGGGCAGTTGATTAAATTTAATTATTATTGAAATTTGCATATTCAAGTTCAATTATTTTCACACCAAACTTCAAAGTTCATTTAATGTAATATTCAAGATTAAAATTTCATTCTTATGTAACCTTTTAAAATTGTTTCTATACTCAACATTAATAGTTGGAATTTATTCTCATTTAATATTTAATAAAATCGATAAAATCAACGAGCGTGTTTTGGTCCTAAAATGAAAATAACGAAATAAATTTATTTGAAAGATTTTATTGACTCGTTCCCGCGGATTCATGAGTCTCTTATAAGTCATCAAAATTACGTCAAATATATTTAAGATCTCGCGGTTTTCACTAACCTTACGAGTCTCCATTCGGGTTTTTCCTACCCTGATTAATTATTTATTTGTCAGATACCTATTGTTTCTTTTGAACAATTTAATATTAGGCTATCTGATATGAAGGATTGGCACTATCGCCTGAAAAGTGGCACAATGGCTACACTAAATCCTTTAGGCATTTCGCCTTTATACTGGCATTTAAAGCCACATTAAAAATCGCGACGTTATAAAAAGATTTACAGAAGTAAATTGGAAACTCAAAGTCATTAACTAGAGTCACTTACTTTTCAATATTACTTTCTGAGTCTTTTATATTATTACTTGATGACTTTGTTACTAATCTTTACAATTATTTTACTTTGAAATATTTCTGTTATGAAATTCGGACCTGGCAATGCTCGTAATTGTTTTTGTTAAAAAATGCTTAGCTAACAATATTTGCTTGAACTTAACCTTGACGTGTGATATGTGAAGTCAACAAAATAATAGTGGTGTGAACAATAATCGAACTACCCATTGTTACAAAAATGTTACCCAAGTACAACCAAAATCCTAATACTTAAAAAAAAATTCAAATTGACAAAATAAAATCTTAAAAAAATTTTGACGACTATGATCTTCTTGTCTGGATATGTTGAAGGATTGGTTTTTCTTACTTGGGGAGTGAGCCTTAGTCAAGAAGTCTGCGTCGATCTGCCTGCGTAGTTCTGTCTGCGTAGTTTATCTCGGTAATGCTGCCACCTTTGGTGCCTTTAGTTCCTCGTGTTAGTCCTGGTCTTGCTGCTTGCTGGATACTCTGCTTACTTTAATGACCCTGCCGCCTCTGGGTGCGAAGAAAACTGGATCCAGAATTCACCAAGCACAATTCACAAAACTAACACTTCACTACAAGGAAATCCACCGCTTGACACCATGAAATGAAATAATGGTGTTGGTAGTATGGTTCGGGTATGGGTTGGAGGTCCGTTTGTTGAAAGATCCACAGTCCTGGATATTGGTTACTGTAGTAGCTTTTCTATACGATATGGTAATAATGTCCGTCCAACCTTTCTTGATGCCTTGGGTCGAGCAGTAGGAATAATGTTTGATCGACTGGTTTGATGAGAGTTCTCTTCAGAGTAATGGGTACTTTAAATAAGGTATTCGCTGGAAGAGACAAACTTCTGGTTCCAATAAAAATCCACTTGTAATGTTTTACACTGTATTTATTTCTTTACTTCACAGACATAATCTCCACTTAGATTATTTAAGACTACTCTAGACTAGACATTAAGACTCACTGGTCTAGATTCTTGACTAAGTCATCACTGGTTAATACAAATAATTCTGACTCTATATATTATACATTGTACGTGTCAATTCTAGGAATGGCGTCTTCCGCGTTCATGTAAAGATCTTGGACTTCGATCAACATTGAACAATGAATTCATATTTTGATCAAAAGCACGTATGATCGTGTTATTACAGAACACAGTTTTTCATTTTCTTAATACAAATAAAATGCTTTTTGAATCATTCGAATCATACGCTCGGTTGTCTCAAAGACTGAATTACCATTTTGCCGCTTTTTGCCCCGTATTTTTAATCGAACTCCTGCCTTTGCCAAAAACTAATCAGCACGTCAAACTTGTTAAAAAGTTAAAAAATAATTATTGTTAAACGAAAGTATGAGAAATATTTTTAATCATTAATTGATCTTGGCAAAGCAGACAATGTAACGTGTGAAAGATGTCGATCAGTTTGGGTCAGTAAGAGATGTGATAAAATATTTTTCGTTGAAGATCATGGCGGAAGTGGAAAAAGTGCAACAATGTATAATTAAAAATAATTTGAAAAGTCAAGTGGTATGAGAATGATACAAATTTCAAATAATATTTTATTTAAGTTCTATTTTACACCTATTGTTATTTATGTTGTGATATTTTATTTTTTATTCGCTGATTGAATTTTTTTTTAGGGACTGTTTTTATCCAGAACAGGCGGCATAAGTGCGTTACGGTTCATTTGTTGAAGACTATGTTTAGAGATTGTCTAGCTAAAGACATTAGCTGGGCAGGAGGAAGCGGCAAACTTAAATTTTGCGAGATGCTGTCGTGTGAAATTATCACTGGTATTTCATAAATACTTTTTTATTGCTATTAATAAGATCTATTCTATTAATTTACTAATTTTGTTCATTACAGACACAGTCCTTAAAAATATACCAACCGAGACAAAATTTGCAGTCTCAGAGGCCACGAAGAGTTGGTTAAGACATGCCAATGAGCGATATATCAGAAATTATTTGTAAGATTATATTATATACATACATATATTTGTGTGTGTGTTTACATTCATTATTTTTAATTATTTGTTCTATGTTCAGAATTCACAAATGTGGATTTTAAAATAAATGTCTTTTTCCCTTCTTAATATATTATCAACATGAATATTATTTTCAGCTAGAAAATACAATTCAAATATACCATAATTAATTACAATGCATGTCCGATTCCTACCCTATTCCTATCCTACTTACGGACGGAGTATCCCGCGCGGGATAGCCGGCGGGGGGACAAGATGGACGTACCATTGGATGGTTCTGCGGACGAAGAATGTCGGCATGCGGATAGCTTACGGATGATCCAGAAGATCATCTCGTGCTGCCTGCGTATACAAAGGGCATTTTTTCAAAAATTTCGTAATTATTACAAAATATTTCCCAAATCCATATTACGTAATCCACATTACTTAAAATAGGGGCTATTATTACAGATTACTTAACGAAAAACCACGTGAGTTTGTAGCAATTCTTGTGTAAAAATTACATAATTATTACAAATTTTGGCTTTGTGGGTTGTATTATAATTAAGGTGCTAAGAATTCGTTAGATATATTATGATCATTGTTTAGTTTAAGTGAGCACACGCTGCACGTGAAAATCATATAATTTTACCATATATATTTCCATAGACTAAGTAAATACGCTGCATCCCCCTTTATATTTTTATTACCAATTTATCCTTACAACAAACCATGTGCTCTTCTAAGAACTTGTACCAGGTCAAATGTAAGCTTTCGCATTAATACGGATTGTATAAGGTATCAATGTTCAAAAGCAAGATTTTCTCAATCTTCGTGAAAATTTTAGTTTGAAGGACCGAAAGAATGCTAAACGGTACTGGCAAAACAATTTTCAGTCAAACAAATGGCTAGACAAGAATAAGGTTTTGTAAAAATCGAAATCTATTTGTTAATTATTTTTTTATTTTTTATTCTTTATAAAAAAGAAATTACTGACATTTGGTGCTTGTTTTCAATTACTAGTTTTTACAAGATGTATTAATATGTGTAAGTGATAATCTGAGAATTTCAAGTAAGTAATGTTTTATGCATTATTTTAATTTAAGGTTTAGATATAATTAGTCTGTAAATTTAGTTAAATCTCTTTCTTTTTATTTTTGCTATTGTATATTTAGTTTTTAACGTTACTTTCTGTTTTTTTTTTTTCAAAATTGTAGAGCCACTGACGATGACGTAGAATTTAAAATAAAGATGTTTTAAAAAAATCTTTACCTTATTTATATTTTTAACTTCCCGTAGGGTAAGTTATTGTAATGGGCCGAAAATCGGAATTGAAAATTTTTACATTTCTCGACGTTTTGAAGGTTTCTGAGCATTTTGGCATACCTCAGAAAAAATGGATGTGTGTGTGTGTATGTGTGGATACAAATTTCCAGTCACGTTTTAGGGCGCACAGATCAACCGATTTGAATGGTTCAAAAAACATTCGATTCCTATTGATAGGGAAAAGAGCTGATTAGTTTTTGGCAAAGGCAGGTCCAGCCGTTTCGGAGATACGGAGCAAAGAGTGCGGAAAATAGAAATCGAATTTTTGAGAGAACGGAGTATCCGATTTGAATGATCTAAAAAACATTCAATTAGTAATGATTGGGAGAAGTGTTTATTAGTTTTTGGCAAAGGCAGGCCCAGCCATTTCGAAGATACGGAGCTAAATATGTAAAAAATGGCAGTTTTTGAGAGAACTAAGCGTCCGATTTGAATGATTCAAAAAACTTTCTGCTTGTCTTAACAAAATAATTGATTTGGGAAAAAAAAATTTTGTTTCATTTTTTTTTTTAGTTTTTTGTTGAAACAAATAATTTCAACTTTGCAATTCAGTTTATATAATTCTTATAAATATTAGACAATGTTACAATATTTATAATAATCTATTTGAAAACATTCAGTATTCCTCGAACATTTAGTTACGGTACGGGAAGTTCCAGCAATTTGCCTCAAGGCACGATGCCACCCACCCCACTAGTTTCACTTGATTTTACGCCCTCCAAGAAATTAATCATGTATATGTATATATATATATATATATATATATATATATATATATACATATATAATGTTGAAAATTATGTTTTTTTTTTAATTTTTAAAAACATTAAATATTTTAAACTTTGTTTAGTCATAAGTAAATTCGTGAGTTCGAATATTTTACACATCTGCAAGACGACCCTTAATAAAAGGGTATGATAGCTCATGGACCCTCGGCGAGCTATCATAAAGTAATAAATGAGTAATAAAAAGCATTCAAATAATTAAAATTGGCAACATTATAATTAATTTAGTAAACCCATTACTAACGTCCCTTCATTTGCTGGCAGCTTAACCGAATCCAACTTCGTGATAAGAGTACAAATATAAATAAATAAATTAATTAAAACATTAAGTGTGTGAAAAATATGCAAACTCTTGAATCATCAAGTAATACAAAAATAAAGTGCTCATCGATTAAATCTATAAAAATCAACAAAATTAAACTAATAAAAAAAATAATAACAAATGGAAGATTTTGAATTTCAGAACGTGGGACCAAATCAGGCCTTAAAACTACTTAACCATAATAGATAAATTTCCACCTCATGTACTTATAAAAATAACCCGTAACAAAATTTCTTGCTGAGACTCATTAAAATCATTTTTCCGAAACCGAAAAAACTTCTGTATCAATTCTTCTTGGAGAGTTAAATTAGTTAAATGTATTTTATTGCTTGGGTAAATAGTAATTCATTATCCTCCAAAATTTTCTCAACATTTGCAATTTTGAATACAAATTGTTAATATCGGTTTTAAATATCGTGAAATGAGTACGAGAACGATTTTATTCAGCTTCACTTTTTATTTTTATAATATCCATGCTGCATCTCATGCCTCCATTTCCATCATATGACTTCACAAATTTAGTGATAAATGTTAAACCAATAAATAATTTGTCGAAGATTGGAAATAACTTGTCCCAGAGTTCAGGTGTTCTTGTATTCAAGAAATAATTATCAATGGACACATTTGAAGGTTTCGATGAATTTGAAATTGAGGAAGTGTGCCTTAATTCAGCCTTAAGGCAAGATGATAGCATTTTATGTGTGAGTTTAAATATTTAATAATGTAAAAAATAATATATAGGTAAACTCATTTTCTTTGCTGAATGAGTACGAGAGCGATTTTATTTATGAGTAAAATCGATCAGTGAAGCTGCAGCTTCACTTTTTATTTTTATAATATCCATTCTGCATCTCATGTCTCCATTTCCATCATATGATTTCACAAATTTAGTGATATATGTTAAACCAATAAATAATTTGTCGAAGATCGGAAATAACTTGCCCCAGAAATCAGGTAAGCCAAATGAAGATTCCACGATTTTGCCATTATAACTTAGCAAATCAATATTCACGACTGAGTTATTTCTGCAAGTATTAAAATATCTTCGTTTGTCTTTGATTGTGATTGTCACCGATTTAAAAGTCTTTGACTAAACTAAGACTACCATTTTATTTAACACGTTTTGTAATTATATGAAAATCGATAATCTCTAATGCCCATGCTCTTTCTATTTGGTCAAAAACTATTTTCACAATTAGTAAGATAAATTTGAAGGTCTTTGATTAGATTGAAAGCTTCGCAAAATTTCCTACAAAGCAGATGTTTCAAGACAATCGTCAGTCTGGCGTATCAATCCAATTATTAGAATAGGTGGTATCACAATGGTCATTAAAAATCCATTTCCTCTGGGCATTATCGCATCTGAATCTGGGTATTCTAAACGAATAGTCCAAAATTTTAAAAATTCCAAGATTAATGTTCTGATCCCATCTCATTTGATATTTGACTCATAATTACTATATACATAGATTGTTAAAAATTGTACAAATATCGTATATTATCACGAACTTCTCATATTATGTACATATTTGTCTGAGCCAAGTTTGACTTTTTTCATGACATGTTTTAGACTCATGTTATTTCATGTAGAAGCAAAACTATGCATCATTTGCTTTATATCACATTAAGACTTTGTTTCGCATTGAAATAATATGACTAAACATTCAAATTGTTTCACTTCCATTGATACTTATTTGTTCTTCATGTGGAGGCTAGAAAATAGCAATTTGATATCATGATATTATCAGTCGTTATTAGTATTAACCCACTTTCACGATCTATTGTTGATAAATTAAGATAATTATATCTATAAATTCTTTTCTTAACTGCTTTAATAACAGCGTTTTTACTTTAATTCAATAGTCCATTATATTTTGTTTCATCAACGTAATTTTTTATTATTATCATATTATTTCATTTATAACACTACTATCACCATAATCTTATTTTTCACCTGTTATTTAATATTTTCCCATTTGTTTTGTTAGCATTCAGCAATTAAAATTTCTATCCAAACCCTATACATTTGAACAAATTTTATATATTCAAAGACGACACATATTTAATTTAAAAAAACACATAATTTAAAAAAAAAACTACCGACACTTTAAATCGACAATACAATACATAATTTGAATAGTTTTTTGTACTTGAAATGCTGCGCAGATCTTTAAGAATAATTTTTGTTCAACAAGAAACTCATAAACAAATAAAATTATGAATGTTCAAATAGTAGCAAATACAACTAAACTATTTAATATCCGAGAGTATCCGTAAGTGTAAGCTCAAATAGAGGCACATGTAAGTGTACTTATGAATTAATAAAAAAAAGCCAATCGCTCACCATTTACTCGATTTTCTGGAAAACGAGTTATACTTTTATGTGATGGATTGCCATGCAAAACTCTACCAAAGGAAAACACAAGATACAATATTATTTAAATTAAATATAATTTACTAGATAATTACCATTTTTCAGGTTATGTTTTTCGTAAATTTTCTTGTTGTATTTTATTCCATAATACCCTAATAATTCATTTTCAACAAAACAATTGCAACAAAAGTTTTTCAAGATATATTTGCATTACGAGGTCAGATATTAAATTGAAAAACTGAACTTACATCGGCTACGCCTCCAATAGTACCGCTTGTACCACTAGTTTATGAAAAAGCATTAGTATTGTCCCGAATCGCATTTCCATTCACAAACTTTTGAAAATTATCAACTTTTTTATTTAAAATTTTTGTACTCTTCTCTCATTTTATATATTCTCGGATTAAAAACAAACAATTACACTTTGATCACTAAAGAAATAATGCGGAACATGAAATATAATCTACATAAAACATAAAACAAGCGTGAAGTGTTCTTCATACCGAAAAGAGTTATTTTTTGAGACTGTTTGCAGTGCCGGCTTTATGGTAGAGCGCGGGCGCCGCGGACGCCCCCCAGCTGATGCTCATAGTTCGAGGTCTGCTTAGCCGTAAATTCCCTAAATTAAGCGGTTTTTTTTTGTCTGTCGTCAAAACACATTGTCTATCTCCTTTTAACGCTTTGGTTAAAAAAGAGCTAGCGTTATTGTAGCGAAGCGTAACAAACTCAGCTCATTCGCATTGGCCAGCGAACTTGGCAAATCATTGATCACATAATTACTAGTGGCCCAGTGCAAACTCACATTGATAATTATCCGAAGAATGATACAGGCCAACATTTCTCTATCATTCATTTCACAAAAATTCTTGCAAACAATGAAACAATTCAGCGCCGTTGGTTAATTTACTCCGTTTCTAAGGATCGATTATTATATTTGTTGTAGACTATTTGATAGTAGCTGAACGTCGAACTTAGCATCTGAAGGGTATAACAACTGGAAATACTTGTCTAAAATATTAAAAAATCATGAAAATAGTACTTTTCATAAGAAGTTTTACCTTTCATGGAATGAAGCTGAACTAAGATTAAAAATAGGAAAAACAATAGACTGCCAAGAGCAACACTTGATTAGAAAGGAAACTAAAAGATGGAATAATGTTTTGTCTAGTATGATGCATATGACACTTTATTTAGCCGAAAAAATATGGCGTTCAGAGGTACTTCTGACAAACTACATACGCCAAATAACGGAAAGTTCTTAGGCTTAGTACAACTACTAGATAAATTTGATCTAGTCATGCAGGAGCACTTGCGATTAGCTATGAAGGGTGATATTTCAGACGACTCAACTTCTGTTCATCGATGGAAAATTCTAACCGATTACTTGGGACTAATACTATAAAAAACACAGTGACACTCGTGGGAAGCAAGAATATCCATGATGCTTTGATTACTTTGGCTCTTGAAACTCAGAAAACTGATGTTCAAGTATCTTATGAGGCTACTACTCTAGCCGAACAGCTAAAAGATTTCAGCTTCATAGTTTCATTGGTTGTTTGGTATGACATACTTCATCAAATAAATGTTGTAAGTAAATCTCTACAGTCAACAGATATGGATCTTGGTAAATGTACACAAATGCTACAATTTTTTGAAGACTGCAGAAATACGGGCTTTAAAAGCGCTATTTCAACTGCGAAGGAGTTGTTTACCTGAATTTCGAGCTATAACAAGAGAATTCGACGTATTACGCGTCAAGCTGGTGGAATTGCACGCGATAACCCTGTAACTTCTCCAGAAAAAAAAATTGAGGTTGAATTTTTCCAATGTCTTTTGGACACTATATTAATTTCAATCAATGAAAGGTTCGAACAGTTAAATGAGTACTGGGAATCTTTTTTGTACAATATTAAACAGATTCCAGAAAAACACGACCTTCTCAAGCTCTGTAGTGATCTCCAATTAAAATAACTAAAGACTCTAAATCAGACATAGATGGCTGTATGTTGTGTGATGAACTTAGAAGTCTGGCATACTTTTTACCTGATCAAAATGTGGTTACTACCATTTTTGTTTTAATTTCATCAACGATTTCAACTTACAAGAACTGTATTTAAATGTATGGATAGCATTGCGAATTTATTAACTATACCTGTAACGGTTGCTAGTGGGGAGCTTTTCAAAACTGAAGCCGATAAAAACCTATCTTCGATCAGCGATTTCTCAATCTAGATTGACAAACTTAGCAACTTTGTCAATTAAAAACGAAATTGCTGAAAACATCGACTTCGACAACCTTATAAAGTTCGCTGATGATAGAAAGGCCAAAAAGTAAAATTCTTTAGTGTTTATGTAATAAATGGTTATCTTTTATAATAAAAATTATTTCTTTTAATAAACGGTTATTTCATTAGATGTTTTTCTTTTTTCCGAACGGGTTTGAATTGCAGATGGAGGGCGCCGTAGAAATCTCGCCCAGGGCGCTGGTAGTGTTATAGCCGGCCGTGACTGTTGTAAGAGTGCTAGACCAGCGTCGGCGTCGACGAAATTCGTTTGCGAGGCCCCCATTTTTTTAAGGCAAATTGCGGAACTTTTCGTGCCGTAATTTAAAAGCTTTTTAAATTTTTTGAAAACTTTGAAAAAAATGACTTTTTCTAAATTTAAATATTTATTTATACTTTGAAATTTT
>NW_020536999.1:79121411-79163739 GCF_003426905.1 Ctenocephalides felis
GAAAAAGTAAAAAAATGAGCCATTTGGCGGTCAAAAATGATCATTAGACATATGCTCATAAAATTATCAGATATTTTATAGAGATTTTAACAATAAGTATATAATTTGTTAACATTCCTATGGGTTCCGTACCAATGCTTATGCTTTAGACAGCGACGCGGCGCTTACGCGCTTTATATTTAGTCCCTATGCAGTTAAAGCAGTACGATTGATTGCTTTGAAAAGAAAGTTCAGATCTTCCACAATATGTCAAAATAAAAAAAAAATTTTTTTCAAAAAAAAAAAAAATTAAAAAAAAAAATTTTTTTTTTAAAAAAATTTTTTTCAAAAAAAAAAGTAATTTTTTGTCCAATTTATAGTTTCTCAAAAATCTTATTTTTTTCAAAGTAATTTTTTTTTCAAAAATGTTAATCGTTTTTAAAAAAATAATAATTTTTGGTACGGGAAGTTCCAGCAATTTGCCTTAAGGCACGATGCCCTAATTGCCTTAAGACAGAATTCCACTTACAGCTAGTTTACAATATTGTTTCAAATGATGTAAAAAGTTAAATTAGCGAGGTGCCTCAATATGCAAAAAATTGGCCCACCCTAATATATATATATATATATATATATATATACTAGCTGACCCGGCAAACTTTGTTTTGCTAAGTAAGGTATATTCTAAACAATTTCTAGAGAATCAAAAATATTAATACTTTAAGTGTATAAGAATGTGGTGTTGTACTATATACAATGAGCTATTATCAAACAGTAAACCTTATTAGTTTGTCTATATTTTGTCAATAGAATCATTTTGTCAAACTGGAAGATTTATACACTTTATATAGAAAACATGGTAGGGTAGAGCGGGGCTAGTTGAGCATAGGGGCAAGTTGGGCCATCGAAATATCTCGAAAACTATTCATAGTCCGTTTTGGCATTATATGGCGGAAAGATAGAGATTTGGGAGAAATAAACATCCCGCGATTGCTAGTGGCCGCAGGACAAATGAGTGAGGCTCACGGGCGTTTTTGTTTATTTTGAGACCAAAAAGTAAAAAAGTTTCATCACGAGTTTTCGTCTGGTTTAGTCAAATGTTATTCATTTTTAATCGGTTAAATGTTTATTCTTCCATATAATTATAGTACTTTTAATATGCACAGAGATTCTGGGTAAATTCTCACGGTTTTTTTATAAACTCACTTTTATTTTGAAATTCCGAGTTGGGGTTAGTTGAGCATAGTTGCTAAACTTGTTCTGCCACTAAGACAATTACCATTAACTTCTAGAAATTAGTTATTATTTTTAAGATATAGCTAAGTCTATGAGTAATAATATAAAAAAAATAATCCAATCCAGTCATTTTTGGTCTTTCGACTTATTGATTACGTTTCAAATTTGTTTTTCAGATTCTTTTTTTGATTTGGGATTTTATGTATAATTGTAAATAATACTACTGAGCTTATACAAAATTTTCAAATTTCTGCGAGGAGAGAGGAGTGATAGAAAATGAATTAAGTATTTCTTCTTTGACCTGCTTTTTGAAAAGTTTCAAGTAACATTCGATGAATTGAAGTAAATTTTATAAAAAGTATATATGTAGAGCAGGGCGAGGCACAAAGGTCCAATTTGACTTTGAGCAAATATAAACTATATTATGAAAAGCAAATCAATTATGTCAAAACAAATAACACATTTCAAATGAACAATTATCTGACTACGTTCAGTAAAACTGCCAGCTACTTCATCAGTGTAGAAATGTGCTTCTTTGCTGTCTTTCAAAAAATTGTTATCTAGACCTTTTTACCACATAGACAGGGTAACTTGGAACGGCCACGTGGCAAAGAGGTTTAATGTCTTATTTTAATTTTAAAAGTCATTTACAGAATAATTACACTTTTAACTAATGCTAAAAACTACCAACGGAAGAAAATACATTTATTATGGATTTTCAAAGATTACAGTTTATCTCCAGATAGCAAAGTCATAAGAATCAAGGTTATAGCTGGTTATACATCTTTTTCCCTCTACTTTTCAATTCCTTGTTAAACAATGCTTAACTTTACTGGTTTTTGACACATCTCTGGTGGACCTTTTTAACCTCGGACCTTTATATATTACTATCTATTCTTCGATAAATTCTGCGAAATTATAACTGGGAAAATGCTATTCGGCAGAATGTCCCTTTGATCGATACCAAATTTACGTTTTGAATTTGAATAACATAAATAAAAAATAATATAACCTCGAAAATATTTTATAAATTATAAGTAGAAGTATATAATTATACAAATGAGATCTATCAGAACACCGTGTTTGAGAAAAATATGCCAAAAATTGCATTTTCATATTAACATTTCAAAAAACTTCATATTTAGTTTCTAGTAACACTTGCAGCCCGTTTACTAACGTTTTTGTATATAAATAAAACTACAAACAAAACTACTTACTACAATTTAATCATAATTAAATAATATTGATGTAAAACATCCTATCAAAAATAATTGAACATCATCTGTCAAACGTTTGACATTTGCCACCGTCCATTGTTTTAATTAAATTACCTTCTTTCTACAAAAATTTTCAAATAAAAAATGCAAAGTTTCTACGCGATTTTGAAATAATATCTCACCTTCCCGACCATCTCTGGATTGGCACGAATTTTTCAAGACTAAGACTGGCCAAATCGATTCAGCCGTTTTCGAGTTTTATTCGGACATTTGAAAGAGAGCTCCATTTTTATATATAAGATATATATATATATATATATATATATATATATATAATCTCTCTATAATATCTATATAATCTCATTTTCTGTAGTCTTAATTAAAGATGTGTCAAAGGTGTTAAAATTCTCCACGTTGCAAACGATACCACACTCATTTATCTGAAAATGCATTTTAGGTATTCAAGCTTCACCATCCATACAGTACACACCTAGACCCGCTACCAAAAGATTGATATTTAATACTCGTAAGTATTGTAATGAAAACTCTTAATAATAAATTTAAGAATTAACATACGCAATACATAATAATAAATTTAAGAATCACCTACATAAGAGATTTATGAAGGAGCTGGAAGCAGTAGTGTCGGACAACAATGTTCGGGTGTTCAGCCGATAATTTGTAAGTTGATACTAATGTAATGTAATGCTAATATATGTTATGGAGATAATAAAAAAGTTTACCGAAAATGGATTCCCAAGAACAGATGAAAAGGAAAGATGACGCAACAAGGAGCATAGAGAAAGTAAATATGCAATCCCAGCAGATAATAGGTAAGTTGCTTTGCTACTAATGAAATGTTAATATATATTATGAAGATAATGAAAGAATTTAACAAATGCAGATTCCCAAGAACGAATCCAAAGAGAGCAGGAGGAAACTAAAAGGAGCATGGCAAGGATTGAATTGCAAATGCAGCATATAATTGGTAAGTTGCTACTAACATCATTTAAAAATATGTAATGGAGATAATAAGAGTTTAACAAATGCAGATTCTTAAGAGGACGTAAAAAGGAGAATAACAAAAAGCAAAGAGGAAACAACGAAAAGCATTTCGAGGATGTAAATGCAATTGCAGCGGATTACTGAATTGCTCAATTCAGTGGTCAACAAACCGCTGCAGAAGAACGAGGAGGATGTTGACAATTGTGAAGACCTCTTTAGATTGTTGCCGGTGACAAATGACAAAATATTAGTTAATTTTGAAGAGTTCCTCAGAACTGACAAAACAAAACGGAGTTTGGTAAATATATACTTATTCAAAATGGATCGTATAATAAGTATGTACTAATGATATGCTGTTTTTATTTTAAGAAAACACGGCTTGCGCGTAATGGCGGACATTGTCCAAGAGTGGCAACTGTTTCATTATGCAAGACTATATTTACTGATGTGGTTGCCAAGGAGTACTGTTGGGCCGGGAGCAAAGGAAAGAAAAATTTTTCAGTACTGCTGTTTGTTAAATTAATAAAAGGTAATAATGATGTTCTTATAGTAGTAAATAATGAAACTCTTTATCTAAAATATTTGTATTTTTTTAAACCAACAATTATTTCAGAGATTGTAGTTTAAATGGTTTTTAAGGAAATTATAGTGTCGGATTATAGGTAGGAGACTACAATAGAGAATGGCTTCGTCACGCACAGGACCGGTACACCAAGAACGAAGGGAAGACCAGAAGAAAGGATTAGCTTTTAAGTTTAATTAAGTTTATTGGAATATTTAAGTTTATTTTAATATTTAGTTAAGTTTATTGTAATATTATAGTTAGGTTTTTCATTGTATTACGTTGTTAGGTTTATTGTATTATTTTACTAGTTTAAGTTTATTATATATTTGTATATTGTAAGATTTTCATATATCATTTTAAAAAAATATTACAGTAAAATGCTTCGATTTTTTTTCATGAAAATAAATATTATTTTAATCTAGAATGGCATTTTTAAATCATTATATATTCATTTCAGATTATTTAATTCTTTAGAAAAAAATTATTCACGTTCCATTTGTTTCTTTCGCGAAAATAATAATATAATAACTGATTGGTATAACAAACCAAAATACTCAGGCCGTTATCTTAATTACCACTCTTACCACCCCCTCTCTATCAAAATAGGCACAATCATAAACTTTATAGACCACGCATTATTATTATCACACAGTAAATTTTTAAGAAAGAATCTCTCATTTCACAAATCCTAACTAAAAACTCCTACCCGCAACACCTCATCCATAACAAAAAATAGAATCCTATATCTCCAAAACCGTCACAATAATTCAATTGAAAACCCAAACTTTGAAAACTACGTCGGAACTATAAGTTTACCTTTCATTAAAGAATTACATTACCCGTGGAGAAAACTTTTCAATAAAAATAATATTACAGTAGTTTGTACTTCCGATAACACTTTTTCAACTCTTTTTACAAAATTAAAATCGAAATTTAACTCAAGAATCTTAAGTAATCTAGTTTATAAGCTTAATTGCCTAGATTGTAATTGCGTCTACATAGGTGAAACCAGTCAAAACTTGCACAAAAGAACATCACAACACAAAAACAACTCTAAAAATAAGAATCAAAATAAAACACAATTAACGGATCGCATTAATCAGCTCAAACATAACATTGATTTTTCCAATCCCACGATTTTACATTTCGAAAATAATTTATTTAAAAGACGATTTAGCGAAGGATGCCTAATATCTTTACACAACGAGACGGCCATAAATAAAAGATTGGACAACAATTCGCTTTGCAATGACTATAAAATAATCCTTGACCATTTTAAAAACACCACCATATCTGAATGAAGCGTGTATTTTATTATTTTACTAAAAACATATGTTTGCCAGTTTTTTACACTTTCACAAAATTTGTAAACACAATTCATTCAGTATTTAGATGTTAGTCAATCTGTACACACTAGAATGTAACCAAAAATTGTCAAAAAAAATAATTAGTTTAAAAGTTCCAGTTATTAATAGCTTGGTTTATCACAGTGTAATAGTGTAGTGTTTTTGTATAATTAAATTATGTAAGTATTTATATATATATGTTCTATAACTTTATAATATTTTCCTCCTACATCATATAAAATCTTTTAGTTTTTCCATTGAATGACGGTCTCGATGAAGACCGAAACGTATGGATAAATGAAGTACTTCAAAAACTGCTTTAGTTTTTTTTTACTTGGTGTTACTGCCCGATTCTAAATAACTCATCAATATATATATATATATATATATATATATATATATATATATATATATATATATATATTGAAATATGTGAGTTTGGTGTTGATATTATATTTTGATAGGTTATTTAAAATCGGGCAGTAACACCAAGTAAAGAAAAAAAACTAAAGTAGTTTTTAAGTATTTTATTTATCCATACGTTTCGGTCTTCATCGAGACCGTCATTCAGTGGAAAACTAAAAGATTTTATATGATGTAGGAAAAAATAATATAAAGTTATAACTTATATATAAGTACTTACAGGATTAATTATACAAAAAATACACTACACTATTACACTGTGATAAACCAGGCTATTAATAATTGGAACATTTAAACTAATTAATTTTTTTGAACAATTTTTCTTACATTCTAGTGTGTACAAGTTGACTAATGTCTAAAAACTGAATGAATTGTGTTTACAATTTTTTGAGAAAGTGTAAAAAGACCAGCAGACATATGTTTTTTGTAAAATAATAAAGTAATAAAAATACACGCTTCATTCAGATATGGTGGCGTTTTTGAAAATAGTCGAGAGTTATTTTATAGTCATTGCTTAAAATAACTCTCGACTATTTTCAAAAACGCCACCATATCTGAATGAAGCGTGTATTTTTATTACTTTATTATTTTACAAAAAACATATGTCTGCTGGTCTTTTTACACTTTCTCAAAAAATTGTAAACACAATTCATTCAGTTTTTAGACATTAGTCAACTTGTACACACTAGAATGTAAGAAAAATTGTTCAAAAAAATTAATTAGTTTAAATGTTCCAATTATTAATAGCCTGGTTTATCACAGTGTAATAGTGTAGTGTATTTTTTGTATAATTAATCCTGTAAGTACTTATATATAAGTTATAACTTTATATTATTTTTTCCTACATCATATAAAATCTTTTAGTTTTCCACTGAATGACGGTCTCGATGAAGACCGAAACGTATGGATAAATAAAATACTTAAAAACTACTTTAGTTTTTTTTCTTTACTTGGTGTTACTGCCCGATTTTAAATAACCTATCAAATATATATATATATATATATATATATATATATATAACTTGTTCATAATAGGTAATTCTTTTGTCTATGGTTGGCCAAACTACTTTAAATGCAACTGTAACAGCTGTAATCACAAAAGTTTTTTCAAAAAGTCTAGCAATGCAATATTCAGCCAGAGGACGGAAAAACAAGTTAGACTTCTCGGCGTTAATGTTATGTGATATTGTTGTCAGTATGTATGATCAAATATTATAGCTTTATTCATTCGCCCACACACACATATTTAATGTTGTAATAGTACATGTATGTGTTAAGAGTTTATTATTTAATATCATGTGCTATATGTTGAGGTATAATTTAACAACAATTTCTGGTGTATATTCAAGTTTATTAAAAATCATTTGCAGAGGCTATTAGACTTAATTTTACTGAAGTGACACAGCTTGATATCATCAATCGCATAAATGTTGTTATAGCACAGTCTGGAGACTGGATCGGAGGGAAGAAGCGAAGTATTTTACAGCTAAAAAAATTATATTGAAAATACTACAGGCTATAATATTATACCATTACGTACAAATTTTAAAATATAAATTCATATTGCAGGAAATATAAAATATGCTATACATTTAGATTATATTAAGCTAATTGATATTCTATTTATTCACAATAACAGAGAAAGAATAATGAAATTCAAAATTTTAATTTTGTTTTTAATTATTAATATGTATTATATTTACAGTCAGGATGAAAATAATTTTAAGAACTGGCTTCGAATCTGTGAAAACAAATATCACCTTCGGTGTCAATACGATTGGAAAAGCAAAAATGTAGCCGCGGGCCATTTGAAAAAAGTTTAGAAGAAGCGGGGTGTAGAAAATGTAATTACATGTTACGTTATACCTGAAATGTTTGTCTCGACACCGTCGCCGTATAAAGTGAAATTGCAGGTAGAAGGATATAAATAAATTAGAAAAATATGAAATTATTTCTTGTAGCTCGATGAAAATCGTACTGTAGTTGACGCTTTCTATACATGCTGTGCTCAACTTGGAAAGCAATGCAAACACATATGTGCACTTATTGTATTTTTAAATACAACAAGAAGCACTATAAAAACTAGTTTCGCACAAGGTTGGCACACTGGCTAAATAAAAGTACTCCGAGGGAAAGCTGGTGAAGGATATTTTTCCACCGCGAGTATCATTGCCTACACGCTGTGTTGGGAAATTTGTGACAGATCCTGATTAATTGCCTAAAAGCCCTTACAGAAAGTACTTGTGTAGAGGAGCTGTGGATTCAAACATAGATGAGTAATAATCGGCTCCTTCATGAAAAAAAAAGAAAACTGATGCCTGTGCAGGTATTCTAGTTGATCTTCTTATTTTCATGGAGGAGCAAGATTTGTTTCCTCTGGGTTTGGATAAAATTTTGAACTGTGTCCATAAGAAATTTTATGATATGCATATTGTTTTATCAGCTAAACAAATATTAGATCTTTCCGTTAGCACTTTGTCGCATAATGAATCTCGTATTTAGCATGATGTCAAGACTTGCAGAATTTCAAGTCACAAGGCTCATGCTATTAAAATACAAAAAACTAGAAGCATTGAGTCCCTAATTAATGCTTTTTTAAAACTATTATCTATAAAACAAATTTTAAAGCAAAAAGTTGATATGATGATTATCATAAGTTTTTGAGGTAACGCGATTCAGGACAATACTGATCCATCAACTAGTATTGCAAGAGGTACTATTGGAGACCTAGCCGAAGTAAGTTTGCAATATTTCTTTAATAGGGCCCTAACTATAGCACAAAGTACTGTTGGTCAAGGCACTCAGACAGAGGGACTTCTGCCTGTAGAGGTCTCGATGGAAAGATTGTCACGGATAGAAAGTAAGTGATTTATAGTTATTGTGTCTTAATTATTATTTATTCATAACTATTTATTCACTACGTGAAGGAAAGTTGGATATATAATGATGCTTTGATAAGTGCTATCAAAGCAATACCCCAAAATAGTGTCCAGCGGTAGGAACATAAAAATGTAGGCAGATCCTAATAAAAATTTTGTAAAAAAACTTGTTTACAAAGGAGTTGGCTGCATAATGCACATGGTGTGACCGAAGGGATATCTTTCCTTTAAAAGACTTACTTTTAATTAAACCTATGAAAGGTATTCTTGCAGTAAATTAAAATATATGTATTAACTGTGACTCATAACTTATTTCTTTTAGTTGCAGCCCGAACGGCATATACTGAAATAAATAATGAAGTTTTAGAAGCGTCTTTGCTGGATTTTTAAAATTTGCGAAGCAGCAATATAGGAATAATATTACTATTGCGGACAATGTAGAAACATAATTCAATTTGACTCTGTTTATCATTTCGCTTATTTTAATTTCATTTGCATATGTTTGTGTTTGCCATACTATATAGCAATAAAAAAACATAACAGCATAAAGATGGGTTTTGGTCTTACTTTTAGGTGTTATATATATGTAGATATATGGTGGTTTACAACAAATTAAAGACTCTAAATTAAAATCACATACTAGAACTCTTTTTTGCAACAAAAATATTTCGTATATCAATTCTTCCGAATTAGAACAATATTCTCAGAGATCTCAAAAGTTGGAAATTAGTTTTAAAAAATCATCCCGACATTATTGTGACCAGAGCAGATAAAGAAAACGTCACAGTTAAACTTGACGAAGATGACTATTTGAGAAAATTACAGAATCACTTTTGGACACCAGTACTTATACGACCATAAATAACGACCCAACCGAATACATTGACCGCTCCTGTCATAAACTTGCAGACAAATTAGTTACTAACGAACAAAAAACAAAAGATACAGCTACAAATCTAAAAAATTTACACCCATGCTTTCCAAAACCAACTTACCGTATAAACCGATCGTTTCAAACATAAATTCCAAGCTATATAAATTATCTAAATTAGTAATGTCTTAACAACAATCACAAAACAGTCCCCATATTATATAAAAAATTCGTTCGAGCTTGTCAAGCATCTCAATAACATTTCATTCCCTTATAATTATAAACTAATTAGCCTAGATGTTATATCCTTATTTACAAATATTCCACTACACTGAATACTAGATGCCATTACTAGATGGAGTGAAATCAGTCTTCACACCACATTATCCCTACATTGGTTTAGAGAGGTCATCAAATTCATTGTGTCTAACGCCTATTTTGAATTTAAAGGATCCTTTTATTACCATTTTTTGGCACCTCAATGGGATCGCCCGCATCTACCTCATTAGTAGAATTTTTTTAGCAACTAATAGAAAACAAAATATTTAAAAATTATAATAAACAAATCTTTTATTTCCGCTATGTACACGATATTATTACTTGTATTACGGAAGAAGACATTAGCAGCGTTACTGATAATTTTAACAATTTTAATAGAAAACTACATTTACTGTTGAATTAGAGACAATGAATTCGATTAGCTTTCTAGACATCATACTAATACGTACGAATGGCCACTAATTACTAACTGGTACCAGAAACCAATTACCTTCGGGCGATATATAAATTACTACTCATACCACCCTCTTAAAATAAAAATAGCAATAATAATAAATTGAACACACCACGCCATACTACTATCTAATAAAAATTTCTGCGGCACCAACATTGACCTGGTAATAAGCACACTAAAAAATAACTCTTACCCTACAACCATAATTAACTCAGTCATAAATACCAGACGCAACTACCTTATCAACAAACAAAATGACCTTACCGACCATATAAACCGTTTAGACTTGGAATCATATAATGTACTCAAAAAATTCCAAACAATTCAAGACGATGTTAACCGAGCATATTAATAATTTAAACCATAATATAGATTTTTTCAACCCAAAACTTTTACATTTTGAAAAGAACGTAATTAAAAGAAGCTTCGCTGAGGGGTTGTTTTTGCAATTGCATAACGACAGGGTCATAAACAAACAATTCGACAATACGGTCCTGAACGAAACAAACACGTGGTTACTAAATAACGTGTCAAAATTTCTTCAAAAGTGACAAGATCCCTTCGCTTTTTATATTTCCCGTAAAATTTAAACACATGCTAAAAACTACTTGAAAAAATGTGGCATTTCTATCTTAAACTCCGAATGGTTATGTTTATTTGTGTGTTAACTCATTTGTAATGTTAAAAAACATACTTTACCAATTATACCAATGTGCTTATACTTGTACTTATGTTTTTAAAAGTATGGCTCTATACTTAACATAAAGCACTATCAAAATTTAAAGTTAAACTAGAAGGTGGGGCTATGCAAGTCGCACAATACAAAACATTCATTTGTAGTCTAAAAGCAAAGTCCAAATTTTACAGTCTCGCTTTGTCCCTGTTTGCATTTGTTAAACTATTTGAAGATTTAAAATACCTGCTTAAAGGAAACTTATATTGAATAGGTACGCTCTCTTCAAATAGAGTTTAGCATAAATATAACTAGCTATGAATTTAAAATATATACCGATCAGCAGTTTCGTGGGAAAGTTCTTTTTATTGAAACCCTAATATTTTTTTGTTCGATAAACATAACTTGATATAGTAACTTAAAAAATTTATGAAGTAATAGCATGTGAAAGATGAAATTGAAATAAAAGTAGTGCACTTGCTGGTAAAGTGGTATTTATAAATCGTTCAGATATTAAAAATAAAATATTCCACTAGAGTTTCCATAGCACAAACAACAACATGAAAAGAAAATAAATCATATATTAAAATATTACAAAAAAATGGAATGTATAAAGGACCAGAAAATATCGATGAAGTATTTTTGTTTTTAATACATAAAAAATAGGAACCTACTACAAAATGTGCAGCATCTTGTATGCTCAAAAATAAATCTTATGTCGCGCAATATATGTGTATATGAAATATAGTGGTAAGTAGAAACATGTGAATGTATAATTATAAGACAAAATACTTTGTTTTACCTATATACGAGGTCTGTTCAAAAAGTACCCGGAATTTTCGTTTTTTCAAAAAAAATATTTATTTATTCGTCTACATTAATGTGGTCCCCTTCAAAGTAGTCCCCCCAGATATAATACACTTATGCCAGCGTTTTTTCCAATTTTCGAAGCACCCTTGATATTCACTTTTTGATATGTCCTTGAGCACTCTCAGCAATTTTCTTCAATCGAGGAAAACCGCCGTCCTTTCATGGGTCTCTTCAACTTTGGGAATAGGAAAAAGTCACACGGAGCCATATCTGGTGAATTTTTGCACTTTGCAACACTTTATTTCATTTTTTACGCAAAATTTAATACAAATTCTTTGACTTTTCAATTCTTCCATTGTAAAAATCGCCGAGCTCAGAAAAACACGTCGAACCTTAGCGACTACCACAGACAAAGTAAACAGTGAATATAGCTGAAAATTTCATCATATTTTAGGGGCATGTATACCAACACAATAAAAAAAAAATTTTGACAATCAGACACTCCAGACCCGCGAAATTTAATTATTAGTAATTCCGGGTACTTTTTGAACAGACCTCGTATACCAAAGACATAATATGTGCTCTTATATTATTATATATAATGATTGTAATTATATTATTAAATTGATTTATATAATTTTACATTCAAATTACCACATCGATGTAATTTGTATGTATCGTTGATATGCTTTTGAGTGTCTGTTGTTTTCCAATTAGAAATATTGGTCAAAAACAAAGACAATACTATTACATTTTACGCATTTCATGATGTGTTGTCTGTTGAATATTAAAAATTAGTTAAATGTATTTTATTGCATGGGTAAATAGTAATTCATTATCCTCCAAAATTTTCTCAACATTTGCAATTGTGAATACAAATTGTTAATATCGGTTTTAAATATCGTGAAATGAGTACGAGATCGATTTTATTCAGCTTCACTTTTTATTTTTATAATATCCATGCTGCATCTCATACCTCCATTTCGATCATATGACTTCACAAATTTAGTGATAAACCAATTAAACCAATAAATAATTTGTCGAAGATCGGAAATAACTTGCCCCAGAAATCAGGTAAGTCAAATGAAGGTTCCAAGATTTTGTCATTATAACTTAGCAAATCAATATTCACGACTGAGTTATTTCTGCAAGTATTAAAATATCTTCGTTTGTCTTTGATTGTGATTGTCACCGATTTAAAAGTCTTTGACTAAACTAAGACTACCATTTTATTTAACAAGTTTTGTAATTATATGAAAATCGATAATCTCTAATGCCCGTGCTCTTTCTATTTGGTCAAAAACTATTTTCACAATCAGTAAGATAAATTTGAAGGTCTTTGACTAGATTGAAAGCTTCGCAAAATTACCTACAAAGCAGATGTTTCAAGACAATCGTCAGTCTGGCGTATCAATCCAATTATTAGTATTGGTAGTATCACAATGGTCATTAAAAATCCATTTCCTCTGGGCATAATCGCATCTGAATCTGGGTCTAAACGAATACTCCAAAATTTTAAAAATTCCAAGATTAATGTTCTGATCCCACTTCATTTGATATTTGACTCATAATTATTAAATACATACATTGTTGAAAATTGTACAAATATCCTATATTATCACGAACTTCTCATATTATGTACATATTTGTCTGGGCCAAGTTTGACCTGTTTCATGACATGCTTTAGACTCATGTTATTTCATGTAGAAGCAAAACTATGCATCATTTGCTTTATATCACATTAAGACTTTGTTTCGCATTGAAATAATATGGCTAAACATTCAAATTGTTTCACTTCCAATAATACTTATTTGTTCTTCATGTGGAGGCTATAAAATAGCAATTTGATATCATGATATTATCAGTCGTTATTAGTATTAACCCACTTTCACGATCTATTGTATAAATTCTTTTCTTAACTGCTTTAATAATAGCGTTTTTACTTTAATTCAATAGTCCATTATATTTTGTTTCATCAACGTAATTTTTCATTATTATCATATTATTTCATTTATAACACTACTAATACCATAATCTTATTTTTCACCTGTTATTTAATATTTTCCCATTTGTTTTGTTAGCATTCAGCAATTAAAATTTCTATCCAAACCCTATACATTTGAAAAAAATTTATATATTCAAAGACGACACATATTTAATTTAAAAAAACACATAATTTAAAAAAAAACTACCGACACTTTACATCAACAATACAATACATAATTTGAATAGTTTTTTGTACTTGAAATGATGCGCAGATCTTTAAGAATAATTTTTGTTCAACAAGAAACTCATAAACAAATAAAATTATGAATGTTCAAATAGTAGCAAATACAACTAAACTATTTAATATCTAAGAGTATCCGTAAGTGTAAGCTCAAATAGTGGCACATGTAAGTGTATTTATGATTTAATAAAAAAAAAGCCAATCGCTCACCATTTTTTCGATTTTCTGGAAAACGAGTTATACTTTTATGTGATGAATTGCTATGCAAAACTCTACCAAAGGAAAACACAAGATACAATATTATTTAAATTAAATATAATTTACTAGATAGTTACCATTTTTCAGGTTATGTTTTTCGTAAATTTTCTTGTTTTATTTTATTCCATAATACCCTAATAATTTATTTTCAACAAAACAATTGCAACAAAAGTTTTTCAAGATATATTTGCATTACGAGGTCAGATATTAAATTGAAAAAATGAACTTACATCGGCTACGCCTCCAATAGTACCGCTTGTACCACTAGTTTATGAAAAAGCAGTTTCCATTCACAAACTTTTGAAAATTATCAACTTTTTTATTTAAAATTTTTTGTACTCTTCTCTCATTTTATATATTCTCGGATTAAAAACAAACAATTTGATCACAAAAGAAGTAATGCGGAACATGTGGGTAAAATATAATCTACATAAAAAATAAAACAAGCGTGAAGTGTTCTTCATACCGAAAAGAGTTATTTTTTGACACTGTTTGCAGTGCCGGCTTTAGGGCAGAGCGCGGGCGCCGCGGACGCTCCCCAGCTGTAAATTTAGCCGTAAATTCCCTGATTGATCACATAATTACTAGTGGCCCAGTGCAAACTCACATTGATAATTATCCGAAGAATGATACAGGCCAACATTTCTCTAATTTTCATTTCACAAACATTCTTGCAAACAATGAAACAATTCAGCGCCGTTGGTTAATTTACTCCGTTTCTAAGGATCGAGTTTATTATATTTGTTGTAGACTATTTGATAGTAGCTGAACGTCGAACTTAGCATCTGAAGGGTATAACAACTGGAAATACTTGTCAAATATTAAAAAATCATGAAAATAGTACTTTTCATAAGAAGTTTTACCTTTCATGGAATGAAGCTGAACTAAGATTAAAAATAGGAAAAACAATACACTGCCAAGAGCAACACTTGATTAGAAAGGAAACTAAAAGATGGAATAATGTTTTGTCTAGTATGATGCATATGACACTTTATTTAGCCGAAAACAATATAGCGTTCAGAGGTACTTCTGACAAACTATATACGCCAAATAACGGAAAGTTCTTAGGCTTAGTACAACTACTAGCTAAATTTGATCTAGTCATGCAGGAGCACTTGCGATTAGCTATGAAGGGTAATATTTCAGACCACTCAGCTTCTGTTCATCGATGGAAAATTTTAACCGATTACTTGGGACTAATACTATAAAAAACACAGTGACACTCGTTGGGAAGCAAGAATAAGCACTCCTTTATCAAATTAGTACTATCCATGATGCTTTGATTACTTTGGCTCTTGAAACTCAGAAAACTGATGTTCAAGTGTCTCATGAGGCTACTACTCTAGCTAAAAGATTTCAGCTTCATAGTTTCATTGGTTGTTTGGTATGACATACTCCATCAAATAAATGTTGGAAGTAAATCTCTACAGTCAACAGATATGGATCTTGGTAAATGTACACAAATGTTGAAAAAATGCTGCAATTTTTTGGAAGACTGCAGAAATACGGGCTTTAAAAGCGCTATTTTAACTGCGAAGGAGTTGTCCGAAGAACTAGAAATTGAACCTGAATTTCGAGCTATAACAAGAATTCGACGTATTAAGCGTCAAGCTAGTGAAATTGCACGCGATAACCCTATCACTTCTCCAGGAAAAAAAAATTGAGGTTGAATTTTTCAAATGTCTTTTGGATACTATATTAATTTCAATCAATGAAAGGTTCAAACAGTTAAATGAGTACTCGGAATCTTTTTTGTACAATATTAAACAGATTCCAGAAAAACGCGACCTTCTCAAGCTCTGTAGTGATCTCCAATTAAAATTAACTAAAGTTGTATGTTGTGTGATGAACTTAGAAGTCTGGCATCCTTTTTACCTGATCAAAATGAGGTTACTCCCATTTTTGTTTTAAATTTCATCAACGATTTCAACTTACAACAACTGTATTTAAATGTATGGATAGCATTGCAAATTTTATTAACTATTCCTGTAACGGTTGCTAGTGGGGAGCGGAGCTTTTCAAAGCTGAAGCTGATAAAAACCTATCTTCGATCAGAGATTTCTCAATCTAGATTGACAAATTTAGCAACTTTGTCAATTGAAAACGAAATTGCTGAAACCATCGACTTCGACAACCTTATAAAAGAGTTCGCTGATAGAAAGGCCAAAAAAGTAAAATACTATTAGTGTTTATGTAATAAATGGTTATCTTTTATAATAAATAATTATTTCTTTTAATAAACGGTTGTTTCATTAGATGTTTTTCTTTTTTCCGAATGGGTTTGAATTGCAGGTGGAGGGCGCCGTAGAAATCTCGTCCAGGGCGCTAGTAGTGTTATAGCCGGCCGTGACTGTTTGTAAGAGTGCTAGACCATGCGTCGGCGTCGGCGAAATTCGTTTGCGAGGCCCCCATTTTTTTAAAGCAAATTGCGGAAACTTTTCGTGCCGTAATTTAAAAGCTTTAAAATTTTTTGAAAACTTTGAAAAAAAATGACTTAAATATTTATTTATACTTTGAAATTTTTTGAAAATTTCAAACTTTTTTCATAGCAATCACGCTTTGTTAACAGCTTAGAGACGAAATATCGAAGCGCGTAAGTATCGCGTTGCGGTCTAACGGTTATACATTGGTACGAAACGCATAGAAATGTAAACTATAAATGTAAATTTGTGCTTATTACAAAATTTTTATAAAATATCTGATAATTTGATGTGCATATGTCTAATGATCATTTTTGTGCGCCAAATGGCTTTTCTTTTCCTTTTCTTAATGGATATCCAAAACCGCTTGACCTACCTTTCTTAAAATTTAATCAGTTTTTCATTTTCTTAATACAAATAAAATGTTTTTTGAATCATTCGAATCATACGCTCGGTTGTCTCAAAAACTGAATTACCATTTTTCCACTTTTTGCCCCGTATTTTTAATCGAACTCCTGCCTTTGCCAAAAACTAATCAGCACGTCATCCATGTTAAAAAGTTAAAAAATAATTATTGTTAAACGAAAGTGTAAGAAATATTTTTAATCATTAATTGATTTTGGCAAAGCAGACAATGCAACGTGTGAAAGATGCCGATCAGTTTGGGTCAGTAAGAGATGTGATAAAATATTTTTCGTTGTAGATCATGGCGGAAGTGGAAATGGTGCAACAATGTATAATTAAAAATAATTTGAAAAGTCAAGTGGTATGAGAATAATACAAATTTCAGATAATATTTTATTTAAGTTATATTTTACACCTATTGTTATTTATGTTATGATATTTTATTTTTTATTCGCTGATTGATTTTTTTTTAGGGACTGTTTTTATCCAGAATAGGCAGCATAAGTGCAAAAGCTGTTACAGTTCATTTGTTGAAGACTATGATTAGAGATTGTCTAGCTAAAGACATTAGCTGGGCAGGAGGAAGCGGCAAACTTAAATTTTGCGAGATGCTGTTGTGTGAAATTATCACTGGTATTTCATAAATACTTTTTTATTGCTATTAATAAGATCTATTCTATTAATTTACTATTTTTATTCATTACAGACACAGTTCTTAAAAATATACCAACCGAGATAAAATTTGCAGTCTCAGAGTTGGTTAAGACATGCCAATGAGCGATATATGAGAAATTATTTGTAAAATTATATCATACGCATACATATATTTGTGTGTGTGTTTACATTCATTATTTTTAATTATTTGTTCTATGTTTCAGAAGAGAAATGCGAGCAGAAGACGTACAACAAATGTGTATTTTGAAATAAACGTCTTTTTTCCTTCTTAATATATTATCAACATGAATATTATTTTCAGCTAGAAAATACAATTCAAATATACCATAATTAATTACAATGCATGTCCGATTCCTATCCTACTTACGGACGGAGTATCCCGCGCGGGATAGCCGGCGGGGGGACAAGAGGGACGTACCGTTGGATGGTTCTGCGGACGAAGAATGTCGGCATGCGGATCGCCTACGGATGATCCAGAAGATCATCTCCTGCTGTCTGGGCATTTTTTCAAAAATTTCGTAATTATTACAAAATATTTCCCAAATCCATATTACGTAATCCACATTACTTAAAATAGGGGCTATTATTACAGATTACTTAACGAAAAACTACGTGAGTTTGTAACAATTCTTGTGTAAAAATTACATAATTATTACAAATTTTGGCTTTGCGGGTTGTATTATAATTAAGGTGTTAAGAATTCGTTAGATATATTATGATCATTGTTTAGTTCATATAATTTTACCATATATATTTCCATAGACTAAGTAAATACGCTGCATCCCCCTTTATATTTTTATTACCAATTTATCCTTACAACAAACCATGTGCTCTTCTAAGAACTTGTCCAGGTCAAATGCAAGCTTTCGCATTAATACGGATTGTAGAAAGCCAGCAGTCAGGTGTACCACGCCTTAACATAAGGTATCAATCAATGTTCAAAAGCAAGATTTTCTCAATCTTCGTGAAAATTTTAGTTTCAAAGACCGAAAGAATGCTAAACGGTACTGGCAAAACAATTTTTAGTCAAACAAATGGCTAGATAAGAATAAGGTTTTGTGAAAATCTAAATTTATTTTTTATTCTTTATGAAAAAGAACTTACTGACATTTGGTGCTTGTTTTCAATTACTATTTTTTACAAGATGTATTAATATGTGTAAGTGATAATCTGAGAATTTCAAGTAAGTAATGTTTTATGCATTATTTTAATTTAAGGTTTAGATATAATTAGTCTGTAAATTTAGTTAAATCTTTCTTCTTATTTTTGCTATTGTATATTTAGTTTTAACGTTACTTTCTGTTTTTTTTGAAATTGTAGAACCACTGACGATGACGTAGAATTTTACGTCGATATGTATGGAAAAATAAAGATGTTTTAAAAAAATCTTATTTATATTTTTTACTTGATGTTACGCCCTCCAAAAAATTAATCATATGAATATGAATATGAATATGAATATATATATATATATATATATATATATATATATATATATATTAACAAAGTCTAATAATCGGGGCATAACAATAATAAAAAACATGAATTTCTTTCAAAAATTTATTTTAAATCCATACGTTTCGGCTATAATCCTAGCCTTCATTCAGTGGAAACTAAAAATAAAATTAAAAACTAAAACAATTGAATTGGAGTGAAAAGAAAAAATAAAATAGTAAATAGTACTTACAATTAGTTGATCTTAGTGTTAAATTGGAAAATTTTAATAATCCATGGTATTAGGATATGGTAATGCACTACACCCCCAGTAGAAATATATCTGAGCTGGAGATGTTTTCAATGCAAGCTCAATATTTACGCGTGTAGCTATGTTGAGCCCACGTTCACAACGTACGATTAATGGGAGCGGTATATGAGACGGCAAATATTAGATTTACATGAATTTTCCATATTGCTAAATGTGGAATGAATATGAGCGATATATGATATGTTTTACATATGATTTTTCCATATTGCTGAATGTGAGCGATATATGAAACGCTGAATATGAGTTTTACATGGTTAATTCATATTGCTAAATGTAAGCTGTGTATGAGATTACTAAATATTGTAGGATTTAGAATATAGAATTATTCACATACAAATCATTTAAGATTTTGCTAATAAAGAACGAATGTGGAATATGTTTTTTCTTGTATTGCTCTATATATATATATATATATATATATATATATATATAAAGTTATGTTCAAATGCAATATTATAAAATATGTTTTGCCATTGATAAAAATTAAAACAGTAACAATATAATACAAATATTATTATTAAATACAATATTAGCTGCAGTTATATTTAAATTATTATTATCGAAAATAATTATATAAAAATAAATTTGGGCTTGACAAAATATTGTCGATAATAATCTTTTGAATGTTTATATTGGGTCGCCTATATCCACACAAGTCTCCTTTGCCTATTATATACAATATATTTGTCCATGTATGCGGGCCCAAGGGGCTGCGAATCCGTCTTGCAAGTTGCAACGCATGTTCTGTCCCTATCAACTACTCTCTTTCTGCCCAGCTGCGATCAGTTATGGCCAAAAATATATACCGTTATGTGTACATCAGTTATATATACAAATTCGGTAACGATTAATTAACCAAAATTATTAAATTTATAAATTTTTTAAACTATTCCATATCGTAAAGTTCGACAGATTGCGACTCTGATTTTTGACTCACTAGCCTAGCATAAAAACGTCGCCGCTTATTATATAGTATATAATATATAAACAATGAAGATATATATATATATATATATATATAACACTAATAATTTATAGATTACGTTTTTGAAGGAACGTGAAAACTGGCTGTCATTAAAAACGCTGGAAAAATGTCTTGAAAATATATTATATATATATATATATATATATATATATATATATATATATTATTATATATATATATATATATATATATATATATATATATATATTTATATATATATATATATATACGTTCACTAACTCATATTTTTATTGTATTAAATATAAATATTTGATGGAACCGCACGTTAATCATCAGTGTGCGAAATTCGACAAACACACACTCATAGAAACGCGTCTTCACTGCACATGGTACTGCAGGAGAAAGTTCTCGAAGCGTTGTTCGAAAAATTTGTTAAATCTTCAAGTAATAAACAATAATAATAGTGTGTAAACTGTGATAAAATTAATAAAAGTTAATGTGTGGATAAAATATTATTTTGTGAAATTAAAAACGAAACTTGCTGTGTGAAATTGTAGTGATTAATAGAATCAATGGTGTATAATATGAAATAATAATTTGTTATAACCTCACTAACATGGAAAATCAAGTGAACAGACAAGTGGACTCTTAATATCTGAAATGATTAGTACTTATACACAAACAAACATTAATTATGGCACGAAAAGTTGTATCATAAATATTAAATATATTTTTAATATTTTATATCATATAATAATGAAAAATAATATGTAGACTGTAATAAAATCAATTATGGCGCAAAATGTTATATTATAGATACTAAATACATCTTAAATATATATAATATTTAAAATATATTTAGTATGTAATGTTATATTATAGATACTAAATATATTTTAAATATTATATATCCTATAATCATGAAAAATGATTTAAAAATTGTAATAATGATAAAATTCAATATACTGACTATTTAAAAAATGTACATATTTACTCAGAACACATAAAAAAAATTTATTAATGGTGTTTGTTCAATATTAATTAAATAATATTTAATATTTCATAATATAGGGTCAATAATTTTGAATATGGTTTATATAAATTTTTCAATATGGTATAAATATTATTTCCACATTCTCCTTTCATTCGGAATATGAGCGTAATATGGAAAAATGTTAAGCAAATCGTATAAGCTAAATATCATATTCCCGCATTCGTCCCTCATTACGAATCTGAGCGGAATATGACCGAATGTTAACAAAATCATATGGGCTCAATATTTGAAAATCATATTTAGCTTACATAAAAATCATATTCAGATCAGATTCATTGCTACTAGGGACTATGTATTATAAACATTAACTTGAAATTACACAATATTTTCACAAAATACTGATTTGAAAAAATCACAAATGGATAGTGTGTTATTCGTAGACTGGGTGAAGATGTAATGGAGAAAGACATTTTTTAAAAAATATTTTTACCAAGATTCTACACATGTGTGGAACGAATTGCGAATCCTTTGCGCGAACGCTTTTATTGTTTTGTAAGAAATTTGGAAATGTTATCTAAATAGAAGAGATTTGTGTCGCACAGCGTGTTGAGTTCATTCCGTTTATTTATTTTCTTATTGTTATATAAATAGTTAAAAAGGAACCCTCTATAATTCTTCGTTTAAATAAATTTTGTTCGAATTGTAGTACAGTCGGATTAGAAAAGTTCGTATTGTGTTTTAAAGTGTATATATGGTCTGAAAGTACAGTTCTGAATTGTTTGGGTTTTTTTGAATTGTTTTTATGTTGTAACCGTTTATTCAGGTTCTGGCTAGTTTCTCCTATGTAAATTAAATTACAGTCTAAACAATTTATTTGATAGACGAGATTTCTGAGTCGTTCGATATTAAATGGGGTTTTTGTTTCGGTAAAAATAGTGCTAGTAGTTGTACTAAAATTGGTTACAAGTCGGAGTCCAGATTTATAAAAAAGCTTTTTCCAAGGAACATACAATTCTTTAATGTATGGCAAACATATTACACCAGAATGAGTTTCTGAGTCAGGTAAATCGTTATGTATTGTGCAATTGTCCATTTCAAAAGGTACATTCGTCTGTTACTAGTTACGGAATTTATAAGTTTTAGGGGATAGGAGTTATCTGTTAGAATTTTTGTAATTAATTTGATGTTGTTGTCCCAAAATGTTTTGTCCGATAGAAGTATTGCGTGGTCAGTTAGATTTATTATAGTGCCTATTATCATTTTGAGTGGATGATAAGAAAAGTAATTAAGGTAACGTCCAGAGTTAGTTGGTTTTTGGTATCAATTTGTTATTAGTTTGTTATCCGTAGTACGTATAAGTTTTATGTCTAAGAAACTTATCGAGTTCATTGTCTCCAATACCACTGTAAATTTTAATTTTTTATTGACGTTATTAAATTGACCAATTATCATAATAAAATATATTTTTTAAAAAATGTCTTTCTCCATTACATCTTCAACCAGTCTACGAATAACACGCTATCCATTTGTGATTTTTTCAAATCAGTATTTTGTGAAAATTTTGTGTAATTTCAAGTTAATGTTTATAATACATAGTGTAGTGCATTACCATATCCTAATACCATGGATTATTAAAATTTTCCAATTTAACACTAAGATCAACTAATTGTAAGTACTATTTACTATTTTATTTTTTCTTTTCACTCCAATTCAATTGTTTTAGTTTTTAATTTTATTTTTAGTTTCCACTGAATGAAGGCCAGGATTATAGCCGAAACGTATGGATTTAAAATAAATTTTTGAAAGAAATTCATGTTTTTTATTATTGTTATGCCCGATTATTAGACTTTGTTAATACATATGTCAACATCAAAATCAGAATCATACAATATATATATATATATATATATATATATATATATACACATTTATTTATCATCTTTTATTATTTATTATTTTCAATCGGTCTGATATAGCCACTAACTAAATATATCAGGGTCCTTCCACAATATAAACAAAGTGCAAGTGTTTTAATAGAGTTCGGCAGCGTCTTGGTGGATCACTATCCACATCTATCTTTAAACATATGTTTGGTCCACTCGAACCAAATGGTCAAATAGTGAACATAGTTTTGGTCCTAATCGAACCGAATCTGACCAGTGAAAGTGAAGGAAACAATTTAAATCTAAAATCAAAAACCAAACCTAAAACTTAAAATGCACAGTGTAATACCAAAATCTAAATTCTTACAATTAGTGTAATACATTGCATCGCATATAATCTCAACTTAGTGTACAGAGTATTATTTAAATTTTAAATCATCGTCTCTTAGCATAATACAATGCATCGCATATTATTTTAAAATATATATCTAAAATCTAAAACTTATAGTGCACAGTGTAGTAACAAAATATAACTCTCAACGTAATACACTGCATCGCATATACACAAAGTTGATCACTTCAGATGTGAATACTAGTGCAATAATTAAAAACATTTATCTACATTCAAATTAATCTCAATGTAAGTGCGTAGTGTTATCAGGTGCAGCAAATCATCGAGGATACAAAAACTGAATCTAAATCAGCTTAACATCAAGAACAATTGAGGACACGGGACGCCGACAACACAAAGGTCAGACTAATTTTGAGCACTCCTGTTCATTCTATCCCTATACCCATTGTCTATACCAAACTTTTTTTTTAAATTATTGTAGTAGATCTGTGTCAATATGGATTCTTTAAAATCTTTGAAAAACAAAAAGAAATTTATGAAATCTCGTTTAACTCTGATAATTTTTGTAAAGGAATAGGAGAAAATGCAAGTAGTGAAATAGATATATCAGAATATGAACATATTTTAGCGGAGTTAAGGCACTCTTTGAATACATTTCAGGATCTATTAATCGAAATGACAAGCATTATTAATGATGATGAGCAAACAAACAAACTAATAGATATATAATCGAATCACTACCTGCTACCCCGGACAATTATAGCATTGCTTGGGGATTGCTAAAATCGCGGTATGAAAATAAAAAACCTATTGTAAATAATCATATCAAATCACTATTCAATTATCCGTCGATTCCATCTGAATCTGGCAAAAGTCTTCGCGATCTAATAGACACCTTCAATAAACATATAAGTTTAAAACCATTCAAGAATGGGAAATATCATTAAACCAAGGCTCTGGGCTTGTAACGTTTTCTGAGCTCATAACATTTTTAAATCAAAGATGTCAAGTTTTTGAATCAATTAATATTAACGAATCCAACAACAACAAACATAAAAACTTGGCATATTTCAAAAATGAAACTAAGTCATACGCGGCAAACAAACAATATTAACTGTTTTTTTTTGTAATCGTAGCAAACATTCGTCATTTTATTGCAAAGTATTGAAAACATTATCTCCAGAAGTTAGGCTATCTAAAGTAAAAAATTTAAATTTATGCGTCAATTGCTTACGAAACAATCATGCCACTCAAAACTGCTTTTCTTCAAATCGATGCAATATATGCAACGAAAATCATCACAGTTTATTACATATAGAAAATGAAAATTCATCAACGAATCTAACCCAAAATACCATACAAAATGTTTCATGTTACAGTGAAAACAATTCAAATCAAATACTTTTACCTACAGCTTTAATTAACGTTCTTGACTCTAATAACAAATGGAGAGTTTGCAGAGCTCTACTTGACTCTGGATCAACGTCTAATTTTATTACTAAAAAATTAGTAGATAAACACGGATTAAACAAAGAAAACAAACATGCTAGTCAGCAGTATTAACCAAAATTCTTGAAAAATAAAAGAAAAAACAACTGTAACATTAAAATCACGCGTCTCGAATTTTTCATCAAAATGATCATGTATGATTCTGGAAAACATAACCTCGAATATTCCAGCGGTATCATTCAAATCAAACCATTTTAAAATTCCTAAACATTTAAAATTAGCAGATCCCGCATTTAACATAAGCGATAAGATAGATCTCTTAATAGGTTCCGAATTATTTTCGTAAATCTATTGCAATAAGAGCATAAATCTCGGCAACAATAAACCGATTCTTCATAATACAAGATTAGGTTGGGTCGTAGTAGGCAAAGTACTATTTAGCGAACCAACATCTTTCACTATGTTGATTATTGTGAGTAGTTACTTTTATAAAGTACTTTGTATCTTATTTGACTAATGTTTTTGCAGCTGATCCAGAATTCAATTTAATTTTAAATTCCGGGCAGATGGCAAGGAAGAAGCAGGCCATCAAAATAAACAAAGGACTACTGTTGATCAAGGCACGCAGATAGAGGAACCTCTGCTTGTAGTGGCCTTGATGGAAGGATTGTCCCGAATAGAAAGTAAGTGATTCATAGTTATTGTGTCTTAATTATTATTTATTCTTATCGATTTTTTAATAGATTCCTTTAGATACTTTGTGAGGGAAAATAAAATGTATAACGACTGTCTTTTAACTGAGATAAAGGCACTACCTGGAAATAGTGTCCAACAGGAGGAAGACAGTATTTGTGACCAATTATTTCCCCTCAAAACCACAGAAAACATTTTAAACTGTGAAATATTGTTCCAGAATGACGTGAAAAGAGCACAATTGGTGAGTTTTCTTGTACTTAATGTTCGTACAAAATTTTTCAATTTAATTTTGCAATACTATATTTTCAGCTAAAGTATCTTACACGCATTGGAGGGAGCAAGGAGACATTAGTGAAAAACTTTTATAAAAAATCATTTACTAAGGAATTAGCTGCCCAGTGCTCTTGGTGCGGCAGACGGGATGATTTCCCACTGCAAAGTCTACTATTGATTAAGATCATGAAAGGTAATTTTGACAGTAAATTAAAATGTAAGTCAGAAGTATGTATTAACCATGACTAATAACTTCTTTCTTTTAGCTGCAGCCTGACAAATTTTTCCTGAGATAATTGAACAAGAGTTTGAAGCTGCTTCGCTGGCACATTTCAAATTTGCGAAGCAGCGCTATAAAATTGTGACTGCTAACCCATAAATATATTGTTACTAATTTTGATTATTTGATATTAAAAAAAAACACACAAAAAATTGGTTTTAGTTTTACTTGCAGGATCCGACAATAAAAGCAGATCAAATTCTAAAATTTCATTCATGGAATTCTGGCAGCATGTGCCTTTAAGTGCTTCGTAAAAGAATTTTGCAATTACTAAGCATTTTTGATAATACTAATAAGGATTATATCCATCGCAATAAAAAACTTGCAAGTACTTACTTGCTAAAAATTATTACTTAGAGTACCTTGCATGGCTATAAAATTTAGGATGATTTTTTTCAGCAAAACATTCACATGGCTCTCCATTATGTTGAATAAAATTTCTTCACCGACACCTGAGAGTAAAGAATATTATAGTAACTCATATATAGAAATAAAACATTTTAAAATAGTCTCAAAAGGAAAGAAAATTAATGTCAACTACAGTGTTAAAATAGAATATGCATTAGTCATAGCGTTTCTATGAAATTGGAAATGATATCAATAAATAAAGTACGTGCGTATGTACATAATAATCATAAATAAAACAAACATTGTGTTTTATATTAAATCAACCGCGTGTTGCAACAAAAAGCATGGAAAGCACCAACATTTTTAACGAATATTTCACATTGAAAATCAAAGCTAATACGAAATAGAACGCTGTCAAAATCTTTGTTTTTGTTTCATGTATTGAATTAACAATTCATCAAAATACTAACCAAAAATCTGTAAACAATTTTATCGCCAATTTATGCCATTTGATTATTTGTCCACCAAAGCACTAAATTTAAATAAAATAGAAAAAAAACACCAAAACATAAACACGCCAAAACACAAATACGTTGAAACTAATGCGCAGCACGAAGCAACATAATGGATTACTGAACCCACAGAACACGTGACTTGAACACGACCGCAGGTCTGCCAACGGGGGCAAAATGTCAATGGCGCCAGATTCAAGTTCATCTTTTGCGAAGTGAAATGCTAGTACAGAAATCTCTCCTTGCATTATATTGAGCTTGGCTAATATAATATGCCGACAATTGTAAATCTGTAAATAGTGTTTATATTAAAATAAATTTTATTTTTTAACTTCCCGTAGAGTAAGTTATTGTAATCGTCGAAAAATCGAAATTGAACATTTTTACATTTCTTCACGTTTTGAAGGTTGTTGAACATTTTGGCATACCTCATTATCAGAAAAAATGGATGTGTGTGTATGCATGGATACAATTTTTCGCCCACGTTTTCGAGCACACGGATCAACCGAATTGAATGGTTCAAAAAACATTCGATTCCTTTTGATAGGCAGATGTGCTGATTAGTTTTTGCCAAAGGCAGGTCCAGTCGTTTCTGAGATGAAATAAGGCAGTTTTTGAGTGAAATAAGCATCCGAATTGAATGATTCAAAAAACTTTCTGCTTGTGTTGACGAAACGATTGCTTTGGAAAAAACCGTCGATTTACGGCAAAAAATCTGTTCACACACACACACACACAAACCTACTTTTTCCAAATTTGGTAGCATTCGATACAGAATGGCTAAAAACGTCGAGAAAACATAAAATCGCAACATAAGATCGGTCGAAAATCGGATTTTTTGATGAAAACTAACTTCTCCTTCGGGAAGTTAATAACCGGGTAATGTTTAGAACATAGATAACTAAACATAATAATAAAATATTAATATAATAATAAAAAAAATAGTTTAGAATGAATTTAGAACAGTATCATTTCTTTTGATGTTGATTATTGAACACCCAGTCACAAGGTATGTAAAAAACAGTTGCTAAGTTGCAATTTAAAAATAAAATTTTAATTTTGAGTATACTATATTATGGGACCGATTCTGCCGCATAACAGACAAATGTTATGGCAAGGCTATGTTATGAAGAACGTTCCATACAAATTCATTCTAAATATTGACAAAGCCATGATGGGTTTGCTGAGCAGTCAAGTATATTTCTCAGGTTGTCAATAAAAAACCTTACGTAGAAACCACATAAATATCAAAAAACGATGTTAGATAACAGGGTGTTTCTGACCCGCCTTCATAACATACGAGTGACGTTGCTGTTTACGTGTAAAACAGCCTAAATTCACGGCAAATACATGACATTTTGGCAGTATTCAATATGATTCAGTAGCATAATGTATGGAACTTGGACCGTAACATGGCCTTGCCATAACATTTGTCTGTTATGCGGTGGTAGAATCGATCCCGATCTTAAAGACTCTTTTTGAAGTATTTAATAGATGGAATTGTTAGTTTCAGAACAACCAACCAGGAGTCGTTGATTGTCACATTTTTTTTTTTTGTATATATTTTTCATAGCAAGCTATACAAAGTACATTCAGCTACATATGTTACAGTTATATATTAATTGTCTGTCACATTTGACAAGGAAACTTTATATGGGTATGGAAAGCCGTTTATGGGCAGTCTCAATATGTTTGGATTTAGATGCCAAATCTTGAAACCTTCTCCGGCAATAAATGTGCCACTTCATACGGCTGACAAGACCCGCCTCAAAATTGCACTTATGACATTTAAATGGATACTCTGCCTCGGCCTTTTTTCGTTCGATAAACTTCATAAAATTCATGTAATCATTTTCAGAGCTCACGGCTATGGAATCGAGATCATTTTTCTTGGCGCTGTATAGTGCAGTTTTGTTCATCTTGAATCACTCTGTCAAATTAGAATAATACATGATTATCTGTTCTCTCGAATTGTCGAATATATATATATATATATATATATATATATATATATATATGCATTATAATTTAATAATTTAAATATATGTATAATTTATTACAATATGATATAAGTATACGATTAACTATATCATTATTAATCATTACACCGTGAAGTTAATTAGAAAGGATTTGGGTGCGTAGGTTTGTACAACTGATTTGTGTTTAGGCAACATTGTTCTATTCTGTGCCTGTTCATTACTTGTGAAACTCTAAAACCGCGCGCGTTAAGGGACACAACTAGTGTGAAATTTTCAAAAAAATCGAATTTTCAATTTTTCCATATATCAATAGGTTATATCTTTAAAAATAACATACCAAAATTTTAAATCGATATCTTAAATAGTTTTTGAGTTACAGCCATTTAAAGAATATATATATAGTATATAGTATAACGATCATTTAATTTTTAAACGCGTTTTTCTCGAAACAGCATTTTCCGAATTTGCTGCAGTGATTACTCAAAAACAAATGATCCGATCACTATCATTTTTTTTTTACATGTTCTATATATAGTTCTCCGTAAAATCAACTATCGACTTTTTGATCGGATAAAAAATCGAATTTTGGCAGTCTAAAAACGACCAAAATTTTGGGTAAATTTCGACTTTTCGACTTCGGTCAAAAAAATTTTGTCAATTTTTGATTTTTTTCTTTATTGTAGTTCATTTTGCAGACAATATTATCTAGTTTAACAAGAATTCAGTTTGTGTTTGATCTCGGAGCAGGTAACATCGACAAGTGAATATATATTAAAAAAGTGACGTAATGGAATCCGGACAATACGGGCAAGAAGGCGGGCGGCCGCCCGACTGTTCAACAAAGTGTTCGGTAATCGGTGAAACAATTGCAACGGCAATGAATGTTATGAGAATGTGTCTCTATGATAAATGATAGCTATGATAATGAGTGAAATTAGTGAAGAAGAATTAGAAGTACATTATAATTCAAACAAAAATCCTAGTACAGATTATTACATAAGTATAAAAAACATACCAGAATTTCCTCGATATCAGATAGTAAAGATAAAAAGAACAGTAACAAAAATAAATCAATTAAAGAAGATAATAAATTAAAAATGATGAATAAAGTAATTGGCAAAAGTGCAACCAGAAGAACCGAAAATATTATACATACTGTGGGAAATAATAACAATGACACGGCATCTAAGATAACAAATAATAGTGATATTTCAAATTATAATAATAGTGATGGAACAAGTAATGAAAGAAATATTATGGTATCGAATATTGTAAATATCAATCAGAATACTGAAGCAAATCGTGACAGCCAAGAATTAAACAGCGTTATGCAATTTGATGAGTGCGATAAGGATTTGAGTGAAACAACAACTTATGCAAACAACGAAGAAATGACCAATAAAAATAATAGTGCGGGGTCGAGTAATACCGAAATAAATGATCAGAATGATAAAATGTTGCATGACTTTCATGAGTTAGATAAGGTAATGCAATTTGATCATTGTGGTGAGGACTCGAGTAAAATAACAAAAGATAATGACAAAGAAAACGAAACGATGCCCGACAGTTACGTGCAGGATAAACTACGATATGACAGTTACGACAAAGGACCATATATAATGTACGTAGAATCTTATAATAAAAACATAGGACGCCCGCATCCTATGGCACTTGGAAAAAAAATTCATGATGCATGGCCAAATTTGAAATGTTAGAGATTCGGACACGTTCGTGATCAGTGTCGAGGAGAGGTTAGATGTCCAAAATGCGCAGAAAAGCACGGCTCACAAGAATGCATAAATACAGATGATATAAGATGCTGCTTGTGTTATAGTAAACGTGCAGCATATAGTAGGGAATGCCCAATATTTATGAAATACAAGAAAATATCTGAAATAATGGCAACACAAAATTTAGCTTTTCACGAAGCACGGTCAGTCGTAGAAAACGACAAATATGCCAGGATTACCAGGGGTAGCCTAATCAATCTAGACAAAGAAAAGAATTTCCCGGTGATAAACACAGAACTCAGGAAAAGTTCACAAATTAACAACAGCATTCTTAGAAATAAATTTGAAATTTTATCTGACTTGGAAGATAAAAATGATGAACTGGTATCGGGCAGCACACCAATATGGTACAGTACGTCTTTAAGACCTCCCAAGAGAAACATCGGCAACAAACAAGTAAGAACCATATATAATAACATGAACAATAGAAAAGAAGATAAATCAAAAGGTGAACCAAATGAAAGAAACAAGGTACATACAGATAGGGAAGATGTTAGAGAAAAACATCAAGACCAAACGATTTTAAAAATTGAAGCAAGACACAGAAGAAGAATTGTAGAAGAATACTACGATAGGAGAAGGGATATAAACAAAGATGATAGTGAAAGGAAAAATCCGAATATTCAGGAAGATAACGATAGTGATAATGAAGAGAAAAAAAAGTTTATGAAACGATACTTTAGAGAAATTTTTAATAAGATACAAACAAGATTAAGATATAAAACAAATGAAGAAACAGACAAAATATGGACAGCCTTAGAAGAGAAAATTGATTCATTATGTATTGAAAAAACAACACATAGAAATAAGTCAGAAATCAATCAATCAAATAAGGTTAAAGAATATACGGTTATTAAATACAATTTTGTATAGAATAGAATATAATTTAGAGGTATAATTGTCTAAGTAAAATTAAAGGAGAAATTTATCTTATCAGTTTTTATAATAATATTATTTACAACTAATATAATATAAATAAGCTTAAATGGACCTGAAAATGTTACAATTAAACTGCAGATTGCTTATGGCCGACAAAGGCAGTATAGAATATTGCCTTTGGGAGCAAAAGATACATATTGCATGTTTTTCTAAGACTTGGCTCAAGAAAGAATATGAATATTTTTTCAAAGGTTACAGAATTTTCAGAGAAGATAGAAATGACGGTTATGGAGGCTCCGCCATTCTAGTGAAAGATACTATAGAATCTGAAAAATTCCATCTCACTTTCCAGAACTATGTAATACAGATTTGTGCTGTAGTCATCAAGTTGAGAAATCCAATTTGTGTACTATCAATATATTGTTCCCCAAACGCATTCTACTCTCTCCATAATATTAAAACATATATTGAAAATATTTCAATGCCAGTGATTGTTACTGGGGACTTCAATTGTAAGAACATGGCATGGGGATGTGAAAAAAACGATAGAGGAGGTGAGATCATCTACAATTATTTGGAGGAGCTTAATCTTATCAACTTGAATGATGGGAGACCTACCACCATCAGCTCAGACAGAAGAAAAGCCGCTGCGTTAGACCTAGCTTTCTGCTCAGGTAACCTATATGATAATCTCAACTGGGACATTTTTCCTGACAGCTTAGGTTCCGATCATGTCCCAATAAGTATCAAACTGAGAACTAGCTTCGAAGTCAACAGTTATCATTACCCTTCACAAAAGTGGAACACAAAAAGAACGGAGTGGGACAAATTTACATCGGAAGTAGACAGCATCCTTCAATAAGAAGTGATACCAGAAGATAATGAAAGTAAATACGATCAATTAATTAAAATCATATATAAAGCTGCTAGGACACACCTGAAAGAAAACAAAATAACTGAACTCAAACAACCCAAACCTGCTGCTTGGTGGGACGAGGAATGTAACATACAAATTCAAAAGCGAAGAAACGCTTTCAAGAAAATGAAACAGGTAATGAATTATAAAAACTTCATAGAGTACCAGAAAGTAAACGCCATAACAAAAAGGTTTTTTAAAAACAAAAAAAGGGAAAAATGGATGAATTTGACTAATTCCTTAGACGGCAACGTAAACTCAACCAAATTGTGGAACTTAATCAAATCCTTTAACAACAAAAATAATCGATCCACTCAATTCATTCTTGGGAACTCCGATTTCTACGAATTCATACTAAGAAATTTTGCTCCGGACTCAGCCTAAAGGTAACCCACGGTTAACATGCCTCATAATATAGACACAGATATCTCCAATTTAAACGCCAAATTTAGACTAGAAGAACTAAACCTATTTCTGAAAACTAAAAAGGATAGCGCTCCCGGAAAAGATTACATTACATATATAATGTTACATAAGTGTCCTTTAAAATTTAAACAATTTATTTTAGAAAACTTTAACTCAATATTATCCACTTACTGGACTCCTAAAGACTGGAAAAAAATTTTGCTTATACCAATCCTAAAACCTCAGAAAGATCCAAGACTTGTAGAATCATACCGACCTATCGCCCTACTATCATGCTTACATAAATCCTTCGAAGGCTTACTGAAAAGAAGACTTCAATACTATATAGAAAATAGATCTCTATTAAATGATTGCCAGATGGGTTTTAGACGTGGACGTGGTACAATTGACCTACTGAGTGTATTATCGAATGATATACATATCTCAAACTCAAGGAATGGATACTTACTATTAATAGCCGCAGATATCCACAAGGCCTATGACAATGTGGAGTACAATATATTGAGACGAAAATTAAATAGTATGAATCTTCCATATAACATTACAAAGGTTATCATATCACTATTAGATAACAGGGCAATTTACATTAAATTTAAAAATAAAATTATTGGTCTAAGAGTTATTTCTACGGGTCTACCACAAGGTTCAACTTTGAGTCCCCTACTGTTCAATATTTACATGTCTGACCTGAACACACAAACAATAAATGGAGTTAAGTTACTCCAATATGCTGATGACATATTTATATATTGTTCCGGTGTTTCAATGGAAGAATGCAAAAATAAAATCCAAGACTCTCTTATTAAAGTATCAGCGTGGCTTAACGCTAACGATTTAAGTCTATCTCCGACCAAATCAAAAGCAATCATCTTTAGCAGACATAGAAAACCACTAAACTCCCTCGTTTTAAACATAGGCAATTTTCAGGTCAAATTATGTGACAGTATAAAAATTTTAGGAGTAACCTTCGATAAAAACATGTCCTTCCAGGTACACATCAGAGAAGTGGTAAAAAAATCAGAAAAAGGACTCAATATTATTAAAAGACTATCAGGAACTAGATGGAGAGCACATCCGACATCCCTTATATCTGTTTACAGAGCCATCGTAAGATCTCATATTGATTACGGATGTCAGATTTATAGAGGTTTATCATCTAAGAATCAGTATACCCTAGACAAGGTGCAATTCTCAGCACTAAGATTATGCCTGGGGGTTATAAGATCAACACCTTGCAACTCCCTTCTAGTGGAAGCTGGCGAATCCCCACTAAAAATTAGAAGAGAAATACTTACGAACGTTAATTAAAAAATTTAACTCAGATTACACGTTCTTTATAAAACAACTACAGACATTAGCTGAGCTGCACTATAAAATGATTTACTGGAAGAATAAACCTACTCCCCCTCTGATAACGGCTTTCTACTACATCAAACCCTTGAAAGATATGACTTATACAAACAGTAAACTTCCAGCTTTTCCATTCCCACAGAACTACTTTTTCTCCAAGAATTACATCTCTTGGTGTGAGGAACCTTATATTGCACACAATATCAAAAATCATATTAAAAATCTAGAATTTGAAGAATGGTTACAACACAATTACAAAGACTTTACAGTTATTTATACAGACGGATCCAGAAGGGAAAATGACGTCGGCTGCGCGTTTTTTGTCCCTTCCAAAGATAATCAATCTCAATTCAAGTTACCTAGCTTTGCATCGGTATTTACAGCAGAGATAACAGCCATAAATGCGGCTTTAGAGTACGTTAAAAATGAAAAGCTCAGAAAATCAATAATTTTTACAGACTGCAAATCCGCCCTTTTGGCCTTGAACAAACCAAGAGAAGATGCAAATTTCTTGACTCTTGATACCATTCACAAAATAAAAGCCCTCCTGGTTTCTGGATATACAATTGAGTTAGCCTGGATTAAAGGCCATTCCTCAATTTGGAGAAATAAACGGGCAGACGAACTAGCAAAAAAAGCATGCACGGCTGTAGTTCCTATAAAAAAGGTCCCAATAACGGATTTAAAAGGATTAATAATTACTTGAGGACTAAGTCAATAGCAAAACGATTATGACCTAGAATCGACTTCAAAGGGCTCTTTATTTAAATCTTGCAAACCCCAAGTCACATTTAGTACCTGGTTCAGCAAACTAAAAATGACCAGAGAAGACATTTTCATGATGAATAGAATTAGATACGCTTACACCTTTTGTAGGTATCATTTATACAAAATTGGACAAAATTGGACCTTCTGTTCCTGTGGACCAGAATTTCAAAAAAATAAGACCACATCCTTTGGAAATGCTGCCTATTCTCAGAACAAAGAGAAGAACTTCTGCAATATAGGAACAATATTATATTTGAACAAATTCAATATTTACAAAATTATACTGAATTTTCTACATAATTGCAAAATCAGGATTTGATATATATACAGTGCTGGATTTACAGTAGGGGCAATCGGGGCTACTGCCCAGGGCGGCAAATTTTGGGGGGCGGCAAAATTTGGATCGTGAGAAAAAAATTCTATACAATATAATCAACTTTTTTAACAACATTTTTAATTTTAAGAAATATAATTAACAAAACATAATACGATTGCAATGCAAAATTTTGGTTGAAATAAACGATAACTAAAATTTATTATTTTGCCTTGCCTCCCTCTCCGAACGTAAATTATCAAATTGGTTAATAAGTTACCAAATTTGGCAATTTGGCTAATATAAAGATCCGTAAACAAGCTGAAAGTTTAGGAAAAATATGTTCTTCAGTTCTCGAGTTCTCTTAAATTGACGTATTTGTGCACTTCCAAGCTTATAGCGTTGAAAAAAAATTTAATCCAGTGACTCATGGCATTGTGCCTTAAGACAAATTACTGAAACATCCCGTACTGAAAATTACATTTTATAAAGAGCTTTAAATTTTATTGAAAAATGAAAAAAAGACTTCTAAACACTTTTTTTGAATTTTGAAATTTTTCGAAAATTATGAACTTTTTGCAAAGCAATCGCGCTGCGTAGCTGTTTCAGAAAAGAAATATCGAAACTAAATTACCATTTTTCGTAGTTGCCTGTACCAAAAGCTAATCAGCACGTCTTCCCATCAATACAAATCTAATATTTTTTAATTATTTAAGTTGATTTCGAGAACACGGGCCAAAATTCCAAAAATTATAATTCAGTTTTGGAGAAAAAAGCGTCCAATAACATTCAAAAAAAAAAAAACATAATAAATAACTGCTTAAATTTGTGGGGGGCAGGTTTAGCGGTTTCGATGATCCAATAAAAAATTTGAAAAAGAAACATTTGGCGGACATAAGTGATTTTAAAGATATTATAATAATAAGTATAAATTTTGTTTACATTTATATAAGTTCTGTAACATTGTTTACCCGTTAGACTGCGACGCGGCGCTTACGCGCTTCTATATTTTGTCCCTAGCAGCTAAAGCAGCGCGATTGCTTTAAAAAAAAGTTCGAAAGTTGTAAAATTTCAGGGATGGGGCGGCATTTTTGTCAGTGCCCCGGGGCGCCAAATTTCTAAATCCGGCCCTGTATATATATATATATATTGTATGTAGCTATGTAAGTTTATATCATAAATTAGGTTCTATAGTGTTTATGTAATAACAAGATTATTGAACTGTATTGTACAATGTATACCAAAATATGTAAATGTTGCCAAATGACCTATCGGTCAAAGGCCAAATAAATAAATAAAAAAAAAGTGTTGCACAAATAAGTGTAAACTTGTAAAATTGAAGCCGAGAATCGACCCATTAATGAATTAATCGTAAGTGTAACGTGCTTCAGCAAACATGTTTTAATTACTCTCGGGATATTGTGCTTATTTTAAACCTTAGAAATTTAATAACAGAAACTATCAAAAAATACGCAGTGGTTCAGTTTGATGAGATTAAAGATAATAAAAAGTATTAGGGTCATGGCCGGTAAGTCAATCTCCGAACAAACGTCAGTTTCAGTTTGGTTAAGATCGAATATTCCAGTACAAAATAAAACAAATGGCGTCGTAGTGCTAAATGTCTTGATTGATGATTAGTGTCAGCCTTAAACCTTGATAATATAACAAACAATGCAGGAATACAAAGAAAAATGTAATAATTATGTATTACCTGCGAGAAATGATAAAATAACAGTATAATGGTTAATAATATTTAAAGGCCTTCGATTATGAGTGAGGAATATTTTTTAATATGCATATCATTGTCAAATCATATAAAATATTTTGAATTTAATATAAGTATTTTCTAATCATAAAATTCTTGAATATTGTTGTAAACATCGCTTAAATAAGTGAAATAAGCATATAATTATGAATTTGGAACATACGTGTTCATGCTGTAGTATTGCAGTTGCCTTTGACAAGATGGTGACATGTATTTCGTGCAAAACTAAGTTTAAGTATTCATGCGTGAACTTGAGCTTGGCTGATGTTCGAGCAATATCATCAAAAAAGGAATAATGTGGAATTGCAATGCATGTGCTAATCTCGGTAATGACCTTAATTATATCGAGAGTATGTTAATGCAGCTGCAACGAGAAATTGCTGCACTAAAAGATCATAGGTCTTGCAACAACAATATTCTGGATGATGATCAATTTGAAGCATTAGTTCAAGAGACTTCTGAACGCAATAAACGTTCATATAATATCATAATATATAACGCCAAAGAGCCTCTTAATGACGTAAACAATTACGATAAAAGTGTTGATACAAATATGATTAACAATATATTTGAAGCTTCATTAGGAGTACCTTGTGTTCCGTCAAGCTTCGAACTATTTAGATTGGGTAAATATGATTCGAAAAGGACTAAGCCAAGACCGCTTAAAATTATCTTCAAGGATAATAACTTACCAAAGAAAATTTTGTTTAACTGCAAGAAAATTAAGGATAATGCCTGTTAAGGATTCCCAATGGAGGTAACCTGAACTGTTTTTTTTTTTGTAAGGGTCGCATCGTCTCGTATTCCGATACGATGGACAGTCGCCAGGCCAGGCGGACCGTCGTCTGCATGTCTTTCACACTTTCAAGTACAAATGCATTAGTAATATAAGATATTTTAATTTTTGATGTAATTTATTTGTCTCGACTGTCTATATCTGCGTCGAGAATTTTATTTATGAGTCTGCAAAATTCCTCCAGATCATTTCCAGGAATCATCCTTCTCAGATATAGTAAGTCCGAGAAATCATCCCCCGTATATGTAGAAATTAGTGTAACCCGCCTCTTACGGGCGGGGCTAATATTGTTAATCCTAATTTTTAATAATTTTTATTTAGTATAAGTTTAGAGCGCAGTATAGAAACACCAACTATCTGTTGCCATTATATTCACCATATTTTTTATAATAAATCTATTAATATCAAACGTCGTATTTTATTTAATCACCGATCACACCAGCAGTTCCATTATAAAACAAATTTAAAAGTGTAGTGATTAAAACACATCGACAACACCCAGTTTAGACGTAGAAGTAATTTTTTAAGCTTCGCGCCTTAACATTTGGTCCAAACGAGCCGAATATTTATCATTTGGACTTTTATAACTTTCCAAAGGACACAAATTTAATAATTTTAAGTGATCTTTTGGACGTTCAAGTAAATTAATTAACCGGCAACATACAGTCCGCTAAAATAATAATTAGTGATTTAATAATTCAAGTGATTAAATTAAATAAAATCATATATCAAATCACTAAATTCAAGAATAATAATTCTATAAATAATATTTAACAAAATATAATCGAATTATTAAATTGAAGTGAATAATTATTAAATTAAGATCAAATTAATAGAATGAAAGTGATTAAATTTAATAATATTACAAATAAATAAATAAAATTCAAGTTATTAAATAAAATAACATAATAAATCAAATTATCAAATTAAAGAAAAACAAAAATTCATGTTATTAAATTCAATAATAACAATAAATAAAATTATTAAAATAAATAAATCAAATAATCAGATATATGTTATATGTTACCAAATAGTGAAATTATATACAGTATATTAATATACATATAAATATATGTTAACAAATAGTGAAATTAAATACAGTTAACACATAATTATTATAAAATTCGTAAAAACGTCGTGAATACAAACAAAGGAACCGTACCAGCTGATAAACATACACAGGCAGAAAACAAGTTCGAGGGTTGCACTACTTGCATAATTCAGGTACTTCCTTCAAATACCCTTTCATTATCCTTTTGTTAATAGTTTTTGTCTGTGATAAAAAATGGAATCGGTAAAATCATTAAGAAATAAGAAACGCGGATTAAAGGCGCAGTTCACGGTGTTAGATAATGCATGTAGCAAGTTAATAAATAGGCCGTTGTCTGATTTAAATGTTAGGGATATAGAAGAATACTTAAATAAGTTGAACACTTTGGAGGAAAATTACGTAAATGTTATTAATAATTTAGCAAATGTCTTAGACGACGAGGAGGAAATAACTGAATTATACGACATTGATTTAATTAGTGTCTTAAATGACAGCAAACGATTAACAGATAATTTCAATCAAGTAAAAAATAAAATACCTCAAACCGATTTAAGTAATAATAATATTAGAAGCGAGCAAAGTCAAAGTTTCAACAATAATATAAAACTTCCAAATATCGCATTACCAACATTTGACGGTTCCTATAGTAATTGGTTACAGTTTAATGATTCGTTCACGGCATTAATTCATAATAATACCAATCTAAGCAATGCCGAAAAATTCTATTATTTAAAAACTTGCTTAAAAAATGAAGCAGCAAGCGTCATACATTCACTGCCGTCATCGTCAGCAAATTATGAGATTGCTTGGGGATTGCTTAGAGATAGGTTTGAAAATAAAAAAATAATAATAAATAACCACATTAGAAGTTTATTTAATCATTCTGAAATAAAGACAGAAGATTTTAAAATGTTAAGAAATTTAGTGGATAGCTTCAATAAAAATTTACGTTGTTTAGAAGCGTTAGGTGAGCCTGTCAATAATTGGGACTCATTAATTATGTATTTAATATTAACGAAGGTGGATTCAGCAACTCGTCGCGAATGGGAGCTATCAAACAATAAAGGTTCAGACATTTCAAAATTTTCTGATCTAGTAAAGTTCCTGGATTATAGGTGCCAGGTATTTGAATCGCTTTATTATGAAAAGCTACCAACTATCGAATCGCATAAACAAGTTTCATTAAAAAGCGATAAAGTTACCAGATCCTATGCGATCTCAAACGCATTGCAATGTGTATTATGTAAAAAAAGTCATCCATTATTTAAATGTGAAGAATTTAGAAAATTAAAAGTGAATGAAAGAATATCGCAAGTAAAGCAGTTAAAAATCTGTACAAATTGCTTGAATACAAACCATCAAATAGATAATTGTTCAGTTTTAATTCGTTGCGTGGTTTGCCGTGAAAAACATAATACACTATTGCATTGTGAAGAGCAAGCAAATCCGTTGATTGAATCTATACCTAGCACATCATTTGTTAGTAATGTGAATTTATCACAGGTTTTACTTTCAACAGCGGTCATTTCGGTATTAAATAAAAACCACGCATGGGTTCCTGCTAGAATCTTGTTGGACAACGGTTCACAGTCAAATTTTATAACACAGGAATTTTCAAAGAAACTTGCCTTAAAAACGGAGAAGTTAAATATGTCCGTTTCAGGTATAAGCCAGTCTTTATCAAAAATTAATAGCAAAATCGGCAAATTAATAGCAAAGGTTAAGATAAAATCAATTATAAGCTCATATTCATGCAATATATCGTGCTTAATTTTAGATTCAATCGCAAGTAATATACCCGCGATTTCGTTCTCATCAAACCATTTTAAAATTCCTCCCGGAATAAAATTAGCTGATCCAGATTATAATATCAGCGGTAGGATAGATATGTTATTGGGAGCGGGTTTATTTTGGAGTTTGTTACGAAAGGGTTTTATTAAATTGAGCAAAACTAACACGATTCTGCAAAACACTGCATTGGGTTGGATAATTTCAAGCATAATCCAATCGCATCACTCGTCTAATGAAACTATTTGCAATTTTGCAATGAATTCGGTTTCTAATAGTAGTTTTGAAAGGTCTAACAACTTAAGGCACAGATCAATAAAACCTAAATCAGAATTAAAAAGGCATTCCGAAAATGGCATTTTGCGCATTGGCGATATAAATTTATGTAAAGGGGTGACACGAAACTGTTCCACATGTTTCGTGGTCAATCCTTTCCTCTTTCCGTTAATAAAAAATTTACTGAAAAACCGCATGACTTTGCTGTTGCCGTTCGCGAGTCGCGGGTTGGACTTCCGAAGTCCGATTATTTTGAGAAATCGTCGTACTAAAGACTTTAGAAAAATCAGAGCATACATATCCCGATTTATTCATTTTAGTACGCACGCTATTCAGTTAAAAATTGTATCAAATTTTATGTTAGAAGGTTTTAGCTATGCTCAGACGACTTATTATGCATCAGAAAAACCTACTTGCATTAATTCAGATAACAACGGCACAAAATTTATTGGAGCGTCGTCAGAAATTAAAACACCATCCAATATTTTATGCAAATGTAACTTCAAGAAGTTTATGAAAATTTACTTAATTATACATTTCGGAATTACTTGGCATTTCGTTCTCATCAAATCACCACATTTTGGTGCTATTTGTAATGTAAAGTGCATGCCGCATTTGAAGCATTCCATTCGATTTTTAGAAAATGCATTTTATATATTTAAAGGATTTTTTTACATATTTGTCACAAACTGAAATTATGTCAAATTCCTCATTTTGCTCCGATCCTATTGATTTTAATCATTTGTCCTCTGGTCACTTCCTATTTGACAAACCCATTATAACCATTCCCGACCTAAACGTGCTTGACGTTCCGGAGATAGGCTCTACCAGCATCTTCAGCGCTTGATGCAACGTTTTTGGAAACGCTGGCATAAACAGCGTGCATCGGAGCTACATGATCGAAGAAAATGCACGGGCTGTGCAGATCAATCAATAAAGGTGGGATCTATGCTTCTACTTCGCGAAGATAATTTTCCTCCTCTAAATTGGCGTGTAGGCAGCATTGTCGAA
>NW_020536999.1:79164739-79196888 GCF_003426905.1 Ctenocephalides felis
GGATATAGAAGAATACTTAAATAAGTTGAACACTTTGGAGGAAATTACGTAAATGTTATTAATAATTTAGCAAATGTCTTAGACGACACGAGGAGGAAATAACTGAATTATTACGACATTGATTTAATTAGTGTCTTAAATGACAGCAAACGATTAACAGATAATTTCAATCAAGTAAAAAAATAAAATACCTCAAACCGATTTAAGTAATAATAATATTAGGAGCGAACAAAGTCAAAGTTTCAACAATAATAAAACTTCCAAATATCGCATTACCAACATTTGACGGTTCCTATAGTAATTGGTTACAGTTTAATGATTCGTTCACGGCATTAATTCATAATAATCCAATCTAAGCAATGCCGAAAAATTCTATTATTTAAAAACTTGCTTAAAAAATGAAGCAGCAAGCGTCATACATTCACTGCCGTCATCGTCAGCAAATTATGAGATTGCTTGGGGATTGCTTAGAGATAGGTTTGAAAATAAAAAAATAATAATAAATAACCACATTAGAAGTTTATTTAATCATTCTGAAATAAAGACAGAAGATTTTAAAATGTTAAGAAATTTAGTGGATAGCTTCAATAAAAATTTACGTTGTTTAGAAGCGTTAGGTGAGCCTGTCAATAATGGGACTCATTAATTATGTATTTAATATTAACGAAGGTGGATTCAGCAACTCGTCGCGAATGGGAGCTATCAAACAATAAAGGTTCAGACATTTCAAAATTTTCTGATCTAGTAAAGTTCCTGGATTATAGGTGCCAGGTATTTGAATCGCTTTATTATGAAAAGCTACCAACTATCGAATCGCATAAACAAGTTTCATTAAAAAGCGATAAAGTTACCAGATCCTATGCGATCTCAAACGCATTGCAATGTGTATTATGTAAAAAAGTCATCCATTATTTAAATGTGAAGAATTTAGAAAATTAAAAGTGAATGAAAGAATATCGCAAGTAAAGCAGTTAAAAATCTGTACAAATTGCTTGAATACAAACCATCAAATAGATAATTGTTCAGTTTTAATTCGTTGCGTGGTTTGCCGTGAAAAACATAATACACTATTGCATTGTGAAGAGCAAGCAAATCCGTTGATTGAATCTATACCTAGCACATCATTTGTTAGTAATGTGAATTTATCACAGGTTTTACTTTCAACAGCGGTCATTTCGGTATTAAATAAAAACCACGCATGGGTTCCTGCTAGAATCTTGTTGGACAACGGTTCACAGTCAAATTTTATAACACAGGAATTTTCAAAGAAACTTGCCTTAAAAACGGAGAAGTTAAATATGTCCGTTTCAGGTATAAGCCAGTCTTTATCAAAAATTAATAGCAAAATCGGCAAATTAATAGCAAAGGTTAAGATAAAATCAATTATAAGCTCATATTCATGCAATATATCGTGCTTAATTTTAGATTCAATCGCAAGTAATATACCCGCGATTTCGTTCTCATCAAACCATTTTAAAATTCCTCCCGGAATAAAATTAGCTGATCCAGATTATAATATCAGCGGTAGGATAGATATGTTATTGGGAGCGGGTTTATTTTGGAGTTTGTTACGAAAGGGTTTTATTAAATTGAGCAAAACTAACACGATTCTGCAAAACACTGCATTGGGTTGGATAATTTCAAGCATAATCCAATCGCATCACTCGTCTAATGAAACTATTTGCAATTTTGCAATGAATTCGGTTTCTAATAGTAGTTTTGAAAGGTCTAACAACTTAAGGCACAGATCAATAAAACCTAAATCAGAATTAAAAAGGCATTCCGAAAATGGCATTTTGCGCATTGGCGATACAAATTTATGTAAAGGGGTGACACGAAACTGTTCCACATGTTTCGTGGTCAATCCTTTCCTCTTTCCGTTAATAAAAAATTTACTGAAAAACCGCATGACTTTGCTGTTGCCGTTCGCGAGTCGCGGGTTGGACTTCCGAAGTCCGATTATTTTGAGAGATCGTCGTACTAAAGACTTTAGAAAAATCAGAGCATACATATCCCGATTTATTCATTTTAGTACGCACGCTATTCAGTTAAAAATTGTATCAAATTTTATGTTAGAAGGTTTTAGCTATGCTCAGACGACTTATTATGCATCAGAAAAACCTACTTGCATTAATTCAGATAACAACGGCACAAAATTTATTGGAGCGTCGTCAGAAATTAAAACACCATCCAATATTTTATGCAAATGTAACTTCAAGAAGTTTATGAAAATTTACTTAATTATACATTTCGGAATTACTTGGCATTTCGTTCTCATCAAATCACCACATTTTGGTGCTATTTGTAATGTAAAGTGCATGCCGCATTTGAAGCATTCCATTCGATTTTTAGAAAATGCATTTTATATATTTAAAGGATTTTTTTACATATTTGTCACAAACTGAAATTATGTCAAATTCCTCATTTTGCTCCGATCCTATTGATTTTAATCATTTGTCCTCTGGTCACTTCCTATTTGACAAACCCATTATAACCATTCCCGACCTAAACGTGCTTGACGTTCCGGAGGATAGGCTCTACCAGCATCTTCAGCGCTTGATGCAACGTTTTTGGAAACGCTGGCATAAACAGCGTGCATCGGAGCTACATGATCGAAGAAAATGCACGGGCTGTGCAGATCAATCAGTAAAGGTGGGATCTATGCTTCTACTTCGCGAAGATAATTTTCCTCCTCTAAATTGGCGTGTAGGCAGCATTGTCGAAATACATCCAGTTGAGGATGGGAAAATTCGTGTTGTGACTGTGTATTACCAATTGACAATGAAAACGAAATCGTGTAGTGATTATGAATTGAATACATTCAATTTTAACATCTTATTTCATAAATGTGGAATAGTGTAATTATTTAATAATGATGTTATTATTCCTTACTAGTTCTTTTCGCTAGTCGAACACAGGATTTAAATGTAAAGCAAAGACTTAGATGCAGTGTCTATTTAATGTCTATATGAATTATTAATTATATTGTAAACTTTGTTATATGATGTATTAGACTAACTCGATTTGAATGTAAGATTTTGATGTAAATTTAAATATTTCGAAATAATATTAAGATTATTTCAAGGTGGCCGCCATGTTAAGGATTCCCAATGGAGGTAACCTGAACTGTTTTTTTTTTGTAAGGGTCGCATGGTCTCGTATTCCGATACGATGGACAGTCGCCAGGCCAGGCGGACCGTCGTCTGCATGTCTTTCACACTTTCAAGTACAAATGCATTAGTAATATAAGATATTTTAATTTTTTATGTAATTTATTTGTCTCGACTGTCTATATCTGCGTCGAGAATTTTATTTATGAGTCTGCCAAATTTCTTCAGATAATTTCCAGGAATCATCCTTCTCAGATATAGTAAGTCCGAGAAATCATCCCCCGTATATGTAGAAATTAGTGTAACCCGCCTCTTACGGGCGGGGCTAATATTGTTAATCCTAATTTTTAATAATTTTTATTTAGTATAAGTTTAGAGCGCAGTATAGAAACACCAACTATCTGTTGCCATTATATTCACCATATTTTTTATAATAAATCTATTAATATCAAACGTCGTATTTTATTTAATCACCGATCACACCAGCAGTTCCATTGTAGAACAAATTTAAAAGTGTAGTGATTAAAACACATTGACAACACCCAGTTTAGACGTAGAAGTAATTTTTTAAGCTTCGCGCCTTAACAATGCCCACTTCAAGAATTTGATTATCACTGAGGATCGGACACCAAGGCAACAACTTTATTATCAAAGACTGAAAGCTCAGCTACTTGAACACGAGAAAAAAGGTGAAGTTAATCTTAAAATTAAATACGTTAATGGCGTTCCTCGAATTGTTTCTTTAAACTAATTTCGCCCACATATAGTAATGTCTTTACATGTTACTAACAAAATGTTCGTGGACTCAACACTAAAATTTCTGACTGCCTGCTCGCATCTAGTTATCTTGATTATGATTTCGTCGCTTTTTCTGAAACATGGCTTAGGAACGATGTTCACAACTCTGAATTCTTTTGCGACAGTTTCAATGTTTTCAGATGTGATAGAACTCATGGTATCAACAATAAATATCGTGGTGGTGGTGTACTTCTTGCAGCTAAAAAATATATTACTTGTGAACCTTTGAAATTGAACTTTATTTGTGAATCGCTTCCAATGATTGATATTGTTGGCTGCAAGTGTATCCTCAAGAATTCAAGCATATTAGTATTGACCGTTTACGTTCCACCTGATGTATCTACTGAGAATTTTGAAGCTTTCCTTGATCTACTAGAATCTTATGTTTCTGACAAAAATGTTTTAATTATTGGTGATTTCAATGTTCCACATTTCGATCAATTATCTCATAATCTTACTAATGCAAAATGTAACTTTATCTATGATTTTATTAACTTATCTGGTCTCAACTCAATATAATTCTGTTATCGATATCAGTGGCAGATTGTTGGATTTAGTGTTTTGTTCTTACTTTTGCAACATAATTTATAATACCGAACCCCTCTTACCTGAGGACAATTATCATCCTGCTCTTTATATTTCTGTTTCCCTTACATCTTTTTTTCCACACCCAATACTTTGCAATTTAATAAAAATAACTATCATTACAATTTCCACAAAGCGGATTATCTTAATATTTACAGGGGAATTTTACATACATCGTGGAGTTCTTTGTATACATGTTCTGACATTAATGATGCATGTGATCTTTTTTACGCTACAATTTATAGCTTATTAGATAAATTTGTTCCTGAAACAAAAAAATTGCTTCCAATAAATTTAAGCCTTGGTTTAATTCTGATATTATTAGAAACCTCCGTATGAAGAAATACTATCATAATAAATACAAGTTAACCAATATCACTTTCTATTATGAAAATTTTAAATTGTACAGGAAATTAATAAAAACACTTATGAAAGATGCCTATAATTCATATATTATTGACGTTGAAAATTCTGTATCGCTTAATCCAAAATAATTCTGGTCTTTTTTGCGTAATAAAACTGCGTCTAATATTATTCCTAATAGATTGTGCTATCTAGACAAATATTATGATTCTCCTGATGCTATTGTTGATGCATTTAATTCTTACTTTATTAGTGTTTATCAGCCTAAACTTGACATACCCACTTTATGATTGATATAGGTGAAATTGATTCTAGTACTGTGCAACTTGCAATAGCAAGTTTTAAGAACTCCAAAATATTTGGTTTCGATGGTATTCCATCTTTCTTTATACGTGATTGCTCATCTACTCTATCTGATCCACTTGCATTTTTATTTAATCTATCTTTGCGTACAAACACTTTTCCAAATTGTTGGAAAATTGCACGATTAGTTCCAACTTTTAAACAAGGTGTTACATCAAACATTACTAATTACAGGCAGATATCATTATTTGCTAAGGTATTTGAGAAAATTATTTATAGAGAAGTTTCACGATTAGTTCCAACTTTTAAACAAGGTGTTACATCAAACATTACTAATTACAGGCAGATATCATTATTTGCTAAGGTATTTGAAAAAAATATTTATAGAGAACTAATTCCTTCTGTTTGAACTTTAATTTCTGTTAATCAACATGGTTTCATGCCTGCCCGTTCTACGATATCAAATTTAATTTGTATTAAACAATATATAGCTGAGAATCTTGACATCAATGGACAAGTTGACGTTATTTACACTGATTTCAGTAAAGTTCAAAACATTAACGTTCAAAATTAGAATATGGTTCGATTATTTGGCATCCTCATCATATCAACAACTCTGATGCGATAGAGAAGGTTCAGCGAAAATTTCTGAAATACCTTTGTTATAAAACATATAAAATTTACCCTGAACGTGGCTTTGACCACAACACTTTACTAAAAGAATTTGGTATTCCTTCCCTTGCCTCACGTCGATTTATCTGTACAATTATGTTCTTATTTAAGCTTTGCAATAATTCTATAGACTGTCCTCTTATTCTCAATCAACTATCCTTTAATGTTCCAAGGCTATCTTCGCGTTCACAATTATTTTTCAATTATCCTACCCCAAAATCTGATTCTCTCTTAAATTCGCCAATTTTACTTATGCCCTCTAACTTTAACTTAATTAATAATGAAATAGACATTCACAACACTTCACCTAATCAAATAATCTCCATCTGCACGAGTTAATCTTTTTATTTTCTTTCAAATATCTCATTATTTTCTTATTCTGTTTATAAATATTATTGTTACATTCTGCATTATATGTAATTTTATCTTAAGCATTTTATGTTACTGACTATATATTGTAATTTTGTATATATTTTAATTGTTATTTATTATGTAAAATAATTGTATTTTTGAGTCCTCTTGGAGAAATCTGTGGGCTATATATTTAAATAAATAAATAAATAAATAATTCAAATTACTTGCATCTGATTGTATAATTCTGATTTAAATTTTTATACAGCTTAATAATTCAGTCATAATTGATACATTTACTTTTATCAATGTCAGGAATTTTAAGGTTCATTATAAATAATTTACATCGATTTTTTTTAAGCAGTTTTTCTCTTAGTTGTAACATGTTTAGAGGGTTTACTAAACATAATTATTGATAAGAAATAAACAAATATGTAGGAAAGAAGTCTAAAATGTGCCAAAATAATTGCTGATCTCCCACTAATATTGAACGATAGGTGTCAACTATAATCGGTCAGTAAAGAGATCATACTAAAAGAACTAAATGGAAAAAATGGCATGGGCGAGTTTCTATACAGAATCCGCCCCATCCTGATATTTTAATTATTTTGATGCCATTTTATGGGTCTATACGACAAAATACAATATAAAAAATTTCAACAAATGTCGGTTGTCGGCAAAACATGAAACAGCCGAAATAATTACACAAGGATTCAAACGCACTTTAGCCAAATTGTATTACAGAGTACAATAAGGGAATGCATGGAATTGCTCTCCAAGATCAAATATTAGCATGTTTTCCAATAATGAGGAAATACATGAAAGAATATATATTTTTTATCTGTTTGATATTGGCCATTTTAATTCTTATATCTTATGGAAAAACTGAATCACGGAAAGAAACAATGTTATGTCGACTATGATCAACATAGCTGATGATTTATTAAAGAATATGCCAAAACCGACTTACAGAGAAGGAGGCGTATTATCTTTCGCAGAGGCGCCAGATAGACTTTTTGCGAAGGAATGGGGTCATTTTCCAAAAGCATATTGATCCAACACTATCTAAACTAAGACCGTCAAAACGTTGTGTAGTTTGTAACAATAATAAAAAACGCAAAGAAACAACGTGAAAATGCAAAAAACGTAAAGTTCTCCTACATGTACCATAATGCTTTGAAATATACCATACCGTTACCGATTACTTATTTTGTATTTTAGAGTTAACCTCTTTCCCGGGAATAATGTGTATAGTTTGTCACGATGTACAAGTGCCATCTCAGTGCGATTGCAAGAATATTGTGTTTACATCGTGGAATTTATATTCAATTCATTGGGTATTATAAAAGGTCAAATAACTTCTTACATAGCTGCAAATATCCTGTTACACATTTTTATTTTAACAAATATATCTTAAAGAAATTACTAAATATTGAGCACTATCAAGTTGCTATTTATTAGGTCCGCGGAAGACCATTTACAGGTGATACTCCATTACGACTACAGGCAAAAAATTGAGCATATTTCCCTACACATCCATTAACAACAAAAAAAGCAAAACCATCCAGTATATGCAAAGTTTACTCTAATTGTAAGGGCGGGAGAAGAAGCAAATCAACATGGGAATGTAAGTCTTGTCTTGTACCTTTAAATGTACCGGATTTGAAAAATACCATTCTGTTCAGGAATAAAAATTTTATTATTTATTTAATTTTTTTGAATAAATGCTATTTCATTCCTCATCAATTTGAATATTCTAAGAAAATTTATCAAAAATTGAAATGAACTCTTTCGACACTATCCAAGCTAGATTAATTTCTCGGATAAAGTGTTAAATATCAATCCTGGCAATATTTTAATACAGTCGCGAAAAATCTCACCAATCGCTACACCAAAATAAACCGGATACATACGAGCAACAAAGGTCTACGAGCCAGCAGACAAAGCGGAGGCCATAGCAGATGCATTAGGACCTATTTATACGCAAAACGAAGATATCAAACATTCGAATACAACAGAAAGAAAAAACAATTTAATACACAGCACAAAATTGAATCAGAAAAAAAAACCGTAAAACTTTCAAAAACCCGGTATAGATAACCAAAAAAAATGAACTGATAATGCATGGCATCCTGCCTTACGGCAAATTGCTGAAACTTCCCGTAGCGTAATTAAACATTTGAAGAATAAAAATATTCAGTCAACAAAGTAAAAAGTTATTAGATTAGACGACGTCGTTTATATAGGTTTGAATAAAATGCATATAAACAAAACCTAATTAAGCGGACTATTGTTAGAATGGACATATTTTATTTCACATGTTTTTTGAATCATTCAATTCAAATCGGTTGATCCGCGCGCACGAAATTGTGGACTAAAACTGTTTCCAAACATACACACATACACACATACATACTACATACACACACAAGTATCAGAAGCTTATATTTTATCTATATTAGTGGAGTTAAAAAACTCAGCTACTATTCGGTATGACAGTATGCATAAATTTCGCATAGTTATCTCTTTTATTTCACCTGGGTATGACTTTTCTATTCATTACAAACAATAGTAAGTCTACTTGATTTACTACCGTTCTAATAACATGAAGTTATCTGAAATTTAAGGTCTATGCCTTTAGAAATATAAGGTTATATATTTCTATATACCGATTATATTATATATTATATTATATATACCGATTTGAACAGGTGGATTAGATTTTATGTACATTTATTTCACATGAGAAATATTATTATTATCATTCCTTACAAATTTTTCAACCGACACCGTTGCCATTATATTATTAAAATAAAACTATCAGGGATACTGTTTGAATTAAATTAACTATTATGATTAATATTATTATTATCATTTCTTACAAAATTATCAGCCATCACAATTGCCATTATACTATTAAAATAATTAAGGCGAAATTTTAGGAATAACCAGAGATAATCAGTGAATATTTCCGTTCGTACGTCATGGCACATTTTGAAAAATTCATGACACTGTTTATGAAGAAATATGTATGCTAATAAAAGAAGCAATGTATGTCTATATTGCAAGAGCTAAATCAAGCGTACATGCAAGTAACATATGATTTAGCACTCGCAGATATTACTTTACAGCTGCAAGCAACAGAATGCAACTCATTTAAAAAAATATTTATTCATTTGGGTACGTTTCATATTAATATGAAACTTATTTTAAAGCTATTGGAAAAGTAATTAATGATTATGGTTTAACAACCATCATGATTGACAGTGAAATGCTTGCTAGTGGATCGGATTTAGGTTTCATGCATTTCAACCCAATGATGGCTTTAGGACTTCAATTATTATATTTCAGATCTTATCTAAAGATATTTCAATCGCTAAAGATATTGAAATAGAACTGGAGAGATTACAAAGTTGTCAGGCGTCGTCATTTTTTATTAATAGTGACAGCTTGAAAAAACTCTGTAATTCACGAACAGCAAACGTTAAATGTAGATCACAGCAAAACTTCCCAATTTTATATGATTTACATTAAACTTGTATATTATTATTCACGATTAAGCAGGAGTATTCGAGCTGGTGACTTCAATTTATATCTTGATGTTTTGCCAAAAAACGAACTTATTCCTCGTATTTAACCATCAAAGTTATGCAAGGTGGACAGTTCAATATCATTACAATTTGACAAAAGTATCAACAACTCGCCCTGGTTCTGAGCAAGACTTCCAGAACGGTTTTTTTTTGGAATCAATCGTACCTGTAAACCGTTCTCAAAACAACCTATAAATTTAACACTCAAGCAGACCATAAATGCAGATGCTGCGAGAACGCTTACTGGAATTTCTTATTTAACTAATATCATTTCTGCTCGCCAACAATGGGCGAGAAGCCATGACATCCGCTCGATAATTATCACGCACGTATTGGACGTATTAGGAATTACGAAAATGGAAGATGTTTCTGCCGACTTGCGACCACACAACATCAATAAAAGTCGTGAATTGATTATTAGATTCATGACCTCGTTCAATCATTAAGTTTAAATGAAATTTATCGCTAAATCAGCTGTTCAATATAGCTTCTGGAGAAGCTGCATAACCTCAAGTGGAGGATTTTTTTTTTACGTAGAAAACATTGGTGACGGGATACGAACTAAATTCAAATCTGAATATGCTTCTGATCCCACAAGATTTAATAAAGTCATCAAAAAGACACCGATATATAACTTTTCAAGTCTACTTGTGAATAGAAAGTCTGTAAAAATTGGAGGTAAAGAGCAAATTATCAGGTCACAACGAAATTTATTTGGACGTTTGTTGGGAATTTCCTTAGATCAACATATTAATCTTTTAAAAGTATTATCGTATCCAATAAAGCCGGTACCTCTTTGTTTCTGTAAAAGTGATAATTCTGTTTATATAAAATGTCTTCAACTTAATACTGATAAAAAATCACCCCGAAAACCAGATATATTTTTTTATTGATGGGTTTTTCATCTTGCATTCAATGAAAGAAGTACTCAAAATATTCGGAAGTATATCCAAAAAATTTCTGCGAATGATTACAAAATATTCTGCTCAAAATATTTATATCATTTTCGATCAATATTTAAATCCATCAACATTCGAGTTCAGACGTTCGGACTATCAACACCTAACTCAAGGCAATAAAAGTGTAATATTATATAACCAGTTAGTCATTCAATCAGTGTCTAGTTTCTGGTGAGCAAGTGGACAATATAGTAATAACAAGTAGTTTAAAATACTTACTTTATCATTACTACTGCGTTGTATAGCCTTTACATTCTTTATTATTGTATCATTACTTTTCTGAACTTCAACTTTTGTATTGACTCCATTTTCTAATCTTTTGACTTTGTTATTTTGTGCGCTAGTCACCTTTTTAATGAATTTCATCGTCCTATTAATTTTATTTTCTATATTAATATTTACATACTTGGAATCCCTTAGCTTTTTTTCTTTTTTATTAACTTTTGTGGGATTAGTTTTATTAATTCCAAAATTGATTTTATTAGATTTAATATCTAAAGGGTGAATACTTTCACAACTACTTAAATCTATTTCATGATCATCTATACTTTAATCCATACTACTTTCATTATTAAAATCTTCAAGGTCATTTAGCACATTCATTGCTCCTTCAATAGTTGCGCCTAAATCCGAACGTTGTATAATACCTTTATCAGGCGGCCGTCCGCCTTCTTGCCCGTACGGGCCCGACTCCATTGTTTGCTTATTAGCTCACTATCAAAACACTACAGGTAAAAGGTTTACTTTCACTACACTTCAAAAAAATATATATTTATTTAGAACGATGTGCACACTTCGAATGCTCACACAATACTGTGGTTAAATCTTCTTTATATTTTGTAACTTAATTATCGTAAATCGGCTGCTATTTGATCCCGAGCATCTGGCATCTATTGCTTCAGCATTAAATTCATCTTAAACCGAAGACTCAATGTTCAAACAAGAAACTTCCTCGCTTCTCTGCAAACATTCAAAATTTTCCTTGATGTTCCAATTGTGTAAAACACAGCATGCTCTTATGAAATGTCAAATAAGATGGATGTTTTTCATTTTTAAGTGTTACAGTTGCCTAAAAATATTTTTTCTAATAACCTAAATGTATTCTCAATAGTACTTTGAGCACTATTATATACACGATTATATATTATTAGATGTTTTTTATTGAAATTTTTCTGGGTCTGTGTGAGAGAATGAATATTTCGAAATGGTGTCATCATGTCATGTTTTCTGTTTTTACATTGTTAAGAAACATTGTTGGTAATAAGTAAGTAACTAGGTTTAGGTTGATTAAGAAACGAATGCGTTTATGTTTTACACAAGTCAAATATTTATGTTGAATGTATATTTATTGTAGTTATAATGTCATTGTCTTTACGGGTTGTTAATGTTGCCATTGTTAGAATAGATTAAAAAGCCGTTAATAAGAATATTATGATATAGTGTTATGTTTTTTTTTTGTTTTATATAAATAATAGTGGTAAGTTTAGATATTTTTGTAGCCCATTTCCGAGTGTTTTATGTTATTTGTTTTTTGATATTATAATGTTTGGTTCTGTTATGGTATTAGAATGTAAGTTATGTAGGTAATAATAAAAGCAGTAAGTTTAGATCAAAGTTTTAATAGACAGTGATTAAGTGAAGTGGACTATGTGACGTTGTTTTTTTTTGTTATGACACTTTTTGGACAAATACACAAAACTGTTAATGTGATCTTACTTTCTGTGGAAAACTGTTGTGAAGTAATTTCAACAGTGCGAGAAAAAAAATGAAACGCGTGTACGACTACATTATTGAAACATCGCGGCCCGAATTGTGGCTCAGAGCGCTGGGGGTCGACGCCTATGCAGATGACATGCCGAATTGAGGAAAAGTCTGAACCTACGGGAGGAGAGCAGACCGCAAATCGAACAAGTGGGAATGCGCCATCGATATTTTCATCCGAGGAACAGACTGGTATTGGAGTGCGCCACCTAAGTTCCGGAACAGAGAAAGCTGGTGCAGCACCAGGGATGGAGTTTTGAAAGATCGAGGGCGATCTTTAGAGGAGGTGGGGTAGTGTTACGAATGTGTGGGTGAGGACCCATACACGGATGTAAAATAACACATTACTACCCCTCTCCCTATATGCATAAGAAACGCCATGTCTCTGATGAGGAGTGTGTCGAGGGCTGAGAGTTGTTGTCTACATTAACAGTCTAGAAGTAGTGGTAGTCTTGAAGTAGTCGTAGTCGAGGGTGTGAGATGCCTGCATGGCTTCAAGGCCGGCAAACGTGCGGGTCCGGCGTACGAAGTTGTTAATGAAATGTTTTAATGTAGCCTAGAGGACGTCATGAGGGGATAGCGTGTCGGGAGCTGTCTCCAATCGAAAGTAGACTTATTGTTAGTCTAATTAGAAAATGTGATTGTTAAGTGATTGATGTGAATCGGGCACGATGTATGGACAGATTATGGACACTGGTTGTGCCGTGGTTAAAGCTAAGTCTAGAATAAGTTGCATGTTTAGAATAGAAAATGTTTTAGATTAAGGGATTATTATATTTAAATATAGGTTAGTTAATTAAGTAACGAACAAACGCATTTTCATTATTAGCAGTATTTAAAGTAACCAGTCTCTTACAGGATCGAGACGTCACGGTAAGGGTGTAGAAATACCGCGAATGTAACAACAATAATAAATTAGAGCATGAATCAAGGAGAATAGTAATAAATAAAACGGAACTAAAAATAAATAAAAAGAGCATCCATGACAATATAGTATAATTTAAAGGTGCCGATACACTGTAGAGTTTTTGGCTAGAGTCGCTCTAGCTAGAGCACTAATAGAGCGCTCTATGTAGAGTCCCATAGTGTACACAGCTACTAGAGCACTCTAGCGAGAGTCACTCTACGCTCTTCGTAGAGAATCTCGCTAGCCAAATGATATTCAGTGTACACAGGGTGTTCGCGCCAATCAAAGCATGCGGTTATATGGATATATAAACAAAAAAACATCTATCAAAAAAACATACAAATCAATCAATCAATCAGAACGTTGTCAAAAACAATATTAAAATTATTATAAATACGATTTAATTTATGTAATTAAATTAAAATAAATATTACTAGTTACAAAATCAAAGTATTTACAATTGGCCTTCATAAGGCAAGCAATCATAACAACATCCTAAATTTTTCATTGGTCCTTCGAGCCGGATGTGACGTCCAGCAATCGAAGAAGAAATCAAGCAAAACCAGCATAAACTAAGTAAATCAAGATTAAATAAAGAGGAAGATCAAAATCAAGATAGGAAGTTCAAATTTGGAGCTACAGCTACAAGCACAAGCAAAGCAAGAAACAAGGTTATTCAATTACATTTCCTTCTTATCAATCTTTCCTTATTTAATTAATAAAGTTTAGTACGATCTGTGACAAGATGGAATCGTTAAAAACTTTAAAATCACTCAAAACAAAGCAACTAGAAATTCAATCGCAATTAGCATATTGCGAAAAGATTTGCAATCAATGGTCACACATGCCTGTGTGTGAATTGAATATTTCTGAAATAAGCCGTTTTAAAGAATATGTAAGACCTATCTTTGACTTGTTTGAAGATACGGTTATCAAAATAGCAACTTTACTTGATGATGAAGAAGAAATTGATAATTTATTTGATAACGAATTAGAAGAGTTTTTTGATAAATACCAAAAATGCTTGACAACATTATCAAAGCTTAGACTAGCAGCATTGAATAAATCAGATACTAGTTCGGAATTCAATTTAAATTATACCAAAACAACAAATAATGCAGGTAACATAAAACAGCCTCAATTTTATTTACCTCAAATAAACATTTCTAAATCAGTTTCGGTTTCAAATCATGAATCTAACTTTGAAGCTCAAGTAGATACATCTTCTGAAATACGCGAACCATACGACGATAAACAATACTTTACTGAAACGGAAAAACAACGCGAAGAGCATTCTATTACTAATACAACTAAGACTATTGACGGAAGTTTTGGTACTATAATTCAATTTGCAAAAAATATCAAAGACATAGAATATAGTAGGCAAGTAACATTAAAACGTCATATTTCACTTGCAAACAGAAACCAATTCTCTGAATATAATAACTTCATAAACGCCAGCATACCTAAAATAAGTTTATACTCACCTCATCCAGATCTGTTAAAGTCAATCAATCTAACAACTAATTTTCGCGTAATCTTGGAAGCACCTTGTAAATCCGATACAAGTCTGTTGTTACCTGAGCTACAACTTGTTAGACCGAATATCCGAAACGAAATCTGTTTCATTCGTATTGAAAAACTTTCAATAACAAAATAAACATGAATCAACAACATACGTTCTTATCAATACGATGTTCAGAACAATCACCTAAACAAAGCATAACTGAACATCTAAAAATATTCGAAATCCCCAGAAATTATTTTAACGTTCATAGTTCATTCTCTACAGCTGATACGATAATGAAATTTTTTATTAACAACAATCTCACTAACATTTTAACGCAAGCTAAACTCAATATTTATGAATTGAAGTCTAACCATTCAAAACTTTTCTTTCCAACTCCAAATCGTCTAAGCACGAAATTACATATCTATACATATAGCGCCCGAATGAATGTGTTTTTCACTTCAAATTCTAGCTATAAAATAAAATTGATAGTGGAAAAATCTAGAATAGCCCTATCAAAATACATCGCACTCTTATACCTCAAACTAAGTGAGGCACAATTATTAAAAATTTTTGTGCGAAAAATGAAACGGGCATTGAGTATCGCGTTTGATAAAAAATTATATTGGAGCGATCTTATTATCACTCTAATATGATTAAAATCTATTTTTATAAATATAAAATCGCTTTTGCGAATATATTTTATTTATTCAAAACAGAAATGTATGCAAACTACTGGTTACATACAATTTATTAAAATCATTGTAGTATACTAAAGCATTGCAACGCGCCAAGGTCCATCTTGGCTTTTAACTAAAGACTCCATCGCACGATTGACAATTTTACAATTTTTGCGATTGAAATATGAATCTGAATTGCAAGTCTAGCATGTACTCATTAAACTGGTACGTGTTATAAATCTCAACTTTGTTCAAATACTAAAATGACAAAGAACAAAACATCACAGAGTTTATTAATGATTAACAAAATGAATAAATCACTTAATAAATTGATAAAATCAAAACATTAGTTCTAACAATCAAGCAAAACTTACTTAACTTAAGTACGCATTAACAAACCATTGCAAAAAACATTGATCCTAACAATCAAGCAAGACATACCTAACTTAAGTACGCAATAACAAATATTTAAAACTAAAGACATTGACATCATTCTTAGGTGAAATGAAATTTTGCACGTTGGGGTTCAAATCAAAACTCAAACCTAAAACTTTAACTTATTACAAATGTCACCCCATAGCGCTTGTCCAAAGATCCATTCATCTATCAATTATCGATACCATACCTAAACACATGAGTATTTACATATTATATCTTCACCACTTATATTTGTTAAAAAGATTAAATGAAAAAATGGAGGTTTTTCTATGTTATTTTATCGCATGTCTCTTAAACACAAGATATAACGAATATAGTATTATATTCGAACTAATATCTAATTTAGCGACAAAATGGTTGATAGAAATGCATAAACCTTGCAAAATCTATTCAAATAACAAAACGATAAGATTTGCTATAAAATGTTATAAACTTCTGCAAATAAATCGAACTAAAACAAGATTACTAATAACACGAAAAAGGGAACTATATATCGTGAAATCATATTCAATCATGGCTTATATTTCAAAACCTCAAATTATTGACATTTCGGAAGAAATCAAACGCAGATCGGAACATTGTTGAATGTTACTTAAGATCCAATAAAAAAGATCCTGATCACTTCCATATTTAAAAATCTTAAACCTCAACTTGCTATGCGTCAATGCCTGATATCCTCGAAAAAACGCTTGCTCAACATCAGCAACTTCAAAATACAAGAGCATGTGGAATATGGAGTCAGAATATGCAGACTTTTCTCGTCTGCAAATGCAACCATAATAACCAGTTTAAGGAGACAATGTTACAGTGCTCCAATAAGACAATTTAGAAAATACTGAACTGATTATTACTGATTGGTCTTATAGCACTTAAAAAAACAAAAAAAGGAACGATAAACTATGATTTCCAATAACAATCAAGAAATGCAGTTCATGAAATTTGTGTGTTACCAAAACCGCAAACATCTACTTAATTAATTCACATTAATGAAGAATACCAATTATTTTGAAATCTATATTTCAAGGCCGGGAGTATGTTCGCGCCAATCAAAGTATGCGGTTATATGGATATATGAACAAAAAATCATCTATCAAAAAATCATACAAATCAATAAATACGATTTAATTTATGTAATTAAATTGAAATAAATATTACTAGTTACAAAATCAAAGTATTTACAATTGGCCTTCATAAGGCAAGCAATCATAACAACATCCTAAATTTTTCACAGGGTCTCTTCACAACTTCCACGCTCTAGCGATTAACCTTAGCATTATTCAACTTGTTGGATATTTTTTTGTACTATACGTAGAGCCTTTTGTGTTTTGCTTTGCTAGGTTATGTATGATAGGTTAGGTTTTTTATCCATGTGTTTATTTGTGTTCCCAAGAAAAGTTGTTTTTTTAATTTGGAAAATGGAAGCATTATGTGATGAAGAACAGTGTGAAAAGATTGTTTGGGAGAGAAATAAAGTGTTTCAATTAATTGAATTGGTAGAGGCTCGTCCAGAATTGTGGAATGTCAGGTTGAAGGAGTATAGGAATTCAAACCTGAAATATAAGTCCTTGGAAACAATAGCATCGTCTTTAAATTTGGGTGTTAAAACAGTAAAAGACAAAATTCATAATTTGAGATGCCAGTTAAATGAGCATCTGAGAAAAATGAAAAAGTTCAAAAGTGGTCAGGGTGCAGATGAAAGGTATAAACCGAAGTGGGAGTTTTTTGAGGCTGTCAAGTTTATGAATAACCAGATAAATTCAACATAGGATTCAATTGTCAGTGTTGGCAGTGCCCCTGATGTTATTATTACAGATGTGCTGGTAAGTAAATAAAGTAAATTCATATTGTGATTTAAAATTTTTATTGTAGGATACATTTGACAAAATCATATAACAAAAATCATATGACAAAATAAGATAAAAATTAATAAATAAAAAAACCAAACATATTTATATTGCCACGGTAGTTCACCTGCTCTGGATATGAAGTACGTTTTAAAATTTTCGCGTACTTGCTTAACTGTGCGAGTTGGATTTCTCGCGCCTGTTTGTTGTAATGGATAAAATGAATTTTGTGGAAGTGGGTCATCTCGCCAACAACCTTCAATAAGTCTGCCATTTTCTTCCATGTCAACAGTACCTTCAGGAACATATCTGGTAGACTTTTTTCAATTAAATAATTATGTAGCACACAAGCAGCTTGAACAAGCTTTATTACTTTTTGAGGACATAGTTCGACTGGTTTTCTAAGAAAACGAAAACGCATAGAAAGCAAACCAAATGCATTTTCTACAACGCGACGTGGTCGAGAAAGTCTATAACTAAAAACACGATTTTCAACAGGTTGGTCTCTAAAAGGGAATGGTTTCATAATGTAGGTTTTTAATGGAAAAGCGTCATCGGCAACAATGACATATGGCACCGGAATTGACTGGCCACGTAATGGCTTTGCTTCGGGTATATTCAAAGAGTCGTTTTCCAAACATGTCGATAGTGAACAATTCGCATATACACCCCCGTCTGACACTCTCCCATTACAACCTACTTCTATATACAAAAATTTGTAATCAGCATTCACTGGAGCCATTAATACAATACTATGTGTCCCCTTGTAATTATAATATAGACTTCATGAATCTTCTGGTGCCTTCATTAACACATGTTTTCCATCAATAGCTCCTATGCAATTTGGGTAGTTCCAAGTAACATCAAATCGCTTTACTTCATTTTCCCACTCCTCTGATGTACAAGGAATCTGTAAAAAAGAACAAAACATTTAATTTTCATTTATTATTTTAATTTTTTTAGGACCATCATGATGAGGAAATAAAAGATAATTCTGGGTCTGGGCAGACTTCTGTTACAAAACCTCATAAAAAACGGGCACCCGATTCAGTTAAAAAGGATGATGAGTTGCTGAATGAAGCTTTAACTTGTTTACGAGCTCCGAAAGATTAATTAGACGTATTTGGAGAGTTTGTTACTGCAGAGTTGAGAGGAATACGTTCTAAAGATATCCGAAAAAAATTAAAACTCAAGATTCAGAGAGCTATTTTAGACGCAAATGAGGAAGACGACATGCGAAGAGTATCCTCCCCTCAGTACACAATCAATGCTCTCTCTAAGAAATTTGAATGAGTACTCCGGTTCATCGAGCACCCCAGTAATAGGCCAGATGATTTCTCCAACGCAAAACGAGACTACTTTAACGCAATATTATGATAACATTTAACATTTTCTCATACCTTTAAATAATCATTTTTCAATTCCAAGTACAGAGCATTACACACCTCCGGAACAATACGAGAAATAGTTGTTGTTGGAATCCGAAACAAATAGCTTAATGACTGATAACTGTCACCTATAATATAATTTATTTACAATAAATATTGGCACAATTTTTATAAATAAATAGTAAAAAAATTGTTTTTGAATTATTTTAAATAATTGTTTTATACCACCTACCAGTAGCAAGAAATCTCAATGTCAGTGTTAACCGCTCAGACGGTGATATTGATTTTCTTAGGTGAGTATCTTGTCTTGCAATTCTTGGAGCAATTCGTTCCAGCAAATGCTGAAAATCCTGATGGGTCATTCTTATAAAATTTTCATAAGAACTTACGTCTTGATACTCGAGTTTTTTTAACAACTTTGCATAAACTCCCTCTTCTTCTCTTCTGGCAATCCATTCCCTAACCCACATTTTTTTTTACTTTCTTATTTCTTTTTTTTAACTAAACAATATACCACCAATGCAGCTAAACCTTGTTTTCGCCGGGAACTCATTATAATAACTATACACTAATAAGATTGTCAATTGTCTCACAAGAACTAACCTGAAATACGAAGTTTACTTCTATAGTCTAGTTGTCAAAGTTACACTCTACCTAGATTAATATTTATTAATATATTTAGCCACAAGTGTACAAAGCTATATTATAATAACTATACACTAATATACACTAATAAAATTGTCAATTGTCTCACAAGTACTAACCTGAAATACGAAGTTTACTTCTATAGTCTAGTTGTCAAAGTTACACTCTACCTAAATTAATATATATTAATATATTTAGCCACAAGTGTACATAGCTTTTTAGAGTGTCTAGGTAGAGTTGCTCTAGCACCTCTCACCTACTTCTCTCCTAGAGTACGAAAGTGCTCTCGGAAGTGAAAAACACTTTACATTGTACAGACAACTGTAGAGCGCTCTAGCTAGAGAGTCTACACTCTACCTAGATTTTTCTCTACAGTGTATCGGCACCTTAAGATTGAATATTTTAAAATATAATTTGAAAATAAAGTTATGTAATATTGTATATACGTACAATACTAGATAAATATATAATAAAGATCAATTTGAATTAAATTTATTTATTTTATATTAACTAAATGATTATTATGTTAGAATATTATACAAAGATTTATTTACTTAAGGTTTTACTATATATGCAGTATATTATTTGTTATAATTATAAGATTGTACTATCGGCATAAAAAAAGATATTAATTCTGTTCAGATCATAAATATATTGAATTAGCAATAACTTATGATATTGAATTTTGCTTAGTAATTAGTGATATCAAGCCATTATATTATAATTCCACATGATATATATTATTAATTATTAGAATGTCGACGGACGTGTGAAGGTGAATGCTCTCGCGTCAAATTATTATACTGTGTGTGTAAACCATAATCAACGTTTGAAATTAATGTAGTTTATTATTTTTTTGAGCTTATTTTGTTTCTATACAGACATGAAATAAATGATTATCTATAACAGTGTACTTAACTTGTACATTAGTTAGTGTGTTGACATTACATATTTTTGTGTCACCCTTATGGGGCCACAATGAACAACCAAAACAAATAATATATTACATGAAGATTTGCAAACATGTTCGGATCAAACCACAGAAAAATTACATCTCAATTTATCACATCATTTATTAGTTAAAAACCGCAGAAGTAATTTGAACGGAAATTCGGTTAATTGTCAAGAAAATATGGATAATGAACAAACTATTCCACAACCGATGGCTCGGAAAAGCGTGAAAATTCTAATAGAAAATCCAACTAAGCAGACCCGGACTCCATCAGAAAACTTACTTTTGAACGATTTGTCATCTTGTTTAGATAATGTTCATCCTATGTCACAACATGTTTCGAATACACACAACCAATCACCATCGACCTCCAAACAAGGATAAAAAATCATAAAATTTGAAGAATGGATCGGGGTTAAGTACAAAAAACATTAAGCAAATAAATCTGCAGAGTATTGGTTAAACCCTACATTAACCAGCAATTCCTTCGAAGTTTTGAATGAAGTTCAACAGCCAACAGAGAAAGAAGTAGTTTTAAAACCACCGCCAATTTTTGTCCATGATGTTAAAGACAGTAGACCTTTATCAATTTTACTAGAAACACACACCAAAAATAACTATACTAACAAAATTGATGGTACAGATCAAGTCAGAATACAGTTGAGTACTGCATAGATATATAACAAAGTTTTGAACCTCCTAAAAATTAAAAACACACAGATGCACTCTTTTCAAAGCAAAACCAACCGAACATTTAAAGTAGTCATTAGAAATATTCACTTCAGCACCGATATAAAAGACATCAAAAATGAAATTGAATCTCATGGACACAAATGTATATAAGCAACATCAAGCACAGACTTACTCGTGCTCCACTGCATATGTTTATGGTAGAATTGGAACAAAACATTAACAGCAAAGACATCTTCAACATAGAATTTTTAAATAGAATTAGAGTTAAAATTAAGCCTAAAAATTCAACAAGAGGCATTGTACAGTGTACAAAATGTCAACGTTATGATCACACTAAATCGTATTGTTTCAGAAACGCAAGATGTGTGAAATGTGCTGGCGATCATCTCAGTAAAAAATGCGAATGGACAACAAATCGCATCAACAAAAACGTCAACTGCGTACTTTGTAATGAAAACCACCCAGCTAACTACAAAGATTGTAAGGAATACAAACACTTATTTACTCAAGGATTTACCCCAATTCGCAGTAGATATTATCCAACACAAAAAACTATAAACAGACCATCATATGTTCAATCTAATAAATCGTACGCGCAAGCCACAAACCCAATAGACCAAATTATTCCAGATCCAAATGTCTGCAACCAGCAACAAGCTAATTCCGCCATTGCTGAGCTAAAATCTATGATGAAAAATTTAGTAGGCCAAATTAGTACCATACTAAATTTACTAACCATCGTTGTTTCAAAATTAAAATGAATAATAACTCATTAATAATTGGAATCTGGAATGCCAATAGCCTTGCTCAACATAGACAAGAATTAGAAATATTTTTAATAGAATACAAAATAGATATTATGTTGATCTCAGAAACCCACTTTACAAACTTAAACTATTTCAAATTAAACAATTATAATTTTTACAATACTAATCATCCGGATGACACAGCTCACGGTGGAACTGCTATAATAATAAGAAAAAATATCAAACAGTACCAAAACAAATCTGTCAATGAGCATTTTATACAAGCCATATCACTAACGATTCAATAACAAACTGAAAAATTAACAATATCTGCAATTTACTGTCCACCAAAACACAAGATCACCTGTGAACAATTTGAAAATTTTTTCGGAACACTTCAGAGAAAATTCATTGCGGGAGGAGACTTTAATGCGAAGCATAGCTTTTGGGGATCTCGATTGGCAAATCCAAGGAGGGAACGAACTTTATAAAACCGTCCAGAAACACGGGCTAACGAACCTGTCCACTTGCGAGCCCACATACTGGCCGAGTGATCTGCGCAAATTGCCTGATCTATTGGATTTCTGCGTCTTGAAGGGTATAGCAAATGAGCATATTCAGGCTAAATCTTGTCATGATCTAAGTTCTGACCACACACCGATAATAGTCACTTACAGTACAAAAATGTTAGAAGACAAGAAAACTGACTTTATAACTAATAAGTATACAAACTGGGAATTATTCCGAAACATTATAAAGCAAAATCTTAACTGTAATATACCATTGAAAAACAAACATGACCTGAAAATGCTGTTGATAAATTTAGTGCAATTGTAATAGAAAAAGCTAGAAAAAGTACGCCACCACAAATTAAAAAGAAAATCCATACGTGCTCCATAGGCACCAAAGCTCTTATTGCAGAGAAAAGGAGGCTAAGAAAAAGATGGCAGCTAACCAGATCTCCACAGAACAAAACGCAATTGAACAGAATGTCTAAATTGATTAAACAATAGATAACAACGTTCAAAAACGACTAATTTCAAGATTTTTTTATCCTATTTAATAATATCAGATCATTCGATTTGGAAAGCCACAAAAAACTTAAAACGTCCTGCTATAGCTCCAATTAGAAAACCGGACAACACTTGGGCACGCAGTGATTTAGAAAAAGCAGAATATTTATCGACTTACTTCAAGGAAGTTTTTACGCCAAATTTTTCAAAATCCTCGGAACAAGAAGAAAATTTTATTTTTGATTCTTTGAAAGAAGTTCAGTCAAATTTTTCATCAAACATCATAATCAAAATTCCAGAAATTACAAATGAAATCCGAAGAGCAAAATCTGCAAAAGCACCTGGCGTTGACAACATTAATATTAACATACAGAACTTCCCTACAAAGCCTACCGTTTCATAACAATCCTGTTTAACCGTAATATCTCGATCAATGGAAAATTGCTAAAATCATAATTATCCCGGAGCCTGGTAAAAATCCGAATGAAGTCCAAAGTTACAGACCAATTAGTTTACTTCCAACGTTTTTTTTTTTTTTTATTATTATTTTATTGGCTTTATAAACTGGTACTATAGCCATATACTAAATTACATAATATCTACACTATCTCTTACATATATATCATTGTTTTATGTATATTGCATTTATAATTTTATATTATTTGATTTGATGTAAATATAAAGAGCTCCATATAATCTTGTATCTGTCAGCACTGTTATAAAATTAATTGGAAGTGAGATTTTTTGTTTGATTATTTCCTCCCATAGTTTTTGTCTGCCCTTTTCCCAACGTTTACACTCCATGATGATGTGCTCTGCATCCGCCCTAGTCGCTTCGCCCAAACAGTAGCAACGTTATCCAAAATATTTGAGAAGGTCCTAATTAGTAAAATAAAACCCTTTATTTATGATAGCAACGGTATACCTGAGCATCAAGTTGGATTTTAAAAAAAACATGGCACACCAGGGGAAATTCATAGAACTGTCGACAATATAAACAAGGCTTACCAAAACAAGAACTACTGTTCAGCTGTTTTCCTCGATATAAGTAAGGCATTTGATAAGGTGTGGCACCCTCGGCCTACTTTACAAAATCAAAAATGCATTACTGTTTGATATATACCTAACCATATGGTCTTACCTGGAAGGTAGAACATTCTTCGTTAGTGTAAGGGGTGAAACATCCTCATTACATCCTGTCAGATCGGGAGTGCCTCAAGGTAGTGTCATTGGGCCACTATTATACCTCATATATACTGCAGACCTACCACAAAAAAAAGACATTTTGACAGCAACATATGCAGACGACACAGGCATACTGGCAACACATGAAGATCCCATAATCACATAAAAAATGATGCAGGATCATATTAAGGTGATGCAAAAATGGTTAAGCTCGTGGAGAACAGAAGTTAACAGCAGCAAGTCAAAACACATCACTTTCACTCTTTGCCAAGGGACTTGTTCTGCAGTAAGACTTAATGACGTAATTATAGATCAAACACATACAGTCAAATAGCTAGGTTTACTGGACAAGAGACTAACCTGGAAAAAACACATTAAGAAAAAGGGGAATCAGCTTGAAGAAACCAGAAGAAGATATTATTGGCTCCTCGGATGAAAATCAAAACTTGACACGCATAATAAAATTTACCTCTATAAAGCCACCATTAAACCAATTTGGACATACGGCATACAGCTATGGGGATCGACTTCTAACTTAAACACTTTAATAATTCAAAGATTTCAAAACAAGTTATTAAAAGAAATTTTGAAAGCACCAAAGTTTGTTCCAAATTGGTTAATACACAAAGACGCAGGCACTAGCACAGAATGAAATAATCGCTTACTCACACAAATATAGAAATCGCCTAGCTGATCACCCAAACTTGCTCGCGAGAAATCTTCAGAACAACTCTACCAGGGCCCGATTAAAAAGAAAATTTCTTCTGCACCAATCAACAATAGATAAGACCTTCGACAAATCACTGGCAATGGTCAGATGATTTGTATTTTGCCAACGCCTTCAGTTTCATGTCAAATATTTTACTTGTTATCCGTTTCAGGACAGTTGTAAAAATTATTAAAATAATAAAAAAAATTATTAGAATGTATTATCGGCATAGACACAAATAAGTCATTAATAAAATATGGTAAATTAAGACATTTTTTTTATTTTCTTAGCGTTGTCGTAAATTTATTGCCTTTATTAGCATTTAAATCATATAGCATATATCAAAATCTATCCAATCACATGAAATTATAAATAATGGCTTGATATCTGTAATTACTAAACAAACAATTCTATTAAGATCATAAATATGCTAAATTAAAAATAATTTATTATCTGAATCTATACATAAATTGTTTGGCACTCGATTGGTTATTAAAAAATCTTTGAATAGTATTTTTATGAGATTTGTCCTTTCATATTGTACTCTTGGGTAAATCTGGTCATTTGCGCCCATGGTGGTTTCCAGCAACTTCTCTTCAGCCAATCTGTTAACCAGTTGCTAAAGAGGTTTAGGCGAGTTCTGAAGCTACCCTTGAATACTTTTAAAATAGTTTTCAAAGGGAAAACAACTGAACCCGTCCAAACTACATTTGAAGGCCAAAACATCATTTGCAATATGTATTAGGTTATGGGTGTTCTACGTTAATCTGTCATCTCCATATAGTTTGGGGTATTCATTTACAAATTTAATGAGGAATTTTTTAGCTACATCATTTTTCTCAATACAGGTTTCAGGATCACATAAGATCCTGATCCCCAAACTATGTTGTATAAAATTGATGTAGTTTGCATTCTGTATTGCTGGCTGCATGACAATTGGCCGTCCCAAATAAAGTAGAAATAACCTAAATTCTGTGGCTTTCCAGTTCATGTAGTCTTTAAGCGCTCTGGGTAATTTCTAAAATTCTGCTGGAATGTGAGCTTTAAATTTTAGTAAATATTCGCTCACTGTATCCCTGGTTTTGTCAACTAATTTGACGTCTCTCGTCCCTTAACCAAGAGGCTTAAAAGTCTCTTAGTGACACCTAGGCAGACAATATGCATATAGTCGAGTGGTATTTGAGATACCATTCCGATATTTAATTCCTCCAAAATAGAATCACCTGTGAGATGTCCTGGGTTGGTCCTCATGCGAAAAGATTCATCTGTTCGAAGATCTGAAAATGTGTTATTTAAACTGACATGGGTTGAAAACTCTCCACTTTGAATACATTTGGAGCAGCTTTCATAACCCGCATGCCCAGTTGTCTTTGTAATGAACGTACGCGCAGGACTATCAGATTATTTTTGATAGATAAACATGGCAATTTTTATTGAGACAAATTAAACCATGTTGTTGTAACACTTTCATTTCTTCCACAAAGGGCTTAAGAAAAATGTTTGCATCGTCTGGTATAGTAGAAACGTAGTAGAAACAACAACTTTAGAATGCAATAATTTTGTTTATCGTGGGTTGAATAGAGCACATGTGAACGGGATTTGACAAATTAATTCATTTCAAATATGAACTTAAGTAATAATGTATATTAAATTATTCGTGAGAAAAATGTAATTTAGATACTAAAATTACTAAAAGCCAGTTATAATATGGTACGAAATTAAAAAAATTATAGGCAACATTTTTGAAGCAATTATTTTGGGTAGAAACATTCAAGGTGATATTGTACCTATACCGCGAATGCTATATATTAATTCTTTCTGAATATGTTATACCTTTTAAAAGACTCCAATTTCCAATACGTATATGTTATGCTATAAATCACAAAGGCAGACGATTTTTCGTGTGATAAATTTGGAAAACCAATGTTTTAGTCGTGAATAAACAAAAAAATATTCATTTATACATCCACATCTACAGGTAGGACTAAAATTATTGGATAACCCTTGGCATTAAATAAATTGAGCTATTGGAAATAAATTTGTTCTATTAATTGCAGTGTAGAATTTTTAATATACAATTTTATTGGACATATTTTAATATTTGTTAAAGGGATAATTAAAGTGTAACTGTACGAATTGAGAATTATTTTATTCGAAGTAGTTCTCATCACTCATATTTGTGCAAATAGTAATTCGAAAAACAATAATTATTATTTTTAACTGAACGGTGTAAATATTAGTATAGGATATTAAAAAATGTAGATGACGGTACAGGACAACGCCTGTCGGGTCATCTAGTATATACATATACATATATAATATATATATATATATATATATATATATATTAGGGTGGGCCGAATCATTATAGAAGTAAAATTAAGCGATATGGGCACCTTTTCATATGAAATATATGTGTTATTTAAATGAATTTTGACTTCAAAACCATATATCGCAAATAACTCTTTAGCCAGCGAAATTTTCAATAAAATACTGTTTTTAATAAGTTAATATATTAATTTAGGCATGTGAATAATTCAAATTGTGAGTTATATTTTGATTGATAGTTTGTACGGGGGTTTTTAAATCGGGTTTAGTTTGTTGTTATTTATTTCCATCAGAGTGCGCTAGTATTTTTTTATAATAATTCTCGAAGTTTCGAAAAGGATATATTAATGTGAAAAATTGGCATAAATCTTCATTCAGTTCTCCAGTTAGACGTGAAGTATCAATGGCGAATTCTTATTTAAATTCAGGCGCAAGTGCTAGTAATTTGAATCATATGCGCTCGCATGATCAAATTACATTTGGGGAAGCAAATGAATTTACTGGAGTAAATCTTCCGACAAGTATGGAAATTATCAGGTATTATTTTTATTTGGCCGAAGAATCAAAAAAACAAAATAAAATGTTTTCATATAAAACATTTACTCCAAATGTGGTAACGAAATTGATTCAGACGTGGGAAAAAATTGATATTCCAATTATGGAGAAACGAAGTATCGCTAGAAAATTGAACCGATTGATTGATAAATATAAAAGTACAAATAAAAGCAAGTCTACCCAAGCATCATTTCAGGAGTTTGTAGAATCCACGAAAGAATTATTTTATATTGGAAAATGCAAATGCGATTTGCGAAGATTACTGTGTTCCTGTGGATTGATCCCAAAACATTTACAAGCGTTTATGATGGATCAACATAATGAGAGGAAATCTACGATACCAGAATATATTATAAAAATTGAAGATGAAGTATCAGAATCTACAATAACTAGCAATATTACTCCAGGTGAGACATATACTCCAGATGTTGATTTTGATTTTAAAAGCAGTTCGGAAAGTTTACAAAATACTTCTCATATAAAACGTGGTCCATATAGTCGAAGATATAAGGCTCCAAGCTATGCCTTAATGTGCGACAGATTTGCAATTTCTGATAGAGTTGGGTCTGGCGTGGTGACGGCAATCCTGCGTGACCTGGGCATAACGGATGATTGGGGCAATCCTGTCATTATGGACAAAAATAAAAGCGTTCGCGAGAGGCAGAAAAATAGGCAAGCTCTACACAAACGATATGATTCTTCTGAATTAATAGCATTTTCATTCGACGGCCGAAAAAAATGATTCTATTACCATGGAAAAAATCGATAAGAAGTTTCACCCACGAATGATTAAAGAAGCGCATTTAGTTATTTTAAAGGAACCGAATGGCCAATTGTTGGGTTACACAAAATTGGAAAATGAAGATTCGGAAAGTAAAGTAATCAAATTGAACGAGTTTTTCGCCGATAAAGGAATAGCTCTCGATTCTTTGATAGGCATATGTTGCGATGGTGAACCAGCAAATACAGGCGTAAAAAATGGTATTTTACGTCGATTTGAAATTCAGTTAAACAGGCCACTGCATTGGTTTGTGTGTCTTCTCCACTTTAACGAACTTCCACTTCGCCATTTATTTAACTATTTGGAAAAATCATTGACCACTGGACCACGAACAAAAACTGGAATATTAAGCAAACAAATTGAAACATGCGAAAATATACCGGTGAGTTATAACATATTTACTATTTTTAATACCCTATGTTCAAATTCAATATAATTTATTTTTTCCTATATACTTCCAGCCGGTAAAAGACTTTGAACAATCCCACTTGAAAATTTGGCTGATATAAGTCCTGCTGAATCGACAACTGACTCAAGTTATTTAATAAAAATAGCTAAAGCAGTTGCTTCTGGAGAAGTATCGACAGACTTAGCTAACATGAAACCAGGCCAATAGCACATTCCCGTTGGCTCACGAAGGCTAGTAGGTTACTTCGGTTATATGTAACTACTAATAAGCCTTCCAAAAATTTGAAAATTCTGGCAAACTACGTAATGAAAGTATATATTCCAATGTACTTTAACATTAAATATTACAACTCTGTGGTGTATGGTAGTATATTATTTTATAAATTTATTAGCTGGACGCAATATTTAGACTCGAATTTGAGACAAATTGTGAACAATGTTGCTAAAGAAAACGCATACTATGCTCACTCAGAAAATATTTTATTATAATAAAAGAAATACTATAAGAAAAATCTTATATTACCGTAATAATGTGGAAGACCTGACGCAATTGAGAGATTACAAAACACCCGAAATAAATTTCGAATGCACCGACTATACTAATATGATAGATATGGATGATTATTCAAATATATCCGAACCAGCCTTTACGCTAAATATTCCTCATGAACATCTAGTACAATATCTACAAAGCAATGAGTGTCCATGGAGTGACCCTAAAATTCCGGTCCACATTCAGGAACTGAGAGACATGTTCAATTACTGGCTAATGTATCAAAACGCGTATTAGAGCAAAATCGCGAAGGTGTTATGACAGCGACACTACTATCTCGTGAAAAGCATCCTCGACTGGAAAGCAAGCAAGATTTCAGATATTAATTTATTTAATTGTATTAGCTAAATGTAAGAAATTTTATTTTAAATAAAAATGTAACGAAATAAAAATGTTGTATTTAAACCATGTCATGTAAATAAATAATAGAATAAATATATGTCATTCCTAAAAAACCCAAAAACAATATTTTTCTTCAAAAGTAGTTTGACCTGTTTTGATGCATGATTCTAGGTTAGGCTTACTCGCAAATGTCCCCTAACAGTTTACTTGATGTAGTCTGATGTACCCGTAAGTCACTGATTTCAAAAAGCCGGAAAATGTTTTTAACCTGTTTCGATGCATGATTCTAGGTTAGGCTTACTCGCAAATGTCCCCTAACAGTTTACTTGATGTAGTCTGATGTACCGTAAGTTACTGATTTCAAAAGCCGGAAAATGTTTTAACCTGTTTCGATGCATGATCTAGTTAGGCTTACTCGCAAATGTCCCCTACACAGTTTACTTGATGTAGTCTGATGTACCCGTAAGTCAACTGATTTCAAAAAGCCGGAAAATGTTTTTAACCTGTTTCGATGCATGATTCTAGGTTAGGCTTACTCGCAAATGTCCCCCTAACCGTTTACTTGATGTAGTCTGATGTACCCGTAAGTTACTGATTTCAAAAAGCCGGAAATGTTTTTAACCTGTTTCGATGCATGATTCTAGGTTAGGCTTACTCGCAAATGTCCCCTAACAGTTTTACTTTGATGTAGTCTGATGTACCCGTAAGTCACTGATTTCAAAAGCCGGAAAATGTTTTTAACCTGTTTCGATGCATGATTCTAGGTTAGGCTTACTCGCAAATGTCCCCTAACAGTTTACTTGATGTAGTCTGATGTACCCGTAAGTCATGATTTCAAAAAGCCGGAAAATGTTTTTAACCTGTTTCGATGCATGAATTTCTAGGTTAGGCTTTACTCGCAATGTCCCCTAACAGTTTACTTGATGTAGTCTGATGTACCGTAAGTTTTCTGATTTCAAAAAGCCGGAAAATGTTTTTAACCTGTTTCGATGCATGATTTCTAGGTTAGGCTTACTCGCAAATGTCCCCTAACAGTTTACTTGATGTAGTCTGATGTACCCGTAAGTTACTGATTTCAAAAAGCCGGAAAATGTTTTTAACCTGTTTCGATGCATGATTCTAGGTTAGGCTTACTCGCAAATGTCCCCTAACAGTTTACTTGATGTAGTCTGATGTACCCGTAAGTTACTGATTTCAAAAAGCCGGAAAATGTTTTTAACCTGTTTCGATGCATGATTCTAGGTTAGGCTTACTCGCAAATGTCCCCTAACAGTTTACTTGATGTAGTCTGATGTACCCGTAAGTTACTGATTTCAAAAAGCCGGAAAATGTTTTTAACCTGTTTCGATGCATGATTCTAGGTTAGGCTTACTCGCAAATGTCCCCTAAAGTTTACTTGATGTAGTCTGATGTACCCGTAAGTTACTGATTTCAAAAAGCCGGAAAATTTTTTAACCTGTTTCGATGCATGATTCTAGGTTAGGCTTACTCGCAAATGTCCCCTAACAGTTTACTTGATGTAGTCTGATGTACCCGTAAGTTACTGATTTCAAAAAGCCGGAAATGTTTTTAACCTGTTTCGATGCATGATTCTAGGTTAGGCTTACTCGCAAATGTCCCCTAACAGTTTACTTGATGTAGTCTGATGTACCCGTAAGTTATGATTTCAAAAGCCGGAAAATGTTTTTAACCTGTTTCGATGCATGATTCTAGGTTAGGCTTACTCGCAAATGTCCCCTAACAGTTTACTTGATGTAGTCTGATGTACCCGTAAGTTACTGATTTCAAAAAGCCGGAAAATGTTTTAACCTGTTTCGATGCATGATTCTAGGTTAGGCTTACTCGCAAATGTCCCCAACAGTTTACTTGATGTAGTCTGATGTACCCGTAAGTTACTGATTTCAAAAAGCCGGAAAATGTTTTTAACCTGTTTCGATGCATGATTCTAGGTTAGGCTTAACTCGCAAATGTCCCTGAAAA
>NW_020536999.1:79197888-79242229 GCF_003426905.1 Ctenocephalides felis
TGCAAAATTCGAAGTTGTGATGTATGGAAAAAGAACTAAGAATTTTGAGACCTTTCTAATGATGTATAATAGTTTATATGTTTTCTTTAGAGAAATATCGAATCGTGAAGAGTATTGCTCCAACCTAGCCGCACTTTGCATTTGACATGTTAACATCTACACATATTGCTCTATAACATAAAAACCGTAAAAGATACGAAAAAATTTGTTCGTACGAAAGATGCAGAATAAAATTACGAATAAAATGGTATATAAATGGTTAGGTGTGTTCATATAATTTCTCTAGATTTTCCGATTTTTCCGAATTTCACGACGGCAACTCGCCTGTAGGCTACACCGTGCAAAATTCGAAGTTGTGTGATGTATGGAAAAAGAACTAAGATTTTGAGACCTTTCTAATGATGTATAATAGTTTATATGTTTTCTTTAGAAAATATCGAATCGTGAAGAGTATTGCTCCAACCTAGCCGCACTTTGCATTTTGACAAGTTAACAACTACACAGATTGCCTTATACTGTCTAAAAACCGTAAAAGATACAAAAAAACTTTGTTCGTACGAAAGATGCAGAATAAAATTACGAATAAAATGGTATATAAATGGTTAGGTGTGTTCATATAATTTCTCTAGATTTTCCGATTTTCCGAATTTTCACGACGGCAACTCGCCTGTAGGCTACACCGTGCAAATTCGAAGTTGTGATGTATGGAAAAAAGAACTAAGAATTTTGAGACCTTTCTAATGATGTATAATAGTTTATATGTTTTTCTTAGAGAAATATCGAATCGTGAAGAGTATTGCTCCAACCTAGCCGCACTTTGCATTTTGACAAGTTAACATCTACACAGATTGCTCTATACTGATAAAAACCGTAAAAGATACGAAAAAACTTTGTTCGTACGAAAGATGCAGAATAAAAATTACGAATAAAATGGTATATAAATGGTTAGGTGTGTTCATATAATTTTCTCTAGATTTTCCGATTTTTCCGAATTTTCACGACGGCAACTCGCCTGTAGGCTACACCGTGCAAAATTCGAAGTTGTGATGTATGGAAAAAGAACTAAGAATTTTGAGACCTTTCTAATGATGTATAATAGTTTATATGTTTTCTTTAGAGAAATATCGAATCGTGAAGAGTATTGCTCCAACCTAGCCGCACTTTGCATTTTGACAAGGTTAACACTACACATATTGCCTTATACTGTCTAAACCGTAAAAGATACGAAAAAACTTTGTTCGTACGAAAGATGCAGAATAAAATTACGAATAAAATGGTATATAAATGGTTAGGTGTGTTCATATAATTTTCTCTAGATTTTCCGATTTTTCCGAATTTTCACGACGGCAACTCGCCTGTAGGCTACACCGTGCAAAATTCGAAGTTGTGATGTATGGAAAAAGAACTAAGAATTTTGAGACCTTTCTAATGATGTATAATAGTTTATATGTTTTCTTTAGAGAAATATCGAATCGTGAAGAGTATTGCTCCAACCTAGCCGCACTTTGCATTTTGACATGTTAACATCTACACATATTGCTCTATAACATAAAAACCGTAAAAGATACGAAAAAACTTTGTTCGTACGAAAGATGCAGAATAAAATTACGAATAAAATGGTATATAAATGGTTAGGTGTGTTCATATAATTTTCTCTAGATTTTCCGATTTTTCCGAATTTTCACGACGGCAACTCGCCTGTAGGCTACACCGTGCAAAATTCGAAGTTGTGATGTATGGAAAAAGAACTAAGAATTTTGAGACCTTTCTAATGATGTATAATAGTTTATATGTTTTCTTTAGAGAAATATCGAATCGTGAAGAGTATTGCCAACCTAGCCGCACTTTGCATTTTGACATGTTAACATCTACACATATTGCTCTATAACATAAAAACCGTAAAAGATACGAAAAAACTTTGTTCGTACGAAAGATGCAGAATAAAATTACGAATAAAATGGTATATAAATGGTTAGGTGTGTCATATAATTTTCTCTAGATTTTCCGATTTTTCCGAATTTTCACGACGGCAACTCGCCTGTAGGCTACACCGTGCAAAATTCGAAGTTGTGATGTATGGAAAAAGAACTAAGAATTTTGAGACCTTTCTAATGATGTATAATAGTTTATATGTTTTCTTTAGAGAAATATCGAATCGTGAAGAGTATTGCTCCAACCTAGCCGCACTTTGCATTTTGACAAGTTAACAACTACACAGATTGCCTTATACTGTCTAAACCGTAAAAGATACGAAAAAACTTTGTTCGTACGAAAGATGCAGAATAAAATTACGAATAAAATGGTATATAAATGGTTAGGTGTGTTCATATAATTTTCTCTAGATTTTCCGATTTTTCCGAATTTTCACGACGGCAACTCGCCTGTAGGCTACACCGTGCAAAATTCGAAGTTGTGATGTATGGAAAAAGAACTAAGAATTTTGAGACCTTTCTAATGATGTATAATAGTTTATATGTTTTCTTTAGAGAAATATCGAATCGTGAAGAGTATTGCTCCAACCTAGCCGCACTTTGCATTTTGACATGTTAACATCTACACATATTGCTCTATAACATAAAAACCGTAAAAGATACGAAAAAACTTTGTTCGTACGAAAGATGCAGAATAAAATTACGAATAAAATGGTATATAAATGGTTAGGTGTGTTCATATAATTTTCTCTAGATTTTCCGATTTTTCCGAATTTTCACGACGGCAACTCGCCTGTAGGCTACACCGTGCAAAATTCGAAGTTGTGATGTATGGAAAAAGAACTAAGAATTTTGAGACCTTTCTAATGATGTATAATAGTTTATATGTTTTCTTTAGAGAAATATCGAATCGTGAAGAGTATTGCTCCAACCTAGCCGCACTTTGCATTTTGACATGTTAACATCTACACATATTGCTCTATAACATAAAAACCGTAAAAGATACGAAAAAACTTTGTTCGTACGAAAGATGCAGAATAAAATTACGAATAAAATGGTATATAAATGGTTAGGTGTGTTCATATAATTTTCTCTAGATTTTCCGATTTTTCCGAATTTTCACGACGGCAACTCGCCTGTAGGCTACACCGTGCAAAATTCGAAGTTGTGATGTATGGAAAAAGAACTAAGAATTTTGAGACCTTTCTAATGATGTATAATAGTTTATATGTTTTCTTTAGAGAAATATCGAATCGTGAAGAGTATTGCTCCAACCTAGCCGCACTTTGCATTTTGACATGTTAACATCTACACATATTGCTCTATAACATAAAAACCGTAAAAGATACGAAAAAACTTTGTTCGTACGAAAGATGCAGAATAAAATTACGAATAAAATGGTATATAAATGGTTAGGTGTGTTCATATAATTTTCTCTAGATTTTCCGATTTTTCCGAATTTTCACGACGGCAACTCGCCTGTAGGCTACACCGTGCAAAATTCGAAGTTGTGATGTATGGAAAAAGAACTAAGAATTTTGAGACCTTTCTAATGATGTATAATAGTTTATATGTTTTCTTTAGAGAAATATCGAATCGTGAAGAGTATTGCTCCAACCTAGCCGCACTTTGCATTTTGACATGTTAACATCTACACATATTGCTCTATAACATAAAAACCGTAAAAGATACGAAAAAACTTTGTTCGTACGAAAGATGCAGAATAAAATTACGAATAAAATGGTATATAAATGGTTAGGTGTGTTCATATAATTTTCTCTAGATTTTCCGATTTTTCCGAATTTTCACGACGGCAACTCGCCTGTAGGCTACACCGTGCAAAATTCGAAGTTGTGATGTATGGAAAAAGAACTAAGAATTTTGAGACCTTTCTAATGATGTATAATAGTTTATATGTTTTCTTTAGAGAAATATCGAATCGTGAAGAGTATTGCTCCAACCTAGCCGCACTTTGCATTTTGACATGTTAACATCTACACATATTGCTCTATAACATAAAAACCGTAAAAGATACGAAAAAACTTTGTTCGTACGAAAGATGCAGAATAAAATTACGAATAAAATGGTATATAAATGGTTAGGTGTGTTCATATAATTTTCTCTAGATTTTCCGATTTTTCCGAATTTTCACGACGGCAACTCGCCTGTAGGCTACACCGTGCAAAATTCGAAGTTGTGATGTATGGAAAAAGAACTAAGAATTTTGAGACCTTTCTAATGATGTATAATAGTTTATATGTTTTCTTTAGAGAAATATCGAATCGTGAAGAGTATTGCTCCAACCTAGCCGCACTTTGCATTTTGACATGTTAACATCTACACATATTGCTCTATAACATAAAAACCGTAAAAGATACGAAAAAACTTTGTTCGTACGAAAGATGCAGAATAAAATTACGAATAAAATGGTATATAAATGGTTAGGTGTGTTCATATAATTTTCTCTAGATTTTCCGATTTTTCCGAATTTTCACGACGGCAACTCGCCTGTAGGCTACACCGTGCAAAATTCGAAGTTGTGATGTATGGAAAAAGAACTAAGAATTTTGAGACCTTTCTAATGATGTATAATAGTTTATATGTTTTCTTTAGAGAAATATCGAATCGTGAAGAGTATTGCTCCAACCTAGCCGCACTTTGCATTTTGACAAGTTAACAACTACACAGATTGCCTTATACTGTCTAAACCGTAAAAGATACAAAAAAACTTTGTTCGTACGAAAGATGCAGAATAAAATTATGAATAAAATGGTATATAAATGGTTAGGTGTGTTCATATAATTTTCTCTAGATTTTCCGATTTTTCCGAATTTTCACGACGGCAACTCGCCTGTAGGCTACACCGTGCAAAATTCGAAGTTGTGATGTATGGAAAAAGAACTAAGAATTTTGAGACCTTTCTAATGATGTATAATAGTTTATATGTTTTCTTTAGAGAAATATCGAATCGTGAAGAGTATTGCTCCAACCTAGCCGCACTTTGCATTTTGACAAGTTAACAACTACACAGATTGCCTTATACTGTCTAAACCGTAAAAGATACAAAAAAACTTTGTTCGTACGAAAGATGCAGAATAAAATTACGAATAAAATGGTATATAAATGGTTAGGTGTGTTCATATAATTTTCTCTAGATTTTCCGATTTTCATAACGGCAACTCGCCTGTAGGCCACACCGTGCAAAATTCGAAGTTGTGATGTATGGAAAAAGAACTAAGAATTTTGAGACCTTTCTAATGATGTATAATAGTTTATATGTTTTCTTTAGAGAAATATCGAATCGTGAGGAGTGTTGCTCTAACCTATCCGCACTTTGCATTTTGACAAGTTAACAACTACACAGATTGCCTTATACTGTCTAAACCGTAAAAGATACAAAAAAACTTTGTTCGTACGAAAGATGCAGAATAAAATTACGAATAAAATGATGTATAACTCGATATATGTCATAATATATTTTTCATGAGATTTTTCAATTTTTACTTTAAATTTAAAAATGTTTGAAATTTTTCGCTGACTTTAAATTCATTTGCGGGTTATGCTTTTTTTTACAATATTGTTTCAAATGATGTAAAAAGTTAAATTAGCGAGGTGCCTCAATATGCAAAAAATTGGCCCACTCTAATATATATATATATATAATATATGGTAGTCATTCATCCATGCTTCCTGATCCTGCACTTCGGTTTTCAGTACCCTGTATTTTCTCTTTACCAATCCCTTCAGTCCTATTTTATCATCGACGACGTTGTGCAGGAGGCACTCTTTAGAACAGAACGGGTCCAATTCAGTTCCCTTCTTTTTTCAGGATTCTTGAAAAGGCCGTTCTTGAAATGTCAAGAGAACATAAAAATCTCCTCCGGTAGTTACTAATGATGATTTTTTCCATATGTCCACAGGCTGCTTCAGTTTGAGCAGAATCTTTGAAAGCATTGTTACCTTTATATGAAGACAATGAGCTAGCAAGCAAATTGAAATTATTTACGCATAAATATCAAAAGAGACTTGTAAGTTTAACTTGGGATAAGAGCCGTTTTAATCAAGCGATTGCTATCAAGCTTGTCACTATTATGTTCAGGTGAGAGTTGAGAATAAAAATGTTCACTTAATAGACATATGCATGAAACTTTAGATAATGATAACCCAGTAAACACCCAGTGGTAGTAGCAATCTTATATTACAGCTATTCAAAAAATAGTATATCGCCGGCGAAAAAGTAAAAAAATACAAGCAGTAAATGAATGTATTATAATTCTAATTGTAGAGTGAAGTTGCAAAAACAATATTTTTTTAGGCGTTGTTTGACATAATCCACTGTCTCAACGAACATTAGAGAAGTTATTAATCAGCAATTACGTCATTTCTCTAATAAAGGTTCACTTCTAAATGATAATTACAATGACAAACCGATCATGTCATATTTGAAGTATGACTTTAATTATATTATTGTTTTTAAATGTTATAAATATTTTTAATGCTATTATAAATATATAATTTATTTAAGTTATTGTGTCTTAATTATTATTTATTCATATCTATTTATTCACTACTTCGTGAAGGAAAGTCGGATATATAATGATGCCTTGATAAGTGCTATCAAGGCAATACCCCAAAATAGTGTTCAGCGGGAGGAATCTACCTCAGCCTTTTATACATTATCTCCACAACCATCAATGTCTATCTCAGCTCTTTACACATTATCTCCACAACCATCAATGTCTATCTCAGCTCTTTACACATTATCTCCACAACCATCAACATCTACGTCAGCTTTTTAAGCATTATCTCTACAACTATCAGCATCAACAACATTACCTCCCTACATGTCTTAATCTCCACAACATTCAACATTAACATCACCTCCCTACATATCACTATCTCCACCACGTGCTACATCATGCACCTCAGCTCCCTACATGTCTATCTCCGCAACCTTGCAATTCTTCAATCTCAGCTCTCTACATGTTCTTATCCTCGCAACCTGATACACCCTCCACTCATTTTCCTATTAATCGATCTTCAAGTTCCAATTCTCCACTCAGCTCGAAGGAAAATTTTACAGGTATGTAGTATGATCATTTATAAATTGTTCTTCTAGGTACTTCTTCAAGAGCTAGTAAAATAAGATGTCCTTTTCCTGACTGTACGTCTCTTTTCTCCAGATACTTAAATCTTCACGGTCATATCGAGTCCCACCACACGGTAGCTATAAATTATAAAGTGTGCGTATTTGAAACATTTCATGGTAAGAAATTTTCTTTTCTCATAATTTATATCTGTAATTGCGCAATTATCTACATTTTTGCATTTGTTGCCAGTTTTTGAACTATGGAAATCGGACATAGAACAGAAGAAGCGAATGGCACATTACGTACAAGGCAATTCAGAAAATAAAACCAATGACTGCAAAAAAAAATATTTTAATTGTCACAGGCCGTACACTCATGAGCAGAATAAAACCAAACGGATTGTTACCAAAGAATCTATTAAAACTGGATATGCTTGCTCTTCGAAAATCGTCTGCACTATTGATGACAATGGTGCAGGTTACAATTGGGTTCTAGGAAACATATATAAAGCATACTAAACAGATTAAATCTATACCATTACAGGGTGGCTGATATGTATTGCAACCAATTTCAGACCGCTATCATTTCTAAACCGCTCATCAGACAGATGACAGAGTTATTCCAGAGATTGTTCATTTAGTTGTTTACAAGCGTACAAAAGCATTTTGATCTATTGCATTCAGCAAAAAAGTTATTCGTGATGGAAGTCAAGCGTGATAGTGCGATTGCTTCATATTTGGCTGGAAAACCTTCAGCAGCTATCTTTAGATCCCTCCAGCATTTAAATGCGAACAAATATTTTATTCTCGTACCATATCTCGTAATCGTGATACACTCAGTGTTGCACCGCGTCCAAAACGTGGACGGAAAAAAACACTAACAACACCAGAAATGATCCAAAAAGTATAGGCAAAAATCGATCGAAATTCGTGTCGCAGTGGTAAAAAATGGCTCGTGAACTGAACACATCGCAAAAACGGATGCAACACATATTGAAAAATGAGCTTGGACTAAAGCCACTGAAGTTCCAAAAAGTGCAAGAGCTCATCGATGCACAAAAAAAAGTTAGACGGGAAGGAGCTAAGGGGTTGCTTCGTTTGCACGTAAGTGGCTAGTTACCGAATTTGGTTTTCTCAGATGGGAAGTCATTCCAAATCGAGCAGTTTGTGAACAAACAAAATGAAAGGGTTTACTTGCCAATAATGTCAGCTAAAAATTTACACCTTCGATTGGCCACCAAGAACTCAAGCGCCGCCGACGGTAATGGCGTGAACCACCATAACGGCCGATGGTGACATTCCGCTCTTATTCATCGACCGTGGGATCAAAATAATTGCCAAAATTATCGGGAAAATTTATTAAAGGCAGTATTGAAGTCCTGGGTAGACAAAAATTTCGGCCGCAGACCATGGACAATCTAACAGGACTCGGCACCATCAAAATCAGCACGCGTCTACCGAAAGAGGCTTAAAAAAAAGAGGTTTTTCGCTTCATTTCCATCGCACAATAGCCACCAAAATCTCAGGATCTAATTCGTTGGACTTTTGTGCCTTGGACTTTTTGGAGAGTAAGGTTCGCACTAAAAAATACCAATGTGACGATCATCCCAAGAAGGCGCTTCGCCGGGAATGTGCCAAAATACCCCGGAGTCACTTTCGTGCAGCGTGTTATGGTTTTTCTGTCGTTTGAAGGCCATAATTCGTGCCAAAGGTGGCCAACTAGAACTAATCTCAAGTGATTCTAAAATTTGATGTCATTTCCTACATTTTTGCTTTTGTACAATAAAATTTAAAATGAAAATGATAAAGTTATAGCGCTTTACTCTGTTGCATTACATATCAGCCACCCTGTAGATAAACAGTTGAAAGAACATATCAAGTGTAAGTTTTTAGCCACCTTGCACGATTGTTAAATAAGATAATTTAATTAATTATTGTAATTCTGTTCTTTGTAGATGATTTATAGCAGGAGTTTCGGAAGCCAACATTCTTAATAGTATTTGGCATGATGCATATAATGGAAACTTATCTTTGAGGGAATCTTTAATAACTAGTCAAGATATAAGAAATATTAAAAGTAAAGCCGTGCTACCATACCCTACATATAAAAATAAGAATGGCAAATCTAGTGTCGAAATGTGGTTTGATGACATCAAAGAGAACCGTTCTTTTGAACTTTTATATTTAAAAAAATCGTGAGAAGAACACAGTATTCTAGAAAAGCATTATCTCCTCTTAGTTATAATGACCAAAGAACAGGCTAATATCCTTGATGAATCATGATAAAATATGCATTGATGGCACTCATGGCACGAATGCATATGGATATCACCTGCATACTCTATTGTTATTGATGAATTTGCAGCAGGTTACCCAGTGGCATTTTGCTTTAGTAACCGTCAAGACGAAGCAGTATGGAAAATATTTTTTGAATTAATCAAAGAGAAGATGGGAATCATAGCTGCATCAACATTTATGTCTGATGATGCACCAGCATATTATAATGTCTGGACATCAATTATAACACCAACAGATAATCATCTACTCTCCTCATGGCATGTTGCGCAAAGCTGGAAGAGGGCAGTGAATGCAAAGATTCGACACAGTGAAAAACAGGTCACAGTATTTAACTGTTTGTTAGAAATTAGAGCAATTTTGGATAAAACTCAATTTTGACGAGAAATGAACTCTTATGTGAAAACCCTTGAGCAGGATGTGGATACGCAGTCATTTGCTCAATATTTTACAAAAAAATATAAAAACAAACCAATAACTTGGGCATATTGTTTTAAGAAAACCTTGGGCATTAATACTAATATGTGCCTTGAAAGCTACCATTATAAATCAAAAAGCATAATTATGGGACGAAAATGTGCCAAGCGATTGGAAAAGCTGTTGACGTTGTGTTGAAGGTTGAAAAGGATGCAAACTTCAAAAGAAATGAAAGACTATATGGCAGTAATATGGCTAGTGATGTGATTGAGATTGACCACAGAGAATGGAAGGTCCAATCTTCAGAGAATAACGATGTGCGATACGAGGTTAAGCTACAAAATGCTACTTGCAATACAACATGCATTAGATGCGAAAACCGCAAGCTGTACTTTCATACCTACACTTGTGCGGACTATTATATAAATCGAATATTTATATCCATCTTAATTTATAGCCGAAAATTAATATTTATGAAAAAAAAATTGACTTTTCGTCGAGAAATCGTAGAATCATAGAATCAGTTTGAACTCTGTGGAGAGTCTAAAATCTAGATCAAAGACCATAGAGCAACAAATGCAAGAGTTTATGATGCGTTTCTAAGGGCTGTGATGACGGTTTGATGTCATATTAATTTGTGCAATACTATGAGGATGATTTTTGGACTATGTTTATGGAAAGTTATCACAATAAATTTAAAAAGCATGATTTTAGGACGCGAATGTTGCAGGTAAGTAGTATTAAGATAGAGTTCTTTCACTCGGACAGGAATAATATAATAAGGTAAGGCAAAGCATTCTATTTATAAGATACACGATCAATATTTTATTTATTGATAACATGTCATAATGCTATTTTGCCGTAAATATCAACATTTTATTAATAAGTTATTATTTTAACGAGTTTTTCCGTTTTATTTATAAGGTGAATAGTGCATTATAGCAATATTCGGCTATATAGCAAAACTTCTTTCACAAGTTACTAATATAACAATATTAAGTTGAGGCATATTATTTATATTTATAAAATACAAAAAAAAATATTTTACATAATTATACTTATCTTAATTTATTCTTATTAAATTTTAATCTTTTATTTTTATAATATTTTCTTTGACCAATATTATATTGTTACAAAAATTGATGTTTCGTCAAGCACGATGACTGGCAATTTTTCTGGAGTTTCTAATTGTGCTTTAGAATATAGTAATATCGAAAACTTATCAATGAATGTTACATACAAAATCCCTAAAGGAAACAAGCTATTTTCTTGAGATCTTCAATTTGAGGATTTATTCCGAATTGCAGATGGTACAAATAAAAAAAATATTATAAAGAAGCAATTTTAGAGTGTTTTAAGAAAGCTGCAATATATCCTTGCAATTTGAACTTTCGCTATGCACGTGTAAATAAAAAAGTGCTCATATAAGAGCTTATTGTCCCAAGAATCGAAATCAAAAGGAGGAAAATGATGTTGGAAATTGCATGATATATAATGCTCACATTAAATTTGATCCTCATCAAAAAATGATTAAAGAAATTTTAATCATACGTGAAGGTATACTTAATCATGGTACAGAAACTAATCCAATTCTTATGTGTAGGCAACTAAGTGGAAAAGATAGAGATGATTTAAAAAAAAACTTAAACATCAAAAACCAGCAGCATGTCATCTCAAGCAGTTCAAATATATAATAACAGGATTTCCTGAATCATATGAAAATTTCGGTCACAAGTTTGCATGCATCAGGCAAAGTATGAAGAAAAGAAGAAAAATGACTTCCATCCCGACGACAATGTAGATCTAGTATCTATGTAGTTCTTATGATGTTACGGGAATTGACAATACCACCAAAAAAGCAAACTTTATCTGGCCGTTTAAAGATGATTCCGGTAGCAGTAAGCCATGAAGCATGTGATGCATTGAAGGGGTATTTGCAAAATAATGCAGATGGAGTACTGTATTTTGATGCGACAGGTAGTTTAGTAAAAAAAATCTCACTCCTTTTGTACGAGAATATTTTTATATTCAGGTGTAATGACAGTGCCCACAAATACAGCTCGTTTTGGATAACCATTGATAATTTTGTTTTAGGTGAACATAATGTTAGAGCGATTGAAAGGGGTATTACAGATTGTATAGATGAATTAGGCGGTCATAAGATTCTGAACGCAGTCTGGTAAATGTATTAATTGGTGCACATTCATAGAGCAGTACATTTGACCATATAGATTTTCAAACGATTTAACATGCTTGTGTAAAAAGTCACGAGCAACATCAAGTTGGAATAAAGATATTATGTTTGAATTCAAAATAGATATTGCAACCACTAACAACACACAATGATTGAAATATTGAGGTGCAAGAATTCCATTTTTTCACAATATCATCTTCAACACAATTCATTCTGTCTATGGCCATTCCCATAACAAAATCAGGCATAATAAGCGAAAGTGCTGTTGGACCTTTTACACCCATGATTGGTGCATCTCGTGAATCATTGTCAGTAAGAGATCTGCAAGTATCTAATGTTCTTCTCTCTATATTACCAGTGTATGGATATATATGAATATTACCGCCTGATACTAATGTAAAATTTATTCCTGGGCAAAAGCAGTATGAGCAATTACAGTACCCATTATACTGTAGAAAGTTCAAACATTCACTTCTAGCAGGTAAATTACAAGTGCCCAACAAAACAATACCCTCGACTGTTATATTAGTTTTTAGACTAGGTATGTAAATTTCAATACCATTTATGAGCTTTTTTAGATCATCATAAAACACATGAAAAAAATGATTCGTATTAGGTTTTTTATCTCCGTACCAAAGCCCTAATAATAAAGTATTCGCCCTTTTTTGCGTTCCTCAATAGGCAACTCATTTATTGTTAAATATATAGGCCATGCACTGGTTTTTGATGATTTGAACACAGGTATGCCGTCTGTATACCAAGTAAATGAAATATTGGCTGGGCTAGCAAAAAATCCCTTTTCTATGTATTTACGGTACAAAACACCATCGTAGACATCGGATATGCTATCTGTATTACTTAACCGCTTTCTATGTAAATCCTGTAGCTTTGAATAGAAGCCATTTCTTTTGGACATATCTTTCAAGTGCTCAAGGAAAGGTAGTTGAATGAAATGGAGCCAACTATTGTTGATAATAATGTGTTTGATATTAACGAGGACATGATTTTTGTTGTGGAAGAAAATCCATCTGAAGCAGTTGGGTCTCCAGCAGATGTGTGCAGTGACTCAGAAATTTCTACTGAATTCTCTGAGGAGCACATCAAATCACTTGCAATGGCGTATCCAGTGAAAGGTATACTATAATATAATAATAATGTTCTCTAATATAGAGTTATTCTGATGTGCTTATACATATTCATATTCGATTAGTTACCAAGGAAGACATAAAAAAACACGAGCTTTGGGGAGCCGTACTGAAGTATGCTTATAGGTTTCAGAGCAAAAAAGATGAAGATGAGGCACACGATTATTTTAAGGTAATTAATAACATTATTATATTACTTATCATCTTGCAGAGTGGATTTCAATATCTAGATAAATTAGATATTATTTTTAAAAAATTAAATAATTTAAATGTGATGATTAATATTTGATAGCTATCGATTCAAAAGATTTCAAGAGTATCTAAACTATTGGTTCAAGAGTATCTAAACATAATAAATTCTCATTTGTTTTATATGTATAAGCAAATCATTTGTTTTTTCTATTAATATAGGTTCCCGAACACTTTTACACACCTCGTGATAACATGGTAAATAAATAAATAAACTTAATTTGAAATAATATCTTTTGAAAGATATCACAATACCCAAGCTAATATCCAATATTTCAGGAGGAACTATCACCAGGGTGTGGATTTTATCTGCCAAAAACAAGAAAGTTATATATTGAGCATGTGTCGGAAAGTGCTATGGGACACGAATGGACCAGTGTAGTGCGAGAAGCTTTATTGTGTGTGTATGGCAAAGAGCTACGCCATTTCTCGGCTACTGGCTCTAGAAGTAAGCGGCCAGCCATAGACCGAAAGTTATAATTACTATTATCTAAAAATTTGATAAACTATAACACTTATATTAAAGAACTGCATTTTATCATGATATGTTTCCATGTTTAACAATAATAATGTTTATAGTAATAATATACAGATATGTATATGTATGTGTGGATATTATTAATATATTTATTCTTTTTTTTTCTAGATTGGTGTAATAAATTGAGCAAAACTATAATTAAAAAAAAATTGCTTATTCAATATATTAACAAATGTTGCTCCAATAAAAGATTAAAAAATAAATAAAAAATAAAACATGTTTTATTATTAGTATGTTTATATATATTTGTATATATATATATATATATATATATATATATATATATACATAATTTTCAGGATAGAAAGCAACCTTACTATATATATATATATATATATATATATATATATTAATTTGGAAATATGAACAAACAACACTCTTCTTGCACTATTTTATTAAATAATAATTTTCACAAACGTTTCGAGACTAGGCTTGTCTCATCATCAGTGTGTTATAATTAAAAAAAAATTTTAAAATATGGAAATCTAAATTAGCATTTTGTGTTTTTCATCACAAGTCGTTCACTGCACGCTGCTCTTTTAATACCAACGGTCTTCGGTATTCGTATTCTCTCCCACTTGAAAACCACTTGAAATTGTAAAGTCACTCAATCAGATAGGAAAGAAAAGATTAGGGTCCAGTTGAAAAATAGATGTCGTTAGGAGAAAAAATATTCTATGATGAGATGGTTTGTTTATAAGATTTGTTATACATTGTTATAATTAAAAATGTATGTACATATATATACATATTCATATACACAAACGTATACCCACAGTACAAAACGTCACATATACCAATACCTATATGCCTATAATATACATAATATGCATACATACACATAACCATATACACATCACACAGACATACACCTACCTATATATAAAAACACTCACATATCCTCATATACATATCGCCATATTACACATAAACTTACACATATACGAGGTGTGTTCAAAAAGTACCCGGAATTACTAATAATTAAATTTCGCGGGTCTGGAGTGTCTGATTGTCAAAATTTTTTTTTATTGTGTTGGTATACATGCCCCTAAAGTATGATGAAATTTTCAGCTATATTCACTGTTTACTTTGTCTGTGGTAGTCGCTAAAGTTCGACGTGTTTTTCTGAGCTCGGCGATTTTTACAATGGAAGAATTGAAAAGTCAAAGAATTTGTATTAAATTTTGCGTAAAAAATGAAATAAAGTGTTGCAAAGTGCAAAAATTCACCAGATATGGCTCCGTGTGACTTTTTCCTATTCCCAAAGTTGAAGAGACCCATGAAAGGACGGCGGTTTTCCTCGATTGAAGAAAATCGCTGAGAGTGCTCAAGGACATATCAAAAAGTGAATATCAAGGGTGCTTCGAAAATTGGAAAAAACGCTGGCATAAGTGTATTATATCTGGGGGGGACTACTTTGAAGGGGACCACATTAATGTAGACGAATAAATAAATATTTTTTTGAAAAAACGAAAATTCCGGGTACTTTTTGAACAGACCTCGTATACATTCTATTAAAAAATATTCTATGATGAGATGGTTTGTTTATAAGATTTGTTATACATTGTTATAATTAAAAATGTATGTACATATATATACATATTCATATACACAAACGTATACCCACAGTACAAAACGTCACATATACCAATACCTATATGCCTATAATATACATAATATGCATACATACACATAACCATATACACATCACACAGACAGACATCATATACTTATCGCCATATTACACATAAACTTACACATATATACATACATACACATATATACATATATACATACACATATACATACATACATCTGCCCATACACATATATATACATACATATATAAGTACATAAAAAGCTACAAAGTATTAATGAGATTCAGATATGTATCATGTAATATATTGGTATCTGTAAATTTACTGTGTTACTTGTATGGGCTATTAACATCGATTCTGCAATACTTCTTTTAAATAAATCTTGTTCATAATATAAAATGTGCGGATTATTGAAATCGAAACTATGGCTGTTAGAGATAGCGTGGTCTACAAGTGTACTTTTTTGTTGTATGTTATTATTCTTACTTTGTTTGCTTTGTAATTCGTGCTGTCTTAATCTTTTTTCTAAATTTTGACATGTTTGCCCAATATAAGATGATTCACAGTTCAAACAGTTTATTTTGTACACCACATCTTTTCTTTTTTTAGTAGGTGTATTGTCTTTAATGTTTGTGTATATGTCTTGCAGTTGTAGTAAGGGTGACACGGATATGTTAATATTATGTTTATTGAAAAGCCTTTTAGATAAAAGGTGTAAATCTTTGTCTATATATGGAAAATTCACAAAACATTTATTTTCTGATACAGACAAGTGATTTGAGCAATGTGTGGTTATTGAAAATGAAGTAATTATGAAAATGAAGCAATGAACATCCTAGAAGATAAAACAATGTATGAAGAGTTACCGAGTGATCCGAACAATTACCACCATAGACAAGCTTTTAAATACATCAATCTTTTGGAAAAAAAAAGATCACATCAACAATTCTATTGCCCTAAAATTAAAAATCCAAGACCCTCTAGTACCTAAATTCTATTGCCTTCCCAAAATCCATAAACCTAACTGCCCTTTCAGACCTATAGTTTCATACATTGATTCACGTTATTATAATTTATCTAAATTCTTTTCCAAAATTTTAAAAAATGTTACGGTTAATTCGCCATATTTTTTGAACAATTCATACAGTTTAGTAGATCGCGTAAAGGACTTCAAGATCCCTCATAATTTTTCCTTAATCTTTTCAGCAACATTCCACATAAATTAGTTATCACCGCCATTAGGAGTAGATGGTTGCAAATTGTTGAATACACTTCACTACCTCTCGAAACATTCATTTCTGGAATAGATTTACTACTGAAGGCCTCATATTTCCAATTCAATAATAAATTTTATACTATGATTAGAGGATGTCCTATGGGAAGTCCTTTAAGTCCCGTTTTAGCAGACTTAGTGCTACAAGATTTAGAGAACAGTGTGTTGAATTCTACAATTTGCAAACCACTACTATATTTTCGATATGTCGATGACACGCTTTTATTAATTAACAAAAATGATACAGAGAACATATTTCAAAAATTTAATAATTATAATTCTCATTTACAATTTACACAAGAATTAGAAAAAGATAACTCTATACATTTTCTTGATGTTCAGCTCATTAACGACGGCGGTAATTGCATTACCAATTGGTTCAGGAAAGATAGCTGGTCAGGCAGGTATATTAATTTTAATTCTTTTACACCTCTCAACATAAAGATATCCACAGTTCTCAGTTTAGTAGACCATGCAATTCTTTTACCTAATCCAAAATTTCATAATCACAATATCAAATTAGTCATTAACACATTACTCATGAACAGTTTCCCTTACAAAATAATCAGCCCAATAATTAAAAATAGAATTAAATTTTTATTAGACAAACAATCAATAACCACACATTGCTCAAATCACTTGTCTGTATCAGAAAATAAATGTTTTGTGAATTTTCCATATATAGACAAAGATTTACACCTTTTATCTAAAAGGCTTTTTAATAAACATAATATTAACATATCCGTGTCACCCTTACTACAACTGCAAGACATATACACAAACATTAAAGACAATACACCTACTAAAAAAAGAAAAGATGTGGTGTACAAAATAAACTGTTTGAACTGTGAATCATCTTATATTGGGCAAACATGTCAAAATTTAGAAAAAAGATTAAGACAGCACGAATTACGAAGCAAACAAAGTAAGAATAATAACATACAACAAAAAAGTACACTTGTAGACCACGCTATCTCTTAACAGCCATAGTTTCGATTTCAATAATCCGCACATTTTATATTATGAACAAGATTTATTTAAAAGAAGTATTGCAGAATCGATGTTAATAGCCCATACAAGTAACACAGTAAATTTACGGACAGATACCAATATATTACATGATACATATCTGAATCTCATTAATACTTTGTAGCTTTTTATGTACTTATATATGTATGTATATATATGTGTATGGGCAGATGTATGTATGTATATGTGTATGTATATATGTATATATGTGTATGTATGTATATATGTGTAAGTTTATGTGTAATATGGCGATATGTATATGAGGATATGTGAGTGTTTTTATATATAGGTAGGTGTATGTCTGTGTGTTGTGTATATGGTTATGTGTATGTATGCATATTATGTATATTATAGGCATATAGGTATTGGTATATGTGACGTTTTGTACTGTGGGTATACGTTTGTGTATATGAATATGTATATATATGTACATACATTTTTAATTATAACAATGTATAACAAATCTTATAAACAAACCATCTCATCGTAGAATATTTTTTCTCCTAACGGCATCTTTATTTCAACTGGACCCTAATCCTTTCTTTCCTATCTGATTGAGTGACTTTACAATTTCAAGTGGTTTTCAAGTGGGAGAGAATACGAATACCGAAGACCGTTGGTATTAAAAGAGCAGCGTGCAGTGAACGACTTGTAATGAAAAACACAAAATGCTAATTTAGATTTCCATATTTTAAAATTTTTTTTAATTATAACACACTGATGATGAGACAAACCTAGTCTCGAAACGTTTGTGAAAATTATTATTTAATAAAATAGTGCAAGAAGAGTGTTGTTTGTTCATATTTCCAAATTAATATCTATTATCCACTCAGATTACATATATATATATATATATATATATATATATATATACGTAATATTTCAGGATAGAAAGCAACCTTACTAAATACCTAACCTTAAATTACACCTCGATATTTTGACGTATAAAGACCTTTTTAAACGCTTTACTTCTTAAAAACTAAAACCTTTTTACGAACTTTAGGTTACTAAATCTGCTCTAAGCATGTCCTAAATACTGTGGGAAGGTCTTGCGCTTATATGGCGTTAGGTCTTAATAGCTTTTACCGCGTTTTGGGGAAGGCACTGTAGAACATAAAAAGATTTTAAATTTCGACACGGGTACCTCATATGATCATGACCAATTGATGGTTCTAGCAATAGGTCTGATTAAGATACAATGATGAATGCATTAGCCTTTCTTCCAGTTTTCCCAACGAAATAACAATATGCATTTTATTGTTGTCCCTTTCTGTTACAATCGCAATTTAAACGAAATTTTTAAAATTAAAACAAATTAAAAATTCCGTAAAAAATTTAGGACAGAAATGTCTACCAGACCTGTATGTTCCTAGAGACAGAAACTTTATAAAATTTAAAGATCACTAAATAATTCAGTTTTACAAAAAAAAAGCAAGGAGAGTGAGTATATATATCTGGAATAATTTGCGAAAAATTAAGAAAATTAGAGAATATTAGAAATTAGAATGATAGGTATATTCTTTTAATTTATGTATACTTATATTTTGTAAAAAAAAAAATCTCTTCTTGAGCCGTAGCGTGCCCCGCCAAGGCACGCTACGCCTCTGCACAGAATGTATATTGTCTGAAATAGAATATCCCATGCAGGTCGATTATGATGTTACCACGTTTACCGAAGTGGTAGATACAAGAAGTATTAATTCAAACTTCAACTAAGTAACAAGTATTAACTCAAATTTCAACTAAGCAACAAGTGTTAACGCCTTACTCAACCCTGGTCTAGTTATATATTTTATTACCTTCATACAGGATGGCAATAATAAATCCTTATTATATAATTTAGAACTATTAAATAATCCCTCTCATTATCAAGCATCCTGTCCCTAAATCTATCATCATAGCATTAATCCATTTTTCTAAGAATCCTAATCACCTGTCCCGGATTGATTTCCACGTATCAAGGAATCACCGGCTAGTACCTGATTGGTCAAAAATGTAATGGGATGTGCTTGAACGCACAAAAACGAGCCAATCAGAAAAATCATATAAAATTGTAAAATCTTTATAATTTAGTATTAACTCAAATATCATCTAGTTAACATCAGTCTTAAATCAATACTCAACTAAACAACAAATCTTAAATCAACATTCAAAGCAATAACATCTAACATATCATCTATAAATCTCAATCTTTCATTCAAATATACAATAATTAAGAATTTATTATTACTGTTTCATTCGGTCTGATATAGCCACTATCTAAGTATATCTGGTCCTTCGACAATATAAATAAAGTGCAAGTGTTTTAATAGAGTTCGGTAGTATCTCAGTGGATCACGGACTTCTTACACATTTTGCAATCTATCTTTTAACATACATTTGGCCATTCGAACCGGATGGTCAAATCAGTGAACAACAAGTATTATTGCACTTGTATATTAACTGTATAGCATATATATCATGCATAAATCTTAACATCGTATTATTTTATTTAAATATACAACAGTTAAACTACTTATCTTTTAATCGGTTTGATTAAAAGATAAGTATCCCTTATTCAAGTATATCCGGTCCTTCAAAAATTTAGATCACAAACTTATAGATTCTATACATCTTTTAATCATTCTTGTAACAATAGATCGTTTGAAAAAAAATATAGCACCAATATAAATAATGCTATGAAAGATCACCTTATTTTTGATCTTTTAACTTAGTAGACTCTGATCGATCGTACATCAGTTGACTTTATGTAATTACTGATACAAGTAAATTTGAACCTGGAGATGCTGTCTTGGCTGGTAAAGATAAATCCATGAGTAATGAAAAGAAGTTTTGAAATGTTTGCCATATTTGAGTATTTCAATTAAGAATAATGACAGTTCTTATGCATTAGTCGATTGTTTAAAATGGATTACTTTCACCAGGAGATACCATTGATCATACTCTGTAGCTAGCGTCTGTATACATGTAGAACGAGTTATACAGAAATTGAAAATTATTAGAATTCTACATGAAATACCAAAAGAATCTGGGTTTTTGGCTGATAGTAATTTAACTTTATATGTATTTGAAGACAATAAAAAAGGAATAAAAAAAAACTTTATATGTAATCTCTAAACTTCTTGCATTTGCCATCATATAGTCAAAGTAATACAAAGTCATTAAATGTAAATGATAACAGCAGATGTGAGAGATGTGAAATTGTCAAACATATGCCGAAGGAAGGATACAAAAATCCTTTTTTTAACCCGGTATTTTCAAATTACATATTAAACAGATATATTCCAATTATACCTTTGTGGTGAGGTTTAATGCTAGATAACGACAGAAAACATTTGTATTCAAATGCTGTTGTGGAATCATATTTTAATACATTAAAGAACAGGAGAAGTAAAGCAGGAAAAACAATATTAAACGTTTGAAAAAAAAACAATACAAAGACATTAAATGTAAATGAGGATCATGACATATCAACAGTAGATGTGAGAGATGCAATGGAAACATGGAACAAAAAATCTAAAAGTTCAGTCAATTTTTACCTATGCAAGAAAAACACTTTTTCTTTAAATAAATGCTTGAACACGAATAACTCTGCTGACTCTGGTGCAGAATTAGTAATAGATTTGTATCATAACTGTGTGGCTAAAGATTTCCATTTCTACATAAAACCCTACTTATATGATAAGAATATCTGTGCATTTACCATCATATAGTCGATGTTTTGTAAGATCAACAAATGTGAATTAAAACTTGAATTGCGGTAACATACAAGACACTATCATGTACAAACTATAAAACTAGAATTTTTAATAAAACCCATCGCTGAATAATTGAATAAAAAATTTCGTTTCTTAATCAAGAAGAATGCTCAAGTCATATTCATTTATGAATTCGTTGTATTGATATATATATGATCATTATAATAGCCGTCCAGTAAACGTAAAAGTATTGCATATATGAATAAACATACACATATATTAAATATTTAAAAAAAAAAGTATTTTGACTTTGTTTAGTTTTCATGAAGTTGATTATTGTGAACGGAACGACTAATATATGGATACACATTAAATATTGATATATAGTACAAATTTGTGCAAACTTTTTTATATCCGATTTCAGAAAATATGGAATAAGACAAAACTACTCCTGTGGTTATGACATAATTTAACACTATCGAATACAGTATGGGAAAGTTTGCTCATAATTTGATTTATTTAGAGATCTACTGTAAGATTCCATTCTTGGTAATTTTGTGTTACACTTGTCCAAGCATTTGCTTCCATGTACACCTAAGTCTGTTTTTACACGGTCTTTTTGTACACGGTTTTGATATAACACGGTTTGAAAATTGAATATTTTTAATTTTTTTACACGATTTTATTCCATTTAGCACGATTTGAAATTTTATGTACTTAAATTTTCTTAGTCAAATTTAATTTTTGCGAAGTATGTTCATATCACAAAAAAGTATTTATGAAAGAAAAAAGTCTGAAACCATCGATAGTATCGATAGTTTGCGAACACTAGCTTAAAGATTTAAGTGAATTCCCCTTTAGCGCGTACAAACAATTTTTACTGGTCAAAGCGAATGTGAATAGCACTAATTTAATTCTTGTTCTTAAAAATTCTTGTTTTTCACTAATTTTAATAGGTTTTAGAGATTAGGAACAAATCACCCATTTTTGTATAAGATCCATGTCTTTTTTTACACGTTTTTTTTACACGGCTTTTTCTGGAACCAATCTCCGTGTAAAAACAGACTTAGGTGTATTTATTTTTTTTATTAGCCTATATAATTTGTTTATTTATTTACTTCAGAGCTATATATTTATTTTCAGATTAATTCTCTGCTAATTTTTGTTCATAAGCTCGGCATATTATTTATTTGCTTTTTTTTCAGCTTTGTTCTAATAATGAATTATCCTGATCCTTTTACTAACAATAATTTTATTATACCATGTTTAGCAACTTACTGATAGTATACATAATATTAAATTACAATATGTACTACAATATGGTACATTTGGATCTATATATGTACAGTACATTAGAATCTTTATACGTAGAAAGACAGTATATCTAGCATAAAATTCATTTTATAGAATCATATTTATATACTTTTGAGCTGCACATCATCCAGTAACTGCATTATGTTTTTAATATAATGAATAAGACCATGTATGGATAATAATGCAGAATATTCATAATATTGCAGAATAACGAACGTAGAAATGAATTTTAAAACTGTGATTGGTAAATGCAGTTTACGTCAAAACCATATAAAAAAATGCCAACTGTAGGAGACCTTCTTCTAAAATTCTGAGTACATTGAATGTAATTACATTTGAACTTGTGTTGAAGATGAAGCTTGGTAAAATATATACGTATATATTGTAATCTTCCTGGCATTAGGAGCTTGTACTTGAAAATTACTACCCTTGTAGAGAGCTAGCAAAGAGTTTGGTGGGACTAATTGTTTACTTCCAAAACTCCGCATAAGAACATTTGTAATAAATGATCAATAAATATATCTTCTTCAATTAGATCTTAGTGATAAATTAATAGTGTAATTAGAACAGCACCAAATACATAAATTATGCCAATAAATCAGTGTTTCACACAGCACTGCTACAAAGGTTAAACTAACCTAGCATCTTGAGTTAATCGGAGGAGAGACTCAACACTTAATCTTGCAATAATCTTGATATGATATTGTGATCTAAGCAATAATTTTATCTTAAGATAAGAACTTTTTCACCATATTATGGTTAGCTTAACTGTATTGTCAGTACTATCATTTTATATTGTACTGATGTTTTTTTAACCATATTTAACAAATGCTGGTCTCCATTTCACAGTTCCGGGATCTGCGGTATGATAACAAATATTTGCCGAATATATAAACAAATACCATGAATTTTTTTGGAATTCACCAAAATCTCGAAGACCATTAAATACTATTCAATTTTCAATTTCAATACAAATCAAATTATGAGCAAATCAAGCATTGTATTAATATATTTTTAAATATATCCCAAAATCAAAAAATCGAATCTAAATCAACTAATTCAGAAATAGAATTTTGCACAAATTTGTTAACCTTCGTAAGCTGCAAAAAAAAGTTTTAAAGCCAAGTTTGAGAGCATATCAATTTTGATCAAGAAGCGAATTACTTAAAATATATTTCATAATTACTGTTTTTAAGAAAAATTTACATAAAAAAGCGTATATATTTATTTGTATAATAATAGTGTTTTGTACGTTCCATGAGCTTCTACATATATCTATTATAAAAATTATAAAAAAAAAATCTTCAAGGTAACATTTCTTTTAAAACTGTATTAATTTATAAATTATATTATGTAATACTTTAGGAAATGTGAATTATTAGAAAGAAAATTGAAATTAATTGAAACCATAAAAATAAAAAGCATTAAAAATAACGCATATCAACCGTTATAATAAATGTTATTTAGATTTAAAATATGCTCCAGGACTTCGTTTCGTCGTAAGAAAACAAAACGAGACAAATTGACAAACAGACTTCTACAACATATGGATAAAATAGAACAGGAAAAATCTCGAGAAATGAAAATAGCAGAAATTTTCGGAAAAACTCTCGAATTGATGAATCCGAGACAAAAAGAAATCGCAATTAGTTTAATACATCAATTGATGTGTCATGGCATTAACAATATTCTGCCAGAATCGAAAACCGTTCAAATGGTTTCAAATGGTTCATAATACTGATTGGAAAACGCGTGAAAAAATATGGAAACCCTCATGCGTTATAGATTATAACAAATATATGTCAGGTGTTGATCGTGCTGATCAGTATCTTTGATACTTCTCTATAGTTAGCCGTACAAAAAAATGGACTAAAAGAATGATGATGCATTTAATAAATTGTGCGTTGTTTAATGCTTATATAGTTTATAAAAAGTTGAACACAAAGTAAAAACACAAATTCTAATAAAACATATAAATGGTTTCCACATGAAGTGTCAAAAGAACGGATACAAATAGACAACATTTATTAACGCCTTACTCAACCTTGTACTAATGAAATAATATAAGTACATTTTATCACTTTCATACAGGATATCAATAATAAACCCTTAACCTTTGTTATAAAATTTCGAAATATAAAATAATCCCATTTATTGTTTTGCATCCTGTCCCTAAATCTATCATCATACCACTAATGCTTTTTTCTGATGTCGCTTGAACCCACAAAAACAAACCAATCAAATAAATAATATAAAATTGTAAAATCTTTGTAATTGAGTAATATCTAAAATTTCATCTAACAAACAAGTATTAATTCCAACTTCAACTAAGTACCAAGTATTAATTCAAACTTTAGCTAAGTAACAAGCATTAACTCAAATTTCAACCAAGCAACAAGTATTATTTCAACTGTATAACATATCATCTATAAATCTAACATCGTATTATTTCTTTTAAATATACAACAATTAAACTACTTATCTTTTAATCGGTCTGATATAGCCATTATCCACCATATCTGGTCCTTCGAAAATATAAACAAAATGCAATTTTTAACAGAGGTCGGCAGCATCTCGGTAGATCATGAACTTCTATACATTTTTATAATCTATCTTGTCACAACTTGGGTCTGATTAGTGAAAGTGAAGGAAACAATTTAAATCTAAAATTTAAAACTTAAAATGCACCGTGTAATACCAAAATCTAATAATTCTCTCAATTCGTGTAATACAATGCTTCGCATATAATCTCAACTTAAGTGCACAGTGTATTATTTAAATCATCATCTCTTAGAGTAATACACTGCATCGCATATTATTTAAAAACATTAATCTAAAATCAAAATTATACGAAGTTGGTCACTTCAGATGTGAATACTAGTGCAATATTTTTTTAATTATTGCATTTATCTAAAATCAAATTAATCACAGTGTAAGTGCGTAGTGTTATCAGCTGCAGCAAATCATCGAGGATACAATAGATGAATGAAAATCAGCTTAACATCAAGAACAATTGAGGACACGGATGCCTTGAAAGCCTGTCATTAGACAATAAAAATCCATCACATCACTAAGAAGGTGTTGGAAAACAAAGAAATCAGCAACGATATCATACACAAATTAAGGAGGTTGTTCTTATTTTTGTTACAAAACATGCAAGGTATTTGTTTTTGATTTTCTCGAAATGTATTTATCATAAAGACATGCGGTTTTTTTTAAACAAAAATTATAAAATCATAGAATATTAAGAATTTTTTTTGTTTTTTTTTTCGCCGTCATTTTTTAACCAGGGGGCGCCAAAGTGGGCATTGCAAAATCGATCTCGTTTGCGGTGCCACAGATAAATCCGTTGCGCATCGCCTGAAACAAAAAAAAACGAAACTACGTTGAAGAAGAAGTTTGAATCCAGTCCCCCTACCAAAATAAAATAAAAAAAGCAAGAAGGAAAAAAATGGCAGCTATTTAAAGAAAAATGTGTTAAAAAGGGCCTTTTTTGGGACGAGAAGCTTCGCAAAAATTTTTGCGTAATGTTATCAAGTTGTTTGAGGTAGAAGGACTAGGTATTGCAGTGGTGAACAAATTTAAAAAAAATGCAAGTTGATCCGACTTGTAGATTTTTTTTAATTTGTGGCACCGCATTGAAAAAAGTCAATTTGAGAAAAACGTATTTAAAGTCTTTAATATAATGTACTAAATACACCATTCAATTTAATGTACGAAATACACCATCGTGTTCAAAGATGCTGACACATTAAAAAGGTCATGTGCATGAGGTATTATAATGAAAAAGAGGCAGCTGGCATACAATAGCTCGCGGAGCGATAAAAAAACGCTTTCAGAGGATCATACGTATAGAGATATATATATATCTATAACTACGTCAAAAAAATAGATATTGAGATGATTTTTTTTTTAAAAATCATTCTAAGGTTTTTAGCTTTCATAATATCAAAAAATCTCAAAACCGAAACAAAGAAAAATAAAAAAGAACAACCCCCTTAAGGATTGAGTGATTACCACATATTACAAGTAATTGCAGAAAAATCAGACTTAATTAAATGAAAGCACACACACCTTCAACTATCGATGACTAGAAATTTGGCATACTAGAAAGCAGATTTAAAATATTTGCAGAATTCAGAACAAAATAGGTTCCATAGAATTGATATTAATTTCGAATGACAAGAAATTATATTACATATCTTATTACTCGTGCTGAAAATAAATAGGATCCAAACAAGAAAATGTTCGCTTATAATATCAGCTTATAGTCAGGTAAAAGATTTCAATTTACGAACTAAATGTTTAAAGTTAGGGCATAAAGCAGGGACTTGTTTAGTGTTTTTGTATTAGATATTTTTGTAAAGAAATATATTATATATTAAATTACTGCAAACAATTAAAACATCTATCTTTTAAAGATAGAATAAAATAAAAGAGTTAAATCTATGTATAAAGTATAGTATAAAGTAGTAAGTATAAAAAACGAAACATAATACATCAGTTCATTTTGATGAAATTGATACAAATCCTAGCATATCGAATGCAAACTTAACGACTAAATTATTAAGCAAAAACTATTAATTCTAAATTACAATCACAAGTTATTCTAGCATCAGCAATTATTAAAGTTTAAAACCCGAGCAAAAATTTATTGATTGTCGATGTCTTTTATATAATATAAAATTAGACAAAGCGAATTATACAGTTATGGGTGTCGGACAGCCAGCAACCAATATTCAGTTTTCAACAAATACATATATAAATTTTTAATCCAAAAATACGTCATTTAAATCAAATATAAATTGCTTAGTAATAGATAAAACAACGAACTCCCTTCCAGCAGTCTCTATAGTTAATAATTTTTAAATTCCGGCAAATAATTCTTTTTGTTGATCCAGAATATAATTAGATAATTCTAAAGTAAATTAAGTTACTTGATAAATAACTTGGTAATTGTAATTTACTAGTTATTCTAGCAACAGCTATTATAAAAGTTCAAAATTCAAACGAAAAATTTATTGAATGCCAATGTCTTTTAGATTTGCGTCTTTTGCAAAGCGTAGTTGATACTTCCAAAAGTATAGGAATAAAATCAAACAAAAAATATTATATCAAATAGAAGATTAATCTTAAATTAATTAAACGAAAACTCGGTAGTGAAAGCGCATTAAGTAAATCAAGTGAAAGCCAATCTACAACTGAGCAATATATAAATTGCCAATGATTACAGAAAACTTTATTGATGAATGTGATTCGAAAAATTAATCACAGGAACTATTTCTGATCATAAGATGTAAATATCCACTTTAAGTACTTATTAAAATAATGGTAACAAAATTACTTGTTGGGACGTTACAATAATTGTTGTGTAAGTATAAGTTGAGCTGAGTTAGTAAAATGAAAGCAAGAACATGATACCTCTGTAATTTATTTTAGTCAAAGAGTTAATATAATATTATATATAGATGCTCGCAAATAATTTGCAAAATGTTTATGAAAGAATGGATTTCAAAACTTTCCTTAATGAAAGAGAATCTTGAAGGTTTGATCATTTACAGATTGATTTGAAATTTGAATGAATTTTCTAATATCACGTATAACTTTTACCTAGCAATTGCTTCATTAATTCTTATGAATTTTAAACTTAAAAATCCACAAGAATAAGTTGATTAAAAATCGTTAAATCTTAAACTTCTGAAGTATATCGTTCATTAAAAACAAATTAAAATAAATAAAAATATGAGTTAAAAACTAATATACAAAAATTTACATTTTTTACTTTTCAGTTGATCATATATTATCTAACTTTATTATGAAACGCATTAAAAATTTAGTTTGAATAAAAAAAAATAATCAATAATCAAAAATTTATTTAATTTTTTTAAAGAATTATTTTTTAATAGAAATATTGAATTTTGGAAGATACTGAGCACCTAAATTCGTTGACCGTAACGGTGGACGGTCGTTTGGATGTTCCTCCAAGCAAAGTTTTTGTTGAGGAAGTAATCCAACAAAATTATGATATACGAGAAAATAAGAAGAAACTACAATTCAGTACGCAGGCTTGCGAGCTGAGCCAACAATTTTTGACAGTTTCGTGGCGTGGCCTATCGGCGAAGGCGTTTGAAACATTTAAAACCATAAGTCATAATCCATATGGTATATTAAATAAATATTTTCAAAATAATGAAGATGCAGTGCTGCATTTTGATGCAACGAGTAGTTTAATAGGAGAACCATATGAAAAATGTAACAGAATTTATTTATATTCAAGTGTATTGCCAGTCACCACAAGTACAGGTCGTTATACATATCCACTAGCACTAATTAGTTTTATATCACATAAACATAATGTTAGAACGATCGAAAACGTCTTAGAGATTGTGTAGATGAATTTGGTGGTCGTTTGAATTTTAATTGATTCGTTTGAAACCACAGCTATGCAAGAATGCAAGCATTCATGCTTTAATTCACACTTTCAATAATTCAAATTTAATTGATTATATTAATAAGTGTTATATGTTCTTAAATAATAAATGTTCAAACAATTTTACAGAGAACATAACATCGCACTCATGTTGCAGTCATTTCACCAAGAGACTGTCATATCATGCAAAAAAAATTGCAAACGGTAATAAGCAATTAGAATCGTTGGAGAAAAATGTAGGGATTTGAACTATGCTCAAAAAATGTTTGCTCATATTGTTTGGATTTTAGGTAGTGAATATCATAGTAAAGAAATAGATTTAGCGATTCAGGAAATTAATCAGTTAGAAAATGAGGAATCATTAATAAGCCTCAACAAGACAATCTCAACAAATAATGATGAATTGGAAATAACAGAAGATCCTACATCATGTAAAGATATTTTAAAATAGTCTATTTTATAAAGACTTTTTTAATATTAAATGTAAAATTGTCAAACATATGCCGAAGGAAGGATTTATTCTATTTTATTATATATATATAATAATAATCGGGCATAACAACAAAAAAAAACATGAATTTTTTAAAAAGTCTCTTTTTAACACTGGAATAAGAAAATTGTAAGTACGTTCAACTTTTGTATTTTTTAAGCTAAAACGAAAGAAATTATAATATTTTTTTACAAAAATTCATGATTTTTATTGATATGTATAGCGTATTATTAAAATTACATATATAATTTTATTTGAAAACTATTTCTTCGTTTCTATTATTACTGTTTTTATTTTTCTAGCATTCTTAAGGGGGTATTCTACTTTAGAGTCATGAATTTCGCCCGGTTTTTGAAGCGCTGTATAAAGGAAACAAATAATATTTTTACTATCGATTTTTTTATCATTTGTTTATTGATATTTTATTATTACATCAAAAAATTATTAAAAAAAAAATTAAAATTCACAAAGTTATGAGCAGTCAAAGTGGAGGTTCCCAAAAAAAGAGGGTATCCTGGCGTACATGATTCCAACCCTCCTGGTGATTTGAAACATAAAAAATAGATGGATTCTTAATTATAATAGATGCCGCTATCGTATGAACCTTGGATAAGTTAAAAAAATTGTTTTTGTTCGAATGGCGGCAGTTTGAAAAAAAAAATATTTTTTTTCATGTTTTTTTGGCAATTCCGTATTTTTTAAAAATACTAAATGAAAAGTTATAGTTTTGGGCAAGGTCCATACGATAAAGCGATGTATAGAGAAGATCCTCTCCAAATTTGAAGTAAATCGGTTCATTAGAACTCGAGATATCCTTACCGCCAGCTCGAAAAAAGTAGTTCCGAGAAAAACGCGATCAAAGTTTTGAGACAAGTCGGACCCGAACCGAGACCACGTCACTAAAACTACTATAACTCAGGAAATAATAGTAATTTTGAAAAATCCTTTTAATGTCATATTTCTGAATAACTAAACTTTGAAAATATGGAAAAAAATTTTTTTCGATTTTTTCAAAATTCTACAGTAGAATACCCCCTTAAATAAAATGGCGGGAGCTGTGAGGAATTTCACGCTAGTGAGTGAAATATCGACAGAAGAGATACTGATAATATTAACAGGCTGCCACACCGAGTCACATTGGGAAAATAGGCTTGTGTAAGTAATTTAAATCCACTTTTTATTCTTCAGGACATGTGTATAATTAGAACATTTTTATTATTATAGCTCGAGTGCAAAATCGAGACCAATGAAATTAGGAGATGTTACATCGGTGACATCATTTCTTGGTCACGCGGTTTTGTTGTATGGCGTGTCAGAGCATATCAAAGGTATATATTTCTTTTTATGTATATATATGTATATATATGTGTATATGTGTATATGTATATATATATATATATATATATATATATATATACATGTATACATTGGTATAGTTAAAGGATTTTTCATTATAATTTTTTTTATAATAGGTTACAAAATGAAGCGCGTCAGTTTATGCTTCGACACGATAAAATTGCTGTTTCAAAAGGAGGAGCGTGTATTATCGCTCCTGTCGGTTCTTTATGAAGATAGTGGAAACGTGGAGGAATACTTCCTACATTTTTTTAAAGATCAAGAAATAAGATTTTGTAGTTACAAAAAGGTAATGTTAAATTTTTGAAATAATACATGAATACATAGCAATCAGCTATTATAATATTATTAATTATTATTTTAGTCCACAGACGATGCTAGTTGGGGCTGCGGCATAGGAAACAACCGCGGCGGCGTAGGAAACAACCTCGGCGGTAGAGAAAATAACCGCGGCTGTAGAGAAAATAACCGCCGCGGTAGGGGAAACAACAACCGTAGAAGGAACCAAACGTAAACAAACGCGGCGGTCGCGGAAATTACCGCGGCGGCCGCGGAAGCAACCGCGGTGGGCAAAGAAACCATCGCGGCGGCCAGGCCGGTAACGATAGGATAGGAACTCCAATGCCAATGGTAAATAACATCCACGGCTGTACAATATGTTAAAATTAAATTTAAGTAAGATCAATTATTTCTGAAATAAAAAGAATCGTATCACCGTGAACCAATTAACATTTAAAATAGACTGAGTAATTTAAAGGAAGCATTTTTATGTGACCATAACCATATTATAAATATTAAAAATGATAACTTTGTTCTAGATTTATCATCAGCTATAAAATATATAGCACATTAATTCTTGTTCTAATGATTTAACCGATTTCAATATTTTTAATCAATTTTGCAATAAGTGTTTAACTAACACAGAAAAATTGCAATGGAATTTTCATAAAATAACTTTCCCTAAACAGACCGATGATCATAGTTGTGGGCTTTTTTCACGATTAAAAACGCATCCTGTTTATTACAGAACATTGAATTAAATTATACAATGTAACCTAGTACATATTGTACTACCAATTTGTACCTCTTCTAGCGATTCGCGATTGATCAAAATCAAAATTGTAAATAATGAATCAAAAATTGAATAAATCATCATATTCAAAACTAGATTAGTATTGTAAGTAAGTACTAGTAATTTCATAATAAAATAAGCTACCTATATTTTTGTTGATTTGTTGACGATACACTATGTTACCTAATGTAACATATAGGAAATTTATTAATATATTTACAAAAAACAGAGGACATAACAAAAAGTGTAGTTTGATTCTAACTTTGAATAGATACAAGACGGTACACAAATGAACAATATTAAAAACACGAATTTATCTATCAGAAATATATAAAAATTTGTAGTCGCTCTGTGGGAATAAACATTAACTTGCATTTGTAACTCGTTTGAAAAGAATATCAAAATTGAGCTGAACCAAAAAAAAACAATTACGTGTATATAGTTGGCAGACCCACATCTGGCAGGCCCAGGCATTTGACAGTTTCGTGGGCGTGGCCTATCGGCGAAGGCGTGGCCAACATTTAAAACCTAATTTTTTTTATGAAAATGATTAAAATATAATAATTTATTCAATTAAATTTCATTTATTTTGCATTATCTTTGTTTGACATAAAAATCTTTAACCTACAAGTATTTTTACATATGTCATAGTACATTGATACCAACCGACAAGATCAGCCGTGTAAAAATATGTTCGAAGATATGTTGAAATAGTGCAAATCATTGCAAATATTTATCAATTATTGCAATAAAAAGTGGTAAAAAGTGAATATTCATTAATTATTGTATTGAACAGTTGAAAAAAGTGATTAGAGGTTCTCTCGAAGAATACCCAAACGATCGACATAGTGAAAGTTGTGTTTCTTTTGATAAATTAGTCGCGGGTCTGCCAGTGTTTATTTGGCACATTTATCTTATTAATAACTGAATCAGTGATGAATATTAGGGAATGCAATACCGGTTTACCGGTATACCGAATTACCGGTAAACAGCTTAATTTTTCGATGGTAATTTTACCGGTAAATAACTTAAAAATACCGGTATTTTCGATATTTTTACATGGCGCTTGTGGATACATGTTACATATGTACATGTTTTAAATCCCATGATCGCTGACAAGAAATATCACTTCACGCTGTTGTGTTATATAATCATGTGTCAAAATATTATCTCGACTCGTCATTAAACTGAATATTTATTACTTTTCAAAGGGCTTCATATCGTATTTCAATAAATGGAACGGACTAATCAATAATGATGTTATTTTATCTTATATAAAAATGTAACGGATTTTTAAAGTGACATGGGCTTACTAGTGGGTAATACATACTAACTTAATACATGCTAATCATAATTATCGAAAGTATTTTTATTGAAAAACAGATTGTAATTTAATCCTGAAAATTTAAAAAAAAATTAAATATATTTCAGGTACAAAGTGTCGCATTTTGAGAATAGTATAGGATCATTATATTGTTTTAAATAAAGTTTCGTATATTAATTTAGTATCAAAATAACTTGTGTAAAATATTGATTTTGATAAAAAGTACTCAATAGTCAATATGAGTAGTATTAATACTTTTGTTACTGTTATTTTAGCAACGATTATTTTTTCAGCACTCGATATCGATAATTTGTCTCGACTCTTCTAGCACTAGTTATATAGTAAATCGGAGAAACATTATTTTTTTAGTGTATTTACTTATTTAAATTTATTCGGGGAACTACTATTTTCTTTAGGCATTAATTCGGGGAATTATTTTTCTTTGTGGAAGTTACTAGAGTGCCAATTGAAATATCGTCTAATACAACTCCACAGCCATTTGTTCATTGCAAAGTGTTTTGTCAGTACGTAGATACAAATTAAGATCGAAAGTTGTTTAGTTATATTAATTTAGTGAAATAATTGTTTTAGAATAGAAATTAGTAGTTCAGTGCAAAGTTATTTTTCAACGCGTAGATACAATTTTGTAGTGAAGTTTGATAAATTTGTGCTTGCGCAAAATTATAAATTGACTAAATTAATTATTTGAGAATATATTTTTTAATTCAGTGCGGAGTGTTTTTCCAATAAGTGAAGTTTTGAGTAATTTTAGGAAAGTTTGTTTACTTCGTGCTTGTGGAAAATTATTAATTTTAAAACAATTGTTTTTAATCAAAAGTATGAATTCAGAAACCAATATATTTCAAGAACATAAGAAAGGAAACGAGGTGAATTCTGTGTGGCATTATTATTTAGTTGCCAAACAAGGACAAGTAGCAAAATGTGTTAGGGGGGTACATCTAAAACTTGCATATGAACATTTATTAACAATACCGCCAACAAGCGTGGAGTCGGAAAGAGCTTTTTCAGCTGCTCAACATATAAATACCAAAATAAGATCGAGATTAGACGACGGTACGTTAGATCATATTTGTTTTTTAAAATCTTATTTTAGTACGCATAAGTAATTATAATAAACTATTTTTATTCATGTTTTTATATTTTATTAATTTTTATATTATTTTGTTACATTATTATTAAAAATAAATGTTTTGTTGTTCAATCGTTCTTTTATTCTTTGGTTTTTATTATTATTATTTTTTATCTTTATTAGGTCTGTTTTTTATATTTGTATAAGTAACTTTCAATTTTGTTTACATTTTTTAAAAATAATCTTATTACCGGTAATTTACCGGTTTACCGGTTTTAAAAGTCGAAAATATCGAAAAACCGGTAATTAAAATTTTTGATCGGTATTGCATTCCTAATGAATATTAATAAATATCTATGAATATAAAGTAATAATGTTGTGTTTGATATTAGATCGACATAGTGAAAGTTGTGTTTTTTTTTTTGATAAATTAGTGGCGGGTCTGCCAGAATTTTTTACATTTATCTTATCAATAACTGAATTGGTGATGAATATTAATAAATAACTATGAATATAAAGTAATAATGTTGTGTTTGATATTAGTTCGACAACGTTTTCAGGCTACTTTTTGCAATTGTTAACGATCGTTCTTGAGGTTATGTTAGTGGCGGGTCTGCCGGGTATTATTTGGCAAATTTTTACATTTATCTTATTAATAACTGAATTAGTAATGAATATTAATAAATAACTATGAATATAAAGTAATAATGCGAAATAAATGTAAAAATAATGAAAACAATTAGTTGTAAGTCAAACATCCAAGCTATGAACCATATATATTAATTAATATTGATTCTAAAATTGTAAGTTGAAAAGTGTCAAATGATAAAAGACTTGATTTGTCTTTTGCCCAGATTTTTCTGAGAATATAGGGAAAGGCTTGAAAATCCACAACAATGCATGCAGCATATCTAGTGCGCTTGAAATTACACATGATATATTAGTTATTATAGAAGAATAGAAAGAATGCTAAACAAAGTCATTTTGAAAAAATATATATACAACCCCTGAAAAAAAATACAAATATACAAGATAGTCAAAAATAAAATTTACGCTTGAATATGAATCTTTTTATTTCATATTAACATCCTTACATTACGTGTTCAGACATCGGTTGAATGATAGAATAAATATAACAAATGTAAATCATAAAACAAAGTCATATATTACTCTAACATCCGTAACAGCAACAACCACGAGAAGGTTTCTGAACTTGTGTTGCCAAAAATATTTTCACTGCTAAACAACGTGCAGTGTGCAGATATTGCTAATGCAATATGTTTTTAAGAAGTAGATTGTTAATTTATATACTGTCTTTGAATAGATGAGATATTAGAATTTCATATCTCATTCTCAATAGAGAATTTTATTTCTCTTTAGTGGATATTTATAAGACAATATGCATTCTCTGTTTTTAATTTCATTTACAATATTAAAATGAAATAGAGAATAGAGAGACAGAGAAATAGAGAAATAGAGAATTTACTTCTGAAAGTAATGGGTATTTGTTAGAGAAGATTATAGAACAGAAAACATTATTTTGTCTCTCTTTAATAAGAGAGAAATCTTTTTTGTTTTTCCACTTGCAATCCACTTCTTAGGTTGACAGTATTTTATTTAATTTGTAATTTTGTATAAGTGAATTGTTAATTTATATACTGTCTTTGAATAGATGAGATATAAGAATTTCATATCTCATTCTCAATAGAGAATTTTATTTCTCTTTAGTGAATATTTTATAAGACAATATGCATTCTCTGTTTTTAATTTCATTTACAATATTAAAATGGAATAGAGAATAGAGAGACAGAGATATAGAGAAATAGAGAATTTACTTCTGAAAGTAATGGGTATTTGTTAGAGAAGATTATAGAACAGAAAACATTATTTTGTCTCTCTTAATAAGAGAAAAATCTCTTTTGTCTTTCCACTTGCAATCCACTTCTTAGGTTGACAGTATTTTATTTAATTTGTAATTTTGTATAAGTTTTGTGCATTTTGTGCAGTACACAAAGTGTACAAAAATATTTAAAGTCAGGACTTCCTATAGCTCGTAGGAATCACTAGAAAACTTAAATTTTTTTATTACAATTATTTTTACATGTAATTAGTGATAAATCTGAATTTCGTTCATGTTTATACCATGAATCGCATTTGATGCATGCATAATATGAAGGATGATCTGTTAGCGAATCGCTAGAAGAGGTACAAATTGGACAAATGTTTTGTACCGGTGAGATACTTTTCAAAAAGTTTGTCATTAATTCTTCTCTATATGTACTAGGTTCCAATTTATAATTTAAATAAATGTTCTGTAATAGACAGGATGCATTTTTAATTGTGAAAAGCCCACAACTATGATCATCATCCTGTTGAGGAGAAGTTATTTTATGAAAATTCCATTGCAATTTTTCTGTGTTTGTTAAACAGTTATTGCAAAATTGATTAAAAATGTTGGAATCGGTCAAATCATCAGTACAAGAATTAATGACACTGAAATGTTTTTTTTCTGTATCTATTAAGATTAAGAGCCTATGGGAATTGATATTATGTGGCGCTATATACTTTATACCTGATGATAAATCTAGAACAAAGTTATCATTTTTAATATTCATAATATGGTTATATTCATGAACAGTAAAATTTTGAAGTTTTTATTATACCAATTGATGCTAAATGAGAGTCGATGATTATATCATCTAACCACTCATTTTATACAAACTGAAGAAATTAATCAATTTAATTGCATATTTACCCAAAAATCCTATAAGATATGATTGACAGATATCCCTATCATATAAGTAGGGTTCTATGTAGAAATTGAAATCTTTAGCTACACAGTTTTGAAACAAATCTATTACTAATTCTGCACCAGAGTCGGCGGCAGAGTTATTCGTGTTCAAGCATTTATTTAAAGAAAAAGTGTTCTTCTTGCATAAATAAAAATTTACTGAACTTTTAGATTTTTGTTCCATGTTTCCATGGCATCTCTCACATCTACTGTTGTTATGTCATGGTCCTCATTTACATTTAATGACTTTGTATTGCTTTTTTTCAAACGTTTAATATTGTTCTTCCTGCTTACCTTCTCCTCCTGACCTCTATTTCTTCTCTTTTTTCTAATATAACTTTCGTTACTTTCTTCAGAATTAGGTTTCTGTAATAAAGGAGATCTATTTATTAAATCATTATTGCAATACTCGATATAGTCTTCAATTATGTTTATACAACGTCTTCATATTTGTAACACCATGGCAGACATTGTTCTTTAATGTGTTAAAATAAGATTCGACAACAGCATTTGAATACAAATGTTTTCTGTCGTTGTCCAACATTAGACCTGACCACAAAGGTATAATTGGAATGTATCTATTGTAATGTAATTTAAAAATGCCGGGTTAAAGAAAGGATTTTTGTATCCTTCCTTCGGAATATGTTTGACAATTTCACATTTAATATTAAAAAAGTCTTTATTAAATACACTATTTTTTAAAATATCTTCACTTGATGTAGGGTCTTCTGTTATTTCCAATTCATCATTATTCGTTGAGATTGTCTTGTTGAGGCTTATTAATCATTCTTCATTTTCTAACTGATTAATTTCCTGAATCGCTAAATCTATTTCTTTACTATGATATTCACTACCTAAAATCCAAACAATATGAGCAAATATTTTTTGAGCATAGTTCAAATCCCTACATTTTGCTCCTAATAATTTATCTTACGGACAACGATTCTAATTGCTTATTACCGTTTGCAAATTTTTTGCATGATATGACAGTCTCTTGGTGAAATGACTGCAACATAAATGCAATGTTATGTTCTCTGTAAAATTGTTGGAAAATTTATTATTTAAGAACATATAACATTTATTAATATAATCAATTAAATTAGAATTATTGAAAGTGTGAATTAAAGCATGAATGCTTGCATAGCTGTGGTCGCAAACGACTCGATTAAAATTCAAACGACCACCAAATTCATCTACACAATCTCTAAGACTGTTTTCGATCGTTCTAACATTATGTTTATGTGATATAAAATTAATTAGTGGATATGTATAACGACCAGTACTTGTGGTGACTGGCAATACACCTGAATATAAATAAATTCTGTTACATTTTTCAAAGGTACTTTTATTAAACTACCCGTTGCATCAAAATGCAGTACTGCTTCTTCATTATTTTGAAAATACTTATTTAATATACCATATGGATTATGACTTGTTATTATGGGAACAAAGTTTAAACAGCCACGTAAAAATTGCTTGTATTGAGGTTTTTTAATTTGTTCTAACTGATATAGCATTACATCTAAGATGTCGTTGGAATGTAAGTCCTTTTTTCTTATCTTCTTCACACTTTGCTTGACGCAAGCAAACTTGTGAAGGAAGATTGTATACTTTACCGAACGCATCATATGCTTCAGGAAATTCTGCTTTCATATCGTGGAACTGCTGGATACGACATGCTAGTGGTTTCTGATGTTTCAGCTTTTTTTTAAATCATCTCTATCTTTTCCTCTTACTCCTACACCTAATAATTGGATTATTTACTGTACCATGATTAACTTTACCTTCAGGTGTGATTAAAACTTTTTCAATAATTTTTTGATCAGGATCAAATTTTTTGTTAACATTAAATATCATGCAATTCTTGGGGCAATAAGTTTTTATATGAGCACTAGTTTTTTTCACACGTCCATAACGAAAGTTCAAATCGCAAGGATATACCGCAGCTTTCCTAAAACACTTCAAAAATGCTTCTTTATAAGATTTATTCATTTTAACTGTACCATCGACTATGTGAAATAAATCCTCGAACTGAAAATCTAAAGAAAATTGTCGATACTCCCTCGAGGATTCGGCTGTAATACTCATAGATGCATTTTGGATATTACGATATTCTAAAGAACAATTATTAATTCCAGAATTATTACCAGTCAATGTGCTCGAAAAAATATCCATTTTTGTTAAAAGTTTATAAGTAAATATTCTATAAATGAAAGATTAAAATTCTATCAGCAATAGAGATGATAAGTTAATAATAAAATATTAATCGTGTATCTTATAACGTCACCTCTAATATTGCTTTTCAATAAATAACCTAAAACTATAAATTATTACCAAGTAATATTCTAAAAATATAATACTAAAATTCAATAAGGAATAATGATGATAAGTTATTAAATAAAATATTGATCGCGTATCTTATACGTATAACTGATATGCTGATATATAAATGATATATACTGATAATATATAACTTATAAGTGTATAGTTTTATAGGTTCCGTACCTATGTTGACATTCTCAAAAACGGTTAGGATCGATTTCAAAAATTTAAAAGCCTAATATTAATTTAATTTTTTATTATTTACAATGAAAAAACAACCAACTCACCTCACTATATTATTCCAGTCCTAGTGAATTCCTAGTGAACGAACTCTGTCTCAATGCTCCTTCTAATTTTATCTCGATTATATGTTGTATATAATATATATATATATATATATATATATATATATATATATATATATAAAGCGAGAGGTTTTTCTTCAGATGGTGAAATAATATGATAAAAATTGTTTCTTGGGCATCCATCCAATAATTAAAAAAACAGTTTTAATGCAAAATGTTTTAATTAAGAGAACATCGTTTCAGATTTGACCCATCTTCAGTGCTACAAATAATATATCAGGGTTACAAATTAAAACAATATAAAAAATAATATAAAAGATACATAATTACAGACAAAATAAGTAGAAACAATGTATATGAAAGTATATATGAAAAACAACATAAAATAAACAAATGTAAAGAACTCACCATACAAATAAATTTAAAAAAATATAACACAAAGAACACACAAAATGCAACGAAAAAATAAGTATGAAATGAAAAATTGAAAAAACATCAAGTTATGAAAATTTTAAAACATTTTGCATTAAAACTGTTTTTTTAATTATTGGATGGATGCCCAAGAAACAATTTTTATCATATTATTTCACCATCTGAAGAAAAAACTCTCGCTTTATATAATCCAAGGGCTGAAAAATTGGACAATTTCAACTTCAAATAATCAAGATTTTTTGTCTTCTCAAGACACTGTTTTTCAAATATTCTGCAAGTTTCAAGACCTAACAAATTTCCTCAAGATTTTTTGCAAGCCTACATATCAAGACTTTTTTGTTAGGACACTCAGAACCAATACTACACGGAAGTTACAAATCCAAGATTTTTCAAGAACTTTTACAAGTGTTTTTTAATTTTTAACAACATGAATTTTCAAAATAACTATAATTTCAATGCTATATATGTAAATAGTGCTCTCCATACAAATAAGGTAAGACATAATATTAATCGTTCCTCTTATCATTTTCCAACTTACACACAGAGTTATAATAATTGCATTAATTCGTCAATTTACCGCTACAACAATTATTTTCATAATAGTTTTACAAATTGTATTCCTTACTCTTTTCCATCTTTTTTCGAGTACATTTTCCATTGCTATGGACCTACTAAACTCATATTATTTAAAACTATTTCAAATCTTTTCTCAAAACTGGCTATCGTCACCAACAAAAGAACTTTTTTACTTCGTTGTCGCAAAGAAAAACTTCTACCAAAATCTTTTGATTTCAAATTAACAAACTTTGATCATCTAAATTCCAATTATTTTAAAAATAAAAAGCTTTCCTTCTCTTTTATGTTGCTGAATCTAGAAATCAAACATTGCATTACTTCTATTGATAACATAAATAAATCTTTAAATTATAACATCCAATCCTTATTTTCCACTTTTAATAATCATATTGATATTAACAATTTTTTAGATTTCGAAAACTCTAGATTCAATAATGCTTTTAATATGTCAAAAAAATGCTTTATAAAAAATTCAACAACCTTTATTCGAAAAGACAAACGAATCCAAAATAAATATAAAACCCTGATATCATCAATAAATGGGTAAAAAACATTTCCGATTTAGAAACCACCCAATGTTTTGAACATTTTAGCACTAGGTCCTAAATTTTCCATTCCACAACAGAAAAAATCGTTTATTTTGTCAAAACACTTAGCTCTTTAGAATATAGTTTACGTAATTTAAAAGATCAATGAAAAAAACCGCATTAAATCTATTTTTTGCAACCAACTTAATTCTTCTTTCAAATTCGACATTTCTAACATTCATCAACATAAAGAATTACTCAAGGACATCCACTTTTGCAAATCCTTTATCAAACAACACCCAGAAATTGTTGTTACCAGGGCAGACAAGGGTAACATCACTGTTATCATGAACAAAGTTGACTATATTTCTAAATCCATGACCCTCCTAGCTGATACAAACATTTACGAACCTTTAAATTCAGACCCCACCGACCTTATAAATCGGAATACTTTGAAATTCATTGATTTACTTATAGAAAACAAGCAAATTCCCAAACCTCTCTCTCTACAATTAAAAACCTACAATCCATTTCCCCAAAACTTTATTGTCTTCCAAAATCCACAAAGACGGTTTTCCTCTTCGACCAATAGTTGCTGACTTAAATTCCCCTCTTTGCAAATTATCCAAATTCATTAGTTCAATTTTATCCAATATCACTCATGATTCTCCACATTTTGTAAAAATTCTTTCGAGCTCATTCCCAAACTTAACTCCCTCATTGTACCATCTGATTTTTCCTTTATAAGTTTAGATGTGGTTTCCCTCTTCACTAACATTTCACCTGACCTTATTCTTTCTGCCATAGGCCATAAATGGGTTGATATAAGTAAACACACAGATTTCAATTTTTCTTGGTTCCTTAAATGTATTAAATTCATTATTATTTCAATACTTATTTTCGTTCAACGACTTTTTTTTAAACAAAAATTGGCACTCCAATGGGTTCCAGTTTGAGTGCCCCACTTGCTGAACTTTGTATGCAGTTCCTAGAGAACTCTACACTTAATACCTTATCTTATGTACCTCTTTTTACAAACGTTACGTTGATGACATTTTAACTTGCATTCCTACTTATAACATAACCAATTTCCTAAATTCTTTTAATAATTTCGACACACACCTTTGTTTTACCTTAGAGACCCAACTCAACAACTCCATTAATTTTTTAGATATTACCCTTTTTATAAATAACGGCTCCATCACTACATGTTGGTATCAAAAATCCACTTGGTCTGGACGTTATTTAAACTACCATTCTATCACCCCAAATCGACTAAGATTGCATCTATCATCAACTTACTAGACCATGCCATCCTTCTTTCTCATCCATCACATTGGGAAAAAAATATCATTTGATATATTCTACCCTTCAAAATAATTCCTATCCACTACAACTTTTACGCTCAGTAATTAATAATAGATTACCATTTTCTTCGTAATAAATTCCGTACATCTTCCTCATTTACCTCCCATTCACAACAAAATAGCATCACATCACAAACCCTTAACCCTGTTCCTGAAAATTCACTATCTCTCAATTCCTTCATCTCATTACCATACATCGATTGCCTTTTTCACTCATGGAAAAACTTTTTTCATCCGTTGGTCTGAAACTAGTGTGTTCGACTGGACACACTCTCACAGACTTATACACTAATTTAAAAACTCCTACCCCTATTTCCCGCACGTCAAACGTTGTATATGTCATTGATTGTAATGATTGTTCAAGTTGTTATGTTGGAGAAACTTCACAATTTCTCTCAAAAAGAATGCGCCAACACGAACTTAACAGTCTTAACAGGAAACAGAATAAAACCATGATCACCGAACATGTCTCCAACTTTAAACATTCTTTAATTTCACCAATCCAAGAATTATTCATCGAGAAGCCAACACTTTACGCAGGAAGTTTGCTGAGAGTATTTTTATACAAATATTACCTACTATTAACAAACGTTTTGATTCGGCTTCTCTTTGCAATATTTACCGCGATGCTTCGAACAATTTTTTCAATATGCGCAATACTTCCTAACAATTCTTTATGTAATATATATATGTCTGTATGCGTATAATTGTATGTGTATATGTACATATATGCATGTTTATGTTTGTGGATTGTGGATATGCATGTATGGGCATATATGTTGCATTTGCGTGATATTTGGATTTTACATATATGTAGTAATTGCATGTGTGCATGTGGTTGTTTATGTTAGTTACGTTTTGTGTATGTGTATGCATTTGTACATATTGTGTTTGCGTATATATACATATATATGTTGTGTTATAATTGTTTATATAATAACTTTTATCTTTTTTTTTTAACTTTTATCGTTTTCAGTTAATTTCTATACTTTTTCTTAATATAATTCTCTATTTCACAAATTTTTTACATTGTTCTGTCTTGGCTTTATTATGTTCTATATTTTTATTTTGATCCACATATTTCACTTTGATCCAGCTTTGTTCAACCGTCTGATTATGGATGACTTACATATATAAAAAAAATTCTATGTTCCTTGCGCATGATCGCTGGAAAATTCTTCATAAACTGTAACCCTTAAAAATTCTCTCATCCCGTTCTCTCATCCAATGACGATACAGTTTCCACTATTTTCCGCTGCAAACACGTAGGCCCACATTTTACTCTCGTTTTACACACACGTAAACTCTGTCTCCAAACTAATAAGATGTGTTTTTGGAATAAGCTTTTTACAATAAAAACATATTATTTATTTTAGTTTTTACAATTTTCAAAATTTTCATAACTTGATGTTTTTCAATTTTTCATTTCATACTTATTTTTTCGTTGCATTTTGTGTGGGTCTTTGTTGTGTTATATTTTTTTAAAATT
>NW_020536999.1:79243229-79264249 GCF_003426905.1 Ctenocephalides felis
TGTAAATAATGAATCAAAAATTGAATAAATCATCATATCAAAACTAGATTAGTATTGTAAGTAAGTACTAGTAATTTCATAATAAATAAGCTACCTATATTTTTGTTGATTTGTTGACGATACACTATGTTACCTAATGTAACATATAGGAAATTTATTAATATATTTACAAAAAACAGAGGACATAACAAAAAGTGTAGTTTGATTCTAACTTTGAATAGATACAAGACGGTACACAAATGAACAATATTAAAAAACACGAATTTATCTATCAGAAAATATAAAAATTTGTAGTCGCTCTGTGGGAATAAACATTAACTTGCATTTGTAACTCGTTTGAAAAGAATATCAAAATTGAGCTGAACCAAAAAAAAACAATTACGTGTATATAGTTGGCAGACCCACATCTGGCAGGCCCAGGCATTTGACAGTTTCGTGGGCGTGGCCTATCGGCGAAGGCGTGGCCAACATTTAAAACCTAATTTTTTTTATGAAAATGATTAAAATATAATAATTTATTCAATTAAATTTCATTTATTTTGCATTATCTTTGTTTGACATAAAAATCTTTACCTACAAGTATTTTTACATATGTCATAGTACATTGATACCAACCGACAAGATCAGCCGTGTAAAAATATGTTCGAAGATATGTTGAAATAGTGCAAATCATTGCAAATATTTATCAATTATTGCAATAAAAAGTGGTAAAAAGTGAATATTCATTAATTATTGTATTGAACAGTTGAAAAAAGTGATTAGAGGTTCTCTCGAAGAATACCCAAACGATCGACATAGTGAAAGTTGTGTTTCTTTTTTATAATTAGTCGCGGGTCTGCCAGTGTTTATTTGGCACATTTATCTTATTAATAACTGAATCAGTGATGAATATTAGGGAATGCAATACCGGTTTACCGGTATACCGAATTACCGGTAAACAGCTTAATTTTTCGATGGTAATTTTACCGGTAAATAACTTAAAAATACCGGTATTTTCGATATTTTTACATGGCGCTTGTGGATACATGTTACATATGTACATGTTTTAAATCCCATGATCGCTGACAAGAAATATCACTTCACGCTGTTGTGTTATATAATCATGTGTCAAAATATTATCTCGACTCGTCATTAAACTGAATATTTATTACTTTTCAAAGGGCTTCATATCGTATTTCAATAAATGGAACGGACTAATCAATAATGATGTTATTTTATCTTATATAAAAATGTAACGGATTTTTTAAAGTGACATGGGCTTACTAGTGGGTAATACATACTAACTTAATACATGCTAATCATAATTATCGAAAGTATTTTTATTGAAAAACAGATTGTAATTTAATCCTGAAAATTTAAAAAAAAATTAAATATATTTCAGGTACAAAGTGTCGCATTTTGAGAATAGTATAGGATCATTATATTGTTTTAAATAAAGTTTCGTATATTAATTTAGTATCAAAATAACTTGTGTAAAATATTGATTTTGATAAAAAGTACTCAATAGTCAATATTGAGTAGTATTAATACTTTTGTTACTGTTATTTTAGCAACGATTATTTTTTCAGCACTCGATATCGATAATTTGTCTCGACTCTTCTAGCACTAGTTATATAGTAAATCGGAGAAACATTATTTTTTTAGTGTATTTACTTATTTAAATTTATTCGGGGAACTACTATTTTCTTTAGGCATTAATTCGGGGAATTATTTTTCTTTGTGGAAGTTACTAGAGTGCCAATTGAAATATCGTCTAATACAACTCCACAGCCATTTGTTCATTGCAAAGTGTTTTGTCAGTACGTAGATACAAATTAAGATCGAAAGTTGTTTAGTTATATTAATTTAGTGAAATAATTGTTTTAGAATAGAAATTAGTAGTTCAGTGCAAAGTTATTTTTCAACGCGTAGATACAATTTTGTAGTGAAGTTTGATAAATTTGTGCTTGCGCAAAATTATAAATTGACTAAATTAATTATTTGAGAATATTTTTTTAATTCAGTGCGGAGTGTTTTTCCAATAAGTGAAGTTTTGAGTAATTTTAGGAAAGTTTGTTTACTTCGTGCTTGTGGAAAATTATTAATTTTAAAACAATTGTTTTTTAATCAAAAGTATGAATTCAGAAACCAATATATTTCAAGAACATAAGAAAGGAAACGAGGTGAATTCTGTGTGGCATTATTATTTAGTTGCCAAACAAGGACAAGTAGCAAAATGTGTTAGGGGGGTACATCTAAAACTTGCATATGAACATTTATTAACAATACCGCCAACAAGCGTGGAGTCGGAAAGAGCTTTTTCAGCTGCTCAACATATAAATACCAAATAAGATCGAGATTAGACGACGGTACGTTAGATCATATTTGTTTTTTAAAATCTTATTTTAGTACGCATAAGTAATTATAATAAACTATTTTTATTCATGTTTTTATATTTTATTAATTTTTATATTATTTTGTTACATTATTATTAAAAATAAATGTTTTGTTGTTCAATCGTTCTTTTATTCTTTGGTTTTTATTATTATTATTTTTTATCTTTATTAGGTCTGTTTTTTATATTTGTATAAGTAACTTTCAATTTTGTTTACATTTTTTAAAAATAATCTTATTACCGGTAATTTACCGGTTTACCGGTTTTAAAAGTCGAAAATATCGAAAAACCGGTAATTAAAATTTTTGATCGGTATTGCATTCCCTAATGAATATTAATAAATATCTATGAATATAAAGTAATAATGTTGTGTTTGATATTAGATCGACATAGTGAAAGTTGTGTTTTTTTTTTGATAAATTAGTGGCGGGTCTGCCAGAATTTTTTACATTTATCTTATCAATAACTGAATTGGTGATGAATATTAATAAATAACTATGAATATAAAGTAATAATGTTGTGTTTGATATTAGTTCGACAACGTTTTCAGGCTACTTTTTGCAATTGTTAACGATCGTTCTTGAGGTTATGTTAGTGGCGGGTCTGCCGGGTATTATTTGGCAAATTTTTTACATTTATCTTATTAATAACTGAATTAGTAATGAATATTAATAAATAACTATGAATATAAAGTAATAATGCGAAATAAATGTAAAAATAATGAAAACAATTAGTTGTAAGTCAAACATCCAAGCTATGAACCATATATATTAATTAATATTGATTCTAAAATTGTAAGTTGAAAAGTGTCAAATGATAAAAGACTTGATTTGTCTTTTGCCCAGATTTTTCTGAGAATATAGGGAAAGGCTTGAAAATCCACAACAATGCATGCAGCATATCTAGTGCGCTTGAAATTACACATGATATATTAGTTATTATAGAAGAATAGAAAGAATGCTAAACAAAGTCATTTTGAAAAAATATATATACAACCCCTGAAAAAAAATACAAATATACAAGATAGTCAAAAATAAAATTTACGCTTGAATATGAATCTTTTTATTTCATATTAACATCCTTACATTACGTGTTCAGACATCGGTTGAATGATAGAATTAAATATAACAAATGTAAATCATAAAACAAAGTCATATATTACTCTAACATCCGTAACAGCAACAACCACGAGAAGGTTTCTGAACTTGTGTTGCCAAAAATATTTTCACTGCTAAACAACGTGCAGTGTGCAGATATTGCTAATGCAATATGTTTTTAAGAAGTAGATTGTTAATTTATATACTGTCTTTGAATAGATGAGATATTAGAATTTCATATCTCATTCTCAATAGAGAATTTTATTTCTCTTTAGTGGATATTTTATAAGACAATATGCATTCTCTGTTTTTAATTTCATTTACAATATTAAAATGAAATAGAGAATAGAGAGACAGAGAAATAGAGAAATAGAGAATTTACTTCTGAAAGTAATGGGTATTTGTTAGAGAAGATTATAGAACAGAAAACATTATTTTGTCTCTCTTTAATAAGAGAGAAATCTTTTTTGTTTTTCCACTTGCAATCCACTTCTTAGGTTGACAGTATTTTATTTAATTTGTAATTTTGTATAAGTGAATTGTTAATTTATATACTGTCTTTGAATAGATGAGATATAAGAATTTCATATCTCATTCTCAATAGAGAATTTTATTTCTCTTTAGTGAATATTTTATAAGACAATATGCATTCTCTGTTTTTAATTTCATTTACAATATTAAAATGGAATAGAGAATAGAGAGACAGAGATATAGAGAAATAGAGAATTTACTTCTGAAAGTAATGGGTATTTGTTAGAGAAGATTATAGAACAGAAAACATTATTTTGTCTCTCTTTAATAAGAGAAAAATCTCTTTTGTCTTTCCACTTGCAATCCACTTCTTAGGTTGACAGTATTTTATTTAATTTGTAATTTTGTATAAGTTTTGTGCATTTTGTGCAGTACACAAAGTGTACAAAAATATTTAAAGTCAGGACTTCCTATAGCTCGTAGGAATCACTAGAAAACTTAAATTTTTTTATTACAATTATTTTTACATGTAATTAGTGATAAATCTGAATTTCGTTCATGTTTATACCATGAATCGCATTTGATGCATGCATAATATGAAGGATGATCTGTTAGCGAATCGCTAGAAGAGGTACAAATTGGACAAATGTTTTGTACCGGTGAGATACTTTTCAAAAAGTTTGTCATTAATTCTTCTCTATATGTACTAGGTTCCAATTTATAATTTAAATAAATGTTCTGTAATAGACAGGATGCATTTTTAATTGTGAAAAGCCCACAACTATGATCATCATCCTGTTGAGGAGAAGTTATTTTATGAAAATTCCATTGCAATTTTTCTGTGTTTGTTAAACAGTTATTGCAAAATTGATTAAAAATGTTGGAATCGGTCAAATCATCAGTACAAGAATTAATGACACTGAAATGTTTTTTTTCTGTATCTATTAAGATTAAGAGCCTATGGGAATTGATATTATGTGGCGCTATATACTTTATACCTGATGATAAATCTAGAACAAAGTTATCATTTTTAATATTCATAATATGGTTATATTCATGAACAGTAAAAATTTTGAAGTTTTTATTATTACCAATTGATGCTAAATGAGAGTCGATGATTATATCATCTAACCACTCATTTTTATACAAACTGAAGAAATTAATCAATTTAATTGCATATTTACCCAAAAATCCTATAAGATATGATTGACAGATATCCCTATCATATAAGTAGGGTTCTATGTAGAAATTGAAATCTTTAGCTACACAGTTTTGAAACAAATCTATTACTAATTCTGCACCAGAGTCGGCAGAGTTATTCGTGTTCAAGCATTTATTTAAAGAAAAAGTGTTCTTCTTGCATAAATAAAAATTTACTGAACTTTTAGATTTTTTGTTCCATGTTTCCATGGCATCTCTCACATCTACTGTTGTTATGTCATGGTCCTCATTTACATTTAATGACTTTGTATTGCTTTTTTTCAAACGTTTAATATTGTTCTTCCTGCTTACCTTCTCCTCCTGACCTCTATTTCTTCTCTTTTTTCTAATATAACTTTCGTTACTTTCTTCAGAATTAGGTTTCTGTAATAAAGGAGATCTATTTATTAAATCATTATTGCAATACTCGATATAGTCTTCAATTATGTTTATACAACGTCTTCATATTTGTAACACCATGGCAGACATTGTTCTTTAATGTGTTAAAATAAGATTCGACAACAGCATTTGAATACAAATGTTTTCTGTCGTTGTCCAACATTAGACCTGACCACAAAGGTATAATTGGAATGTATCTATTTGTAATGTAATTTAAAAATGCCGGGTTAAAGAAAGGATTTTTGTATCCTTCCTTCGGAATATGTTTGACAATTTCACATTTAATATTAAAAAAGTCTTTATTAAATACACTATTTTTTAAAATATCTTCACTTGATGTAGGGTCTTCTGTTATTTCCAATTCATCATTATTCGTTGAGATTGTCTTGTTGAGGCTTATTAATCATTCTTCATTTTCTAACTGATTAATTTCCTGAATCGCTAAATCTATTTCTTTACTATGATATTCACTACCTAAAATCCAAACAATATGAGCAAATATTTTTTGAGCATAGTTCAAATCCCTACATTTTGCTCCTAATAATTTATCTTACGGACAACGATTCTAATTGCTTATTACCGTTTGCAAATTTTTTTGCATGATATGACAGTCTCTTGGTGAAATGACTGCAACATAAATGCAATGTTATGTTCTCTGTAAAATTGTTGGAAAATTTATTATTTAAGAACATATAACATTTATTAATATAATCAATTAAATTAGAATTATTGAAAGTGTGAATTAAAGCATGAATGCTTGCATAGCTGTGGTCGCAAACGACTCGATTAAAATTCAAACGACCACCAAATTCATCTACACAATCTCTAAGACTGTTTTCGATCGTTCTAACATTATGTTTATGTGATATAAAATTAATTAGTGGATATGTATAACGACCAGTACTTGTGGTGACTGGCAATACACCTGAATATAAATAAATTCTGTTACATTTTTCAAAAGGTACTTTTATTAAACTACCCGTTGCATCAAAATGCAGTACTGCTTCTTCATTATTTTGAAAATACTTATTTAATATACCATATGGATTATGACTTGTTATTATGGGAACAAAGTTTAAACAGCCACGTAAAAATTGCTTGTATTGAGGTTTTTTAATTTGTTCTAACTGATATAGCATTACATCTAAGATGTCGTTGGAATGTAAGTCCTTTTTTCTTATCTTCTTCACACTTTGCTTGACGCAAGCAAACTTGTGAAGGAAGATTGTATACTTTACCGAACGCATCATATGCTTCAGGAAATTCTGCTTTCATATCGTGGAACTGCTGGATACGACATGCTAGTGGTTTCTGATGTTTCAGCTTTTTTTTAAATCATCTCTATCTTTTCCTCTTACTCCTACACCTAATAATTGGATTATTTACTGTACCATGATTAACTTTACCTTCAGGTGTGATTAAAACTTTTTCAATAATTTTTTGATCAGGATCAAATTTTATGTTAACATTAAATATCATGCAATTCTTGGGGCAATAAGTTTTTATATGAGCACTAGTTTTTTTCACACGTCCATAACGAAAGTTCAAATCGCAAGGATATACCGCAGCTTTCCTAAAACACTTCAAAAATGCTTCTTTATAAGATTTATTCATTTTAACTGTACCATCGACTATGTGAAATAAATCCTCGAACTGAAAATCTAAAGAAAATTGTCGATACTCCCTCGAGGATTCGGCTGTAATACTCATAGATGCATTTTGGATATTACGATATTCTAAAGAACAATTATTAATTCCAGAATTATTACCAGTCAATGTGCTCGAAAAAATATCCATTTTTGTTAAAAGTTTATAAGTAAATATTCTATAAATGAAAGATTAAAATTCTATCAGCAATAGAGATGATAAGTTAATAATAAAATATTAATCGTGTATCTTATAACGTCACCTCTAATATTGCTTTTCAATAAATAACCTAAAACTATAAATTATTACCAAGTAAATATTCTAAAAATATAATACTAAAATTCAATAAGGAATAATGATGATAAGTTATTAAATAAAATATTGATCGCGTATCTTATACGTATAACTGATATGCTGATATATAAATGATATATAACTGATAATATATAACTTATAAGTGTATAGTTTTATAGGTTCCGTACCTATGTTGACATTCTCAAAAACGGTTAGGATCGATTTCAAAAATTTAAAAGCCTAATATTAATTTAATTTTTTATTATTTACAATGAAAAAACAACCAACTCACCTCACTATATTATTCCAGTCCTAGTGAATTCCTAGTGAACGAACTCTGTCTCAATGCTCCTTCTAATTTTATCTCGATTATATGTTGTATATATATATATATATATATATATATATATATATATATATATATATATATATAAAGCGAGAGGTTTTTCTTCAGATGGTGAAATAATATGATAAAAATTGTTTCTTGGGCATCCATCCAATAATTAAAAAAACAGTTTTAATGCAAAATGTTTTAATTAAGAGCATCTTCAGTGCTACAAATAAATATATCAGGGTTACAAATTAAAACAATATAAAAAATAATATAAAAGATACATAATTACAGACAAAAATAAGTAGAAACAATGTATATGAAAAGTATATATGAAAAACAACATAAAATAAACAAATGTAAAGAACTCACCATACAAATAAATTTTAAAAAAATATAACACAAAGAACAACACAAAAATGCAACGAAAAAATAAGTATGAAATGAAAAATTGAAAAAACATCAAGTTATGAAAATTTTAAAACATTTTGCATTAAAACTGTTTTTTTAATTATTGGATGGATGCCCAAGAAACAATTTTTATCATATTATTTCACCATCTGAAGAAAAACCTCTCGCTTTATATAATCCAAGGGCTGAAAAATTGGACAATTTCAACTTCAAATAATCAAGATTTTTTGTCTTCTCAAGACACTGTTTTTCAAATATTCTGCAAGTTTCAAGACCTAACAAATTTCCTCAAGATTTTTTGCAAGCCTACATATCAAGACTTTTTTGTTAGGACACTCAGAACCAATACTACACGGAAGTTACAAATCCAAGATTTTTCAAGAACTTTTACAAGTGTTTTTTAATTTTTAACAACATGAATTTTCAAAATAACTATAATTTCAATGCTATATATGTAAATAGTGCTCTCCATACAAATAAGGTAAGACATAATATTAATCGTTCCTCTTATCATTTTCCAACTTACACACAGAGTTATAATAATTGCATTAATTCGTCAATTTACCGCTACAACAATTAATCTTTTTTCGAGTACATTTTCCATTGCTATGGACCTACTAAACTCATATTATTTAAAACTATTTCAAATCTTTTCTCAAAACTGGCTATCGTCACCAACAAAAGAACTTTTTTACTTCGTTGTCGCAAAGAAAAACTTCTACCAAAATCTTTTGATTTCAAATTAACAAACTTTGATCATCTAAATTCCAATTATTTTAAAAATAAAAAGCTTTCCTTCTCTTTTATGTTGCTGAATCTAGAAATCAAACATTGCATTACTTCTATTGATAACATAAATAAATCTTTAAATTATAACATCCAATCCTTATTTTCCACTTTTAATAATCATATTGATATTAACAATTTTTTAGATTTCGAAAACTCTAGATTCAATAATGCTTTTAATATGTCAAAAAAATGCTTTATAAAAAAATTCAACAACCTTTATTCGAAAAAGACAAACGAATCCAAAATAAATATAAACCCTGATATCATCAATAAATGGGTAAAAAACATTTCCGATTTAGAAATCCCACCCAATGTTTTGAACATTTTAGCACTAGGTCCTAAATTTTCCATTCCACAACAGAAAAAATCGTTTAATTTTGTCAAAACACTTAGCTCTTTAGAATATAGTTTACGTAATTTAAAAGATATCAATGAAAAAAACCGCATTAAATCTATTTTTTGCAACCAACTTAATTCTTCTTTCAAATTCGACATTTCTAACATTCATCAACATAAAGAATTACTCAAGGACATCCACTTTTGCAAATCCTTTATCAAACAACACCCAGAAATTGTTGTTACCAGGGCAGACAAGGGTAACATCACTGTTATCATGAACAAAGTTGACTATATTTCTAAATCCATGACCCTCCTAGCTGATACAAACATTTACGAACCTTTAAATTCAGACCCCACCGACCTTATAAATCGGAATACTTTGAAATTCATTGATTTACTTATAGAAAACAAGCAAATTCCCAAACCTCTCTCTCTACAATTAAAAACCTACAATCCCATTTCCCCAAAACTTTATTGTCTTCCCAAAATCCACAAAGACGGTTTTCCTCTTCGACCAATAGTTGCTGACTTAAATTCCCCTCTTTGCAAATTATCCAAATTCATTAGTTCAATTTTATCCAATATCACTCATGATTCTCCACATTTTGTAAAAAATTCTTTCGAGCTCATTCCCAAACTTAACTCCCTCATTGTACCATCTGATTTTTCCTTTATAAGTTTAGATGTGGTTTCCCTCTTCACTAACATTTCACCTGACCTTATTCTTTCTGCCATAGGCCATAAATGGGTTGATATAAGTAAACACACAGATTTCAATTTTTCTTGGTTCCTTAAATGTATTAAATTCATTATTTCCAATACTTATTTTTCGTTCAACGACTGTTTTTTTAAACAAAAATTTGGCACTCCAATGGGTTCCAGTTTGAGTGCCCCACTTGCTGAACTTTGTATGCAGTTCCTAGAGAACTCTACACTTAATACCTTATCTTATGTACCTCTTTTTTACAAACGTTACGTTGATGACATTTTAACTTGCATTCCTACTTATAACATAACCAATTTCCTAAATTCTTTTAATAATTTCGACACACACCTTTGTTTTACCTTAGAGACCCAACTCAACAACTCCATTAATTTTTTAGATATTACCCTTTTTATAAATAACGGCTCCATCACTACATGTTGGTATCAAAAATCCACTTGGTCTGGACGTTATTTAAACTACCATTCCTATCACCCCAAATCGACTAAGATTGCATCTATCATCAACTTACTAGACCATGCCATCCTTCTTTCTCATCCATCACATTGGGAAAAAAATATCAATTTGATATATTCTACCCTTCAAAATAATTCCTATCCACTACAACTTTTACGCTCAGTAATTAATAATAGATTACCATTTCTTCGTAATAAATTCCGTACATCTTCCTCATTTACCTCCCATTCACAACAAAATAGCATCACATCACAAACCCTTAACCCTGTTCCTGAAAATTCACTATCTCTCAATTCCTTCATCTCATTACCATACATCGATTGCCTTTTTCACTCATGGAAAAAACTTTTTTCATCCGTTGGTCTGAAACTAGTGTGTTCGACTGGACACACTCTCACAGACTTATACACTAATTTAAAAACTCCTACCCCTATTTCCCGCACGTCAAACGTTGTATATGTCATTGATTGTAATGATTGTTCAAGTTGTTATGTTGGAGAAACTTCACAATTTCTCTCAAAAAGAATGCGCCAACACGAACTTAACAGTCTTAACAGGAAACAGAATAAAACCATGATCACCGAACATGTCTCCAACTTTAAACATTCTTTTAATTTCACCAATCCAAGAATTATTCATCGAGAAGCCAACACTTTACGCAGGAAGTTTGCTGAGAGTATTTTTATACAAATATTACCTACTATTAACAAACGTTTTGATTCGGCTTCTCTTTGCAATATTTACCGCGATGCTTCGAACAATTTTTTCAATATGCGCAATACTTCCTAACAATTCTTTTATGTAATATATATATGTCTGTATGCGTATAATTGTGTATGTGTATATGTACATATATGCATGTTTATGTTTGTGGATTGTGGATATGCATGTATGGGCATATATGTTGCATTTGCGTGTATATTTGGATTTTACATATATGTAGTAATTGCATGTGTGCATGTGGTTGTTTATGTTAGTTACGTTTTGTGTATGTGTATGCATTTGTACAATTATTGTGTTGCGTATATATACATATATATGTTGTGTTATAATTGTTTATATAATAACTTTTATCTTTTTTTTTTAACTTTTATCGTTTTCAGTTAATTTCTATACTTTTTCTTAATATAATTCTCTATTTCACAAATTTTTTACATTGTTCTGTCTTGGCTTTATTATGTTTCTATATTTTTATTTTGATCCACATATTTCACTTTGATCCAGCTTTGTTCAACCGTCTGATTATGGATGACTTACATATTTAAAAAAAATTTCTATGTTCCTTGCGCATGATCGCTGGAAAATTCTTCATAACTGTAACCCTTAAAATTCTCTCTATCCCGTTCTCTCATCCAATGACGATACAGTTTCCACTATTTTCCGCTGCAAACACGTAGGCCCACATTTTACTCTCGTTTTACACACACGTAACTCTGTCTCCAAACTAATAAGATGTGTTTTTGGAATAAGCTTTTTTACAATAAAACATATTATTTATTTTAGTTTTTACAATTTTCAAAAATTTTCATAACTTGATGTTTTTTCAATTTTTCATTTCATACTTATTTTTTCGTTGCATTTTTGTGTTGTTCTTTGTGTTATATTTTTTTAAAATTTATTTGTATGGTGAGTTCCTTACATTTGTTTATTTTATGTTGTTTTTCATATATACTTTTCATATACATTGTTTCTACTTATTTTTGTCTGTAATTATGTATCTTTTATATTATTTTTTATATTGTTTTAATTTGTAACCCTGATATATTTATTTGTAGCACTGAAGATGGGTCAAATCTGGACCCGAAACGTATATTCTCTTAATTAAAAGATTTTGCATTAAAACTGTTTTTTTAATTATTGGATGGATGCCCAAGAAACAATTTTTATCATATATATATATATATATATATTATATATATATATATATATATATATACGAGTATATATATATATGATACTGATTAGTTTTATATTACTGTGATTAATGCAATAATATTTTTCGTAGATTGCTGTATTTTTGTTTATAGAAGAAATTAATTGGATTTAATATAAGTAGGTGCAGATAGCCACAAATAGTTTTGGTTATAATAAAAATTTTCGTTCACGTTTTGGCCCGCTATTCTCAATCGATTTTGAAAATTCACAAACTGTTCGAAAGATATTTGTTGGAAATGATACTGATTAGTTTTAAATTACTGTGATTCATGCAATCAAATGATTTTCTTCAAACGACTTGATGTTTGTTCACGTTTATAATCTCTTAATATGTACCCGAACATCTGCTGTATTAAATTCATAGCCTAACAATTACAATTGAATGAATTGAAATGAAATGAAATTACAATAATTAATGAATATTTGCACTATATCAATGGAACATTGAAAAGATAATAGTTGGAAATTATACTGATTAGTTTTATATTATAATTTTTAATATGCGCATATTATTCATCATATTCGTTCGTGTCCGTTCGTTAGGTGTGGACGCACCACCTTCGCGTATATAAATCGGGTAAACGTCCCTTTGAGTGCATTTGCAATCAAGCGCGCTAAGTGAATAGTAGAATTAGAACAGTGCTGTTGTAGCAGAGTGATAAAATAAAATTGATAAGTATAGCGTATTATTAAAATTACATATATAATTTTATTTGAAAACTATTTCTTCGTTTCTATTATCATAGTTTTTATTTTTCTAGCATTCTTAAATAAAATGGGGGGAGTTTCACTCTGGTGAGTGAAATACCCAAAGAAGAGGTGCTGCTAATATTAACAGACTGCCACACAGAATCATATTGGGAGAACAGGCTTGTGTAAGTAAATTAAATCCACTTTTTATTCTTCAGGACATGTGTATAATTAGAACATTTTTATTATTATAGCTCGAGTGCAAAATCAAGACCAATAAAATTAGGAGATGTGACATCGGTGACTTCAATTCTTGGTCATACGGTATTGTTGTGTGGGGTGTCGGAGCATAACCAAGGTATATATTTCTTATATATATATATATATATATATATATATATATATACTAGCTGACCCGGCAAACGTTGTTTTGCTAAATAGAGTATATTCTAAACCATTTCTAGAGAATCAAAAATATTAATACTTTAAGTGCATAAGGATGTGTTGTTTGAATGCTGTATACAATTAGGTATTATAAAAACAATAAACCCCATTAGTTTGTCTATATTTTGTCAATACAATCAAACTGCAAGTTTTATACACTTTCTATAGAAAACAACAAGTATAATCCAATCCGAGTCTTTTTTGGTCTTTCGGCTTATTAATTACGTTTCAAGTTTTTCAGATTCTGGATTTTGTGCATAATTGTAAATAATACTATTGAGCTTATACAAAATTTTCAAAGTTTTGCGAGGAGAGATAAAAAATGAATTAAGTATTTCTTCTTCGACCTGCTTTTTGAAAAGTTTCAAGTTACATTCGATAAATTAAAGTAAATTTAATAAAAAGTATATATGTAGAGCAGGGCGAGACACAAAGGTCCAATTTGACTTTGAGCAAATATAAACTATATTGTGAAAACCATAACAATTATATCACAACAAATATGACATATCAAACGAACAATTATCTGACTACGTTCAGTAAACTGACTTCTACTTCATCATTGTAGAAATGTGCTTTTTTGATGTCTTCCAAAAATTTGTTATCTAGACCTTTTTATCCTATATGCGGGATAACTTGTAACGGGCAGGTGGCAAAAGGTTTAAAGCCTTATTATAATTTTAAAGGTATTTTACAAAATAATTACATTTTTAACTAATGCTAAAACTACCAACGGAAAAAAATACTTTTATTATAGATTTTCAAAGATTACCGTTTATCTGCTCCCATTTCAAAGATTATCGTTTTCAAATCAAGTTTGTAGCAGGCTATACATCTTTTTTCCTCTACTTTCAAATATTGTTGTTAAACAATGCTTAACTTTACTGATTTTTGGCAAATTATAACTGGAAAAATGTTATTCGACCAAATGTCCATTTGATCGATACCAAATTTCGGTTCCGAGTTTAAATAAGATAAATAAAAAATAATATAACCTAGAAAATGTTTTATAAATACCAATGAGTATATAATTATACAAATGAGATCTTTCAGAACACCGTGTTTGAGAAAAATATGCCAAAATGTGCATTTTCATATTAACATTTCAAAAAAGTTTATATTTTGAGTCTCTAGTAACACTTGCGGCCCGTTTACTAACGTTTTTGTATATAAATAAAACTACAAAGCTACTTACTACAAATTTATCATAAATAAATAATATTCGCGTAAAACATCCTATTAAACGTAATCGAACATCATCTGTCAAAAGCGTTTGACATTTCACGAAATTGCCACCGTCCATTGTTTTATTTAAATTACGCTTCTACAAAAATTTTCAAATTAAAAATGTAAAGTTTCTACGCGGATTTGAAATAATTTCTCACCTTTTGGACTTTCTCTGGATTGGCACGAATTTTTCAAGACTAAGACTGGCCAAATCGATTCAGCCGTTTTCGAGTTTTATTCGGACATTTGAAAGAGAGCTCCATTTTATATAAGTATATAGATATATATATATATATATATATATATATATATATATATATACATGTATACATTGGTATAGTTAAGGGATTTTCATTATAATTTTTTTTTATATAATAGGTTACAAAATGAAGGCGGTTGGTTTATGCTTCGACAAATAAAATTGCTGTGTAAAAGTAAGAGCGTGTGTTATCGCTCCTGCCGGTTATTTACGAAGACAGGGAAAACGTGGAGGAATATTTCTTCCATTTTTTCAAAGATAATCAAATAAGATTATATAGTTATAAAAAGGTAATGTTAAATTTTTATAATAATACATAAATACAAAGCAATCAGCTATTATAATATTATTAATTATTATTTTAGTCCGCAGACGATGCGAGTTGGAGCGGCGGCAGAGGAAACAGCCGCGGCGGTACAGGCAACAACGGCCGCGTAAACAAACGCGGCGGCCGCGGAAATTACCGCAAAAACCACCGCGGCGGCCGCGGAAGCAACCGCGGTTATCAAAAAAAAAAAAAACATCGCGGCGACCAGGGCGCTAATGATAGGATGGAAACGCAAATACCAATGGTCAATAACATACATGGATGTATAATCTGTTAAAATTATAAATAATATATAATATATAAAAGCGTAAATTATATTTTTGTCTATTTGTATTTTTTTTTCAAGGGTTGAATATATATTTTTCAAAATGACTTTGTTTAGCATTCTTTCTATCCTTCTATAATAACTAATATATCATGCGCATTATAAATAAAAATCTGGGCAAAAGACAAATCAAGTCTTATATCATTTGACACTCTTCAACTTACAATTTTAGAATCAATATTAATTAATATATATGATACATAGCTTGGATGTTTGACTTACAACTAATTGTTTTCATTATTTTTACATTTATTTCGCATTATTACTTTATATTCATAGTTATTTATTAATATTCATCACTAATTCAGTTATTGATAAGATAAATGTAAAAAATTTGCCAAATAATACCCGGCAGACCCGCCACTAACATAACCTCAAGAACGATTGTAAACAATTGCAAAAAGTAGCCTGAAAACGTTGTCGAACTAATATCAAACACAACATTATTACTTTATATTCATAGCTATTTATTAATATTCATCACTAATTCAGTTATGATAAATGTAAAAAATGTGCCAAAAACACTGGCAGGCCCGCGACTAATTTATCAAAAGAAACACAACTATGTCGATCGTTTGGGTATTCTTCGAGAGAACCTCTACCCACATAGCACGCGTCGAACCGCGGTCGCACCGCTTTAGCCCATTTTGAACCCGCTAGGTTAACATCGATCAAAAGTGGCACATTATTTGACCCTCAGTGGGTTTATCTGAAATTTGACCTTTCTGGTTCAACCAGGTTTAACCAAGTAGGTTCATTTTTGGTCCAGACTTATGACGCATGCGCGATAGATAGTGCGCATACGTAGACGTAGACCGAGCTAGATGCCAGGTAGATGAGCGCCATTTTAAATTCGCGCTTGGCTTGATTTATTTATACGTGATTTTGTTGATTTATTTTTCTAAAAGAAACTCCATATAAATATGTCGACTAGAAAGTTTCGCATATCTATTGGCTTCGTGACAGACCGACATTTTAGAAGGAGGGTGAAGTGGGAATTCGAAAGAATAACCGCGGAAAAAAAGAAAGAATTGACTCTTTCCAGTGTAAATGATAGTGCTGTTCATCAAGTTGAAATTTCAACAAGTGTCAGTACTCAGGATGATTTTGGAATGCATTTTAATGATCATCACGATCAAGGTAATTATAAATTAAATTTTATCTAATTATATAAAAGTAAAGATAATAGAAAAATATGTAAATAATTTAGTTTCAGCATGTAATCAGAATGATTTTGGAGCGACATCTTCTCATGAATATGAGAATCAAGGTAATTATGAATTTAATTATATATAATTATTTAATAATAATGATGTTTTAAAAATAAATATATATTTCAGGCTCTGATTCTGAGGAGAGCCTCAATGGAGAGGTTATACCAGAAGTCTTCGATGTAAAGCAATTTTTAGCAGAATGGGCTGTTACATACCAGGTTTCTCATAATGCTGTATCGGCACTGCTTAAGGGTTTAAAAAAGCATGATTGTTTTAAAGATTTACCAGCAGACTCCCGGACAATTTTAAAGACGAGAAGGATAGTAGTATCGAAAGTTATGAATCCAGGAGAATATATTCATTTTGGATTGTTAACTGGTTTGAAAGATTCTATTGATAGATTGAAGTTAAATTCTTCTATCATTGAATTAGGAATTAATGTTGATGGTTTGCCCGTATCAAGTTCCTCGAATATGTCTGCATGGCCTATATTGTGCACCATTATTCCTACTAAATATATTTTTATCATAGGACTCTTCTGCGGGATTGAGAAACCTAACGATTCGAATGATTTTTTAGGTGACTTTGTTGATGAGGCGATTGGCATAGTGAATGAGGGTTTTGATCACAACGGAAGTCATTATGAGACTCGAATTAAATATTTTGTTTGTGATACTCCTGCAAAATCATTTATTCTGAAAACAAAAGGACACACAGGATATTATAGCTGTTCAAAATGCCTTGTTCAAGGTTCTTATATTAATCGTAGAATTTGTTTTCCAGAAATGCAATCACCTGCAAGAACTGATGAACATTTTAGAATTTACAAGATGAAGACTACCATAATGGCTATACAAGATTGCTTGAAATACCTCATGTTGGTTTAGTTAGCAACGTACCACTGATTATATGCATTTGATTTGTTTAGGTGCAGTTAGAAGAATGTTGTTGCAGTGGACTGAAGGAGATCTTCCGATTCGCTTACCATATGTAAAAGTTAATGAAATTTCAAACTCTCTATGCAGGTTGAGAAGTTACATACCTAAGGAGTTTGCTAGAAGACCTCGATCGTTGAAATATGTAAAATCCTGGAAGGCTACAGGATTCAGACAATTTTTATTATATAGTGGCCCACTGGTTTTGAAATCGCACATTTCATTTGACTTTTATATGAATTTTTTAACACTGCATGTGGCTATTAAAATTTTGTGCAGCGACCGCTTGTTGAATGACTATCTGGATTATGCTGAGCAACTACTGCATTATTTTGTTAAGGGTTTTATGTTATTATATGGAGAACATAATGTTAGTCATAATATTCATAACATATTGCATTTAGCAAATGATACAAGAAGCTTTGGTAATCTGGATTCATTCAGTGCATTTAAATTTGAAAACTACATGCAGGTGTTGAAAAAATTTATACGAAAGTCAGATAAACCAGTGCAGCAAATTTACAAGAGGTATTTCGAGGTAAAAGAGCACTTTATAGAGAAAAATGTAAAGGCAGTAACCAGGTTAAGAGCATCTGAAAAATCGATGCATTTTGAAGGACCCTTGATCAACAGCTGTGGAAATCCACAGTATAAAGTTATATATTGTTCTGATTTTTTATTTAATATTGATGAAAAATCAGATTCATTTTGTGCTTTGGCTAATGACAAAAATATTAATATTATTAATACTGCATTTTGTTCGATTAGGCAGGAACTCGTAGTCATTGGAAAAGAGTTTAAAATTAAAGATGATTTGTATGATCATCCATGCAAATCATATTTAATAGGAGAATATATACTGAGTGGAATATCGGATTTGGAATCATGGCCAATAACCGAAGTTAAGAAAAAATATGTTGTATTTCCTCTTGGGACAGAAAAATATGCAGCATTTCCAATGGAATGATAGTAAGTTGTTGTTATTGATAATTTTTATAGTTTATAATAGAATGTATTATTTGTTGTATTTTATATTTATTTTTTTAAAATTTCGTGCGTCACATAGATGGAATTATTCCATTATTGTTAAGTTGTCTAGTCTGTCCATATTGTAATGTTGGTAGAGCGCACCTAACTTCATGATGACGCCAGATAGAGGCCATTTTAATTTCTAAATAGAAAGATCATTCTTGATTTCTCTGCCGCCATTGAAAGAAGTTATCATTCATTTTCTGTTGAAATTAATTTATATTGATTATTTCAGAATGACCAGATTTGCCAGGAACTAAGTGTTTCAATACTTGAAGCTTCGTTGAAGAATTGAATACATTTATTTCGTTATTTAATACATTTGCTTTATATTTTAATACATTTTACAGTCGGTCAAGTAAGAGCGTGGCCGACTTAACAACAGTTAATGAAAGATTTCGGTCTAATTCTTTCGTGAGCCAATAAAGTGAAGCTTTGTCCTTGATGCATTGTCAAAAAAGGTTTAGTTGCAGTTGATCTTTAGAAAAGAGAAAAAATTACGTTAAACGCCATGAGTGCTAAGTTACGCGTCGCGCTACGAGGCTGCGCCCTTTTGCATGCACCTAAAAGTACCCAAATGTAGCAATCAGCTGCTGCTAAATATATGAGAAAGTTGAAGGCATTTGTACAGAATTCGATACACCTATATAAGTGCTAAAAAAGTCGATGATTTATCAGAACGCGATTCAAATAAAAAAGAAGAAAAAAGAACAGTGAATGGGTATTTGCGGAATCCTGCTTAACACTGCAGCAAGGACGAGCAAAATTAATGGCAAAATATTTAGAAATATCTACAAAACTATCTGAATCTTTCTTCGTATTCATGATCTGAAATGGCGCAACAAAACGGGAAGCTCTGACGACTGAAAAACATGTGCTTCTTTTCCGCTTAAGCACATGAAAATATTGTTAGAGATTTTGAAAATGTCATTTCACTGATGAAAGTTTTGAGCACGTTTGATATGAGCGCGTACTGCCCTCATCGAGCCGTTAAAATTAAATACGAGCCGTCGGACTAAAATAATCCGTTAAATTAGTAAAAAGCAGGCGTCGGAGATGCCAAGCAATTGTCGACTCCGGTGGTGACTGGACACATATTGACCAAAATGCATCCTTGCTTTTAACGTATACAATGCATATATAAATATTAAAGTTTCATAAAATAATTATTTTTATAAATTAACCCGGCCACGCTCTTACTTGACCGACTGTAACAGATTTCTTTCAGGATCGTTAACAGCTTTCTTTCAGGAATTAACAGATTTCTTCCATAGTTCAAGAGTTTGCTGATTTATTTCAAGAGTTTGCTGATTCATTTCAAGAGTTTGCTGATTCATTTCAAGAGTTTGCTGATTCATTTCAAGAGTTTGCTGATCTAGTTCAAGAGATTCAGAAGTTCAGGATAAATTTTGAATATTTATAAGTTGTGTGCCTATTTCTAAATATATCAAGGTAAGAAGTTTCATATAGTTATATTTGGATGGTTGTGAAATAAGTTAAGTAACTATACAAAGTGCCTTAATTGTAATACATAATTAATTTTTCATAGTATATAATATTCATAATTTAGAGATTATCATGATTGCTTTTGTTATAGATGAGTCAGAAATTCCTACATGGTTGTTCAGTTCGAGGATGGAATGAACGTTATAGCGAGCAAATGGTATAACAGTAATGTAGGCACCTGTTTAGACCCAATCTACAAGGAAGATGGGTTCTACTATCGATCGGCGAGGGAAATGAGGGAACCTTTTACTCGCCCGCTTCATGGATAGTGTTTGAAGTTAAGCGAATTTTCGCATCGACCGGTGAGTAAAGAGGAATAATTGATAATAAACGTATCAAGATATTTGTAATAAATCGTGTTTGCAGATGTATTTCAATCAGCGATGGAGAAGCTAAAGGAGGCCCAAACACTCCGATATCACATCGGACATAGTTGCAGAAGGTCCAGAGACGTGAGCGTAAAAGAATTAAACCACAGCAGTGGAGGGAAGGTTGAGATATTAGAGCGAAGTATTTACCACCACAATCTGAGGTACGTGTGTTGCCAATAACACACCTATGATTAATGGACAGCCCGGAAGTAAGTGAAAATATTA